>NC_072801.1:15930909-16233939 GCF_028583425.1 Eublepharis macularius
TCACCTAGAGTCCCCCTCCTTTGCCCATTCTCATCATCAGCTGCTGTGAGCCCTTTATTTGTTCCCTTCCTCCCACAACTAAAAACTGTTGTTTTTTTAAATAGAGTCCACAGTACCTTTCATAGGTTGAGGGCCTGCTTGCTGGCCCCACCTCATGTAGGAGCAGCTGTGTCTGGCATTGCCCTCAGTTCTCCGGACCTCTCTGTCTCCAGTCCCAGCACCTTTTCCCTTTCTTGAGTCCTGCCTATCCTTCCCCTGGAACAAGCAGCCTGCATGAAAGTTTTCCCTTTCCCTGCTCTTAGCAGCCTTCTTCGTTTGAAGTCTGTCCTCCATTTCTCCCAGCTAAGACTACCTTTTTATCCAGTCCAAGACTGAGGGGAAGAGGAAGCTGCCCTGCCCCTTTTAAGCTCAGCTGGGCCAGCAGCAGCACAGAGCTTATGTGCAGCTTTCCTGGCCTGCTTCCCTCATACCACCCAATTTATGTCCGTAGCTGCCAGCTGTCTTGAAGTGGTAAAGTGAATTTATACTGTCTTCTGAACTAGTGACAAAACCAACGTGGTGGAATCCCGGTTGCTAAATTTAAATTCCAAAATGTGAATTGCAAAGTCCCCAAACTCCTCAAGTGTTCCTGCAAAATTTTATTCCAACGTCATCAGTCTTGGACTGCCTCTTCCAATGTGCCTTGGCAGCAGACTTCCCCGCTATCCCTCATTAAGTAAGAAGCTTACTATGTTGCATTAAGTGTTTCCAAGGTGACGTGTAGCTTGGCCCCCTGTCCCGTGACCAGGGCTCTAGGGCCCTAATCGGCAATAGGAAGGGTACAGAAGCATAGAAGGTCCTCCATGAAGAAGCATTTGGAAGGGAAAAATCAGTTGTGCACGGAAAAGCCTGTTCTCAAAGGAAGCATTTTTTCCCCTCTGCCCATCTTTTTATCCAGGTGCCCAGGCAAAATGCTCTGAAAACCTAGGCTGTAACTCTCTACATTTGCAGTACCCTTTTCTGGCCTGCAGGGACTCCTGTTCAGCTGATTTTAGAAACTGAAGCTATAAATAAGAAACAAAAAGGATACCCCATTCTGTTTGTGAGCTAGACCGGTAGGTTGGGGTTGCGTTCAGAAAACGATTGATCAAAAGAGGTCTGTATATCTGCTCAGCTGAAGCAAGGTGGTCTTAGCAATGGCAGCTAACCATATCTTAGAAGGGTTTCCAACCCTAATGATTCACTGCAGGTCTTCACTCCTTAGTGTAGCTGGAGTAATTGCACAGTGTCATGATATCCTGGTGACTGCTTAAGTTCTGTGGCGGTTGGCAGGGTTGGGGAGGAAACCGCCTTTCCACCCTAAGAAATCTGGACATCGTTTTATGTAGTTGTACCGGTTGCTGTACTCTACTGAGCATCCTCAAATGAACTTCACGCCAGTAGCACCTCATATGGCGGCATCATCTGGTGTCACCTGGATTCTGTTTTTGCCAGAAGTGTAGCTTGAAGAGGCCTTGAAGCGACCCTTGCTGCAAGATAGCTGTCAGTCCTCGGCAAGTAAATCCCCAAGTCTCCACTGCAATCACACAGGTGAATTGGTTGAAGTAACTTTTATTCGAGATCTATCAGGTTCAAGGTGCTCAGACAGTGGAATTGGCAGAAGTGACGTATTGAGGGAAAGCATGGTTAGTTATAGATTAATGTCCCGCCCCCAGGTTGGTATCCCGTTGAACTTCTGGCGCGAACGCCAGAGACAAAAGTATCCGAGTTTAGACTACGACAAGCAACAATAGCAAATTGGGAATGAAATTATCCTTGTTCTCAGGGAAGATGCATTTCAGACTGGCTGAAAGTGTTTAACTTCAGAGCAGAGATAACACACTGAACTTCCAAATAACAGGCACTGAATGGTACTCAGAATTCTGCCTAGTGTCAGAGGACCCACAGGTTGCATATAACATACACATGGCATGTACTGCGGGCAGGCATACATGACAATAGCCAGGGCTTTTTTTCTGGGAAAAGAGGTGGTGGAACTCAGTGGGTTGCCCTCAAGAAAATGGTCACATGGCTGGTGGCCCCGCCCCCTGATCTCCAGACAGAGAGGAGTTTAGACTGCCCTCTGCGCTGTGGTGCAGAGGGCGATCTAAACTCCCCTCTGTCTGGAGATCAGGTGGTGGGGCCACCAGCCATGTGACCATTTTCAAGAGGTTCCGGAACTCCGTTCCACCACGTTCCAGCTGAAAAAAAGCCCTGACAATAGCTGTGATTTCCATCCTCTGGAAGAGGGTTCACATGTCAGCAAAAGGAAACCCCGGGTCCCAGTCCTCATTAGCTTTCTGCAACACTGTGCCAAGGGGCATAGCTGCAGAAGAAACCCTGGCTGCTGGGAAGGTGAGCACATGACATTCAAGAATGCGAATTCAGGCCAATGCTCCAAGGGGAAGATGTTCCCTAGAAACCAGAGTTGCTGTAAGGGGTGAGGTGGGGGACAGCAATGGCAGAAATGAGAAGGCCATTCCATATTCATTTTTAGCAGGTGGTTCTCTTTCCCATCTTTCAAGGACCTTTGAATATGCTATGAAGCACAGAAACCCAAATGGGGATAGCTATATTGGACTGACCCCCATACAACTATAGCCCTGAACACCTGCTTGAAACCGAGTTTATATGCATTGTGTTAAAGAAATATCCAAAGGATTTAGAAATGGACTAAAGTTGTCCATAGAAACAGGGAGCGGGGAACTGTGTCTCTTGCTCTATGGAGATGTATTAAGCACTGTGATTAGAAATTGAAATTAACATTTTTAAATTCAGGGGTTGGGGAGAGTTTTCTCTAGTTGTGGTAAGTTCCAGCATTGCTCTAGTTTGTGTATGAAAACACCACATGTATCCACTGTTACGTTTACTCACAAGTAGCTCCACTGTCAATTGTTTGCTGTTTCATACTGTGGACAGAAGCCCTTCCTTACTAAAAAGGGCAAGTGTGTAAAATCCGACAGGATTTTCCTGTTAGAGGCTCTTCTCAAAAGGAGGTCAAGGACGAAAGCTCGCTGAGTGATAAGCGAGACTGCTTAACTTCCTCTTGAGTAAAGAATCTGGAAGGGAAAGAGGTGACGTTCTGTGCACTGTCCGTCAGAAATGCTGCTCAGGAAGTGAATGCTTCTTCCGGTCCATAATCCTAGCTTTCTTTTTAAGTATCCTTGGGCCTGAGTGTGTGAAATAATGTATTTCTTGCTCCATTTGCTTATAGTCTCTTGCTGAGTATTGCTCAAAAGTTCTGCAGCTGTTCCAGCTGCCTGGCCTGGGTTGTTGGAAGCGCCTGCATGGGTGAGTAGATGTTTAAAAAGCATCACTCCTTCTAGTGAGAAGAACAGATGCTTGCTGCTTACTACCTCTTATTTTTCTCCTCTCCAGTGACACAAGCAACTTGAGAAAGCTGTCACCTACAGCCCACGCTGCTATGGGAACCTGGGAGGGGGGCCTAGTTTTCTCTCCCTGACATGAGAAACTGACAGGAGTGCCTCTCCAAGGTAAGCTAGAAACCAGCCATGTTTTTCAAGCAGAAGGTGGTTTGAAACAAACACTGCTGTTCATAATGAGTGTGCTCATTCCCCTTCCAGTTTGGGTAGACAAATTCTTTTGCATTAATTCAAATCCAGTTCAGACAGGCAACATTAGGATAAAAATGTGTAACGTCTACAGTGGAGGCGTTGAGAAGGTTATGGAGGCTAGACAAATGTGTTAGACAAAATTAACAAAGGAAGCTGTTGCTTACAGAACTACACCAGTGGTCTCATTGTATTGTCTGTTCAGACGAGCAGGCCTCTCTGAGGTTATTAACTGAAGAAATCCCTTTTCCGGTGCCTGCTTTCTGAGATCTGTAGGTTTCAGGGATTGCCGTTCTGCATGCAAAGACCCCACTCTTGGGCCTTGAGCCCTCCAGTTTTCCCCAAGTGGCCATAATGATCTTCCTTGTGTACCTGGGCTGGGGTTGTGGGGTGGTGGAGCAGAGACGCAACTCTTGGACTGATTCTGTAGCTTTGAGAGAAACCACCTTGTCAGGAAACGTATCGGCTGCTGTGTATGGCAGATTCGAGAGTCTGACCTCAAAGATACATTTTTAGTTTCCTTTGAATTAAAAATGGCTTTGTTTATAAGAGAGACTATTTGAGCTGAATCTCTGGTGTGGTTTGTGGTGCGATGAAGATTAAATCACTGGTCCTTTATACGGTGACACCTACAGGAAGATAAAAAATGCAGATAACAGAATTATACTTCTGTAAATTAAAAGTCCCCTTTTGATCCTCCATCCCTTTAGTGGGTTGGTGAACCACCGGCCTCGTTTCCCTTCGGAAAGATAGCAGATGGTGTGACTCATCTCATGTCTGGTTTTTCGCATAAAATACAGGAGTGGGGGTGGCGGGGGGAGAGAAGTAGCTGGCTCTGATTTCTGCCCACAACCCTTTGAAAGGATTTTTGCATTCCTCCCCAATCGTGCCCTTGGACCACGTGCACCACAAACCGCCCTGCCCATGAGCAACCGCAGCAGGCTTGTTTCCCCAGGCTGGCTTGCTCCAGCGGTGTTCTGGCTGGTGGTGTGGGAGGAGCTGGCTGGGGGCAGAGCATCCCTGCTTCCCGCAGTCCTGATACTGGCCCGCACCAGCCTCTGCTTCTCGGTTGCTCTCTTTCCCTAATGCCCTCGCTAGCAGAGAGCTATTTCTGTCTTCGTCCTTGTTAACCCCTATGTTGGCCACAGCCTACAAAGATGCACTGGGCATTTTGCCCTCAGGATGGAGGGGGAGAGCGATGTATCCCAAAGCCGCTTATAATGTAACAGAGTTTTAAAATTAGAAACAGCTAAAATTTCACAAATAAAGGAGGATGCTTTTAAATTCCCTAGAACTTCTGGCTGGATGTTCAGTATAAAACAGGGATGTGTGTGAGAGAAAGAGAGAAGTTTGGGGGCGATGATGGGAAATCCTGAAATATGCTGTTTGTCACTGTATTAAAATGTAGTCCTGGAGGTGTTGCAAATTTACAGTGCAATCCTTAGCAGAATTGTGCCCTTGTTAGCCCAATGATTTCAATGACCTTCATCTTAGGGCTGATAGTCTTACACGGTGCTGGATGCAAGACCGATTTCAAGCCACACCCAAATGAAGTTGATAAGAAACAGTACGTTTCTCCTCTGAAGAATATAAAAGCCAACAATAATTTGGATCTGTTGGACAGATCATGTCTGATACTTTTTTTGCATTGTTTCTAATTTTCGTAATCCTAGTCCTATTGTGCTGTATATTGGATGCTTGTTTGAGTGCACTAGAAATATAGAACTGGAGGGCACACCCAAAGGTCATCCAGTCCAACCCCCCGCACAACGCAGGAAATACACAGCTTTCCCCCACCAGCCTCCCTCAGTGACTCTTGTTCTATGCCCAGACGAAGGCAAAAGACCTCCCAGGATCCCTGGCCTATCTGGCCTGGAGGAAAATGGCCTTGGTGACGACAGGATACCGAGGTTTGCTTAATTCACCTATGCGATTCTTCAGCCTGGGCACTGCAACAAACTCAAAATGCTTATGAGGCAACTGATTGATGGAGTGTGGGCAAACAAGTCCAGATGAACCCCTTTACAGTGTCCAGTGTGTGAAAGAAGGTTTCTAGAGTAGCATAAAGATTGGGACAGAAGAACATTCCTTGACTCAATCTCTGAACTGTTGATAGAATGGACAGTCTTCCCCCTCCCTCCATTTTATGGGTTGTTATTCTCCTTTCCTTATCTTATCCTTGCACTAACCTAGTGAAGTAAGTCAGGGTGAGGAAGTGCAACAGGCCCCAAGGTTACCTGGCAAGCTTCACGGCAAAGGGAGAATTTGAATCTGGGTCTTCCAGATCTGAGTCTGATGCCCTAACCGCTCAGCCTTGCTGGCTCCTCCTCACATGCTCATTGACTTGAGCGTTACATAATGTATGCTGTCTGCCATTGAGCCACTGTGGATTAATTATCACAGGCTGTATGTTTATGCTGTGTTCAGGTGCAATCCTTTTTTTTAATGGAAATTGTTGACATCCTTATGTAAGTCCACCAGTTAAAGGATGTATGTTTACCCTGTCTCATGCCCCTAACTCTTGCCCATGCTCAGTTTAGAAAAAAAATTAAAACTAATGACTGGCACATGGGACAAGATACACATATCAGTTTCAGTCTCATTCCTACCAATTTGGTGAGGTTTTCTTTTTATCCTTAGCCCTGGCAAATCTTCTGGAGATGATCAGTCTAGATCAAAGAAGATTGATACACTCTGAGAATGGGTCTGCAGACTCAGGAAGTAATTGGGGGAGGGGCTGATCCAGCCCAGATCCAGTGTCTTGTTTACTGCTAACACCTGGAACATAAAACTTCACAGGATGATTCTGGTACTAGTTTCAAGTGGGTAGCCATGTTGGTCTGCAGTATATGAGCAAGGTTCGAGTCCAGTAGCATCTTGGTGATTCTGGTGCTGTGCTTTTACAGGTGAACTCAAAACAAGGATTAGAATTCAGTGGCTAAATGGAACCTCCATGCCCAGAGGCAGATTTCTCTTGGGAGGTCTGGAAGCAGCTGATTGGCTCCTGCTGGAGTAGTCTGGTCCAACAGAAACAGAAATGTTGATGTACGTCTGAGAGCACTGGGTCCTATTTCTTAATCCTTAGGTCTGAATTTGGCTATGGGAACCCGGTTCCACTCCAATAGAAGGCTTGGTGGGTCAAAGTGAAGAGGAGGAGGTGGAAAAGCGCTTTCCTATTCTGCAGCAGTGCCTTGGTGCAATCACGAGGTGTAGCTTCAGTAACCAGAACCGTCTTCCTCTTGAACATGGTCTACTGTTTCACCCTTGGTTGCAACAATCCCTTCTTGGAAAACATCCTGACATGTACACATTTTAAGACGCTTTTTAAAAAAAATGCAGAAGTGAAAACCGCAAGGGAAAAAACGATCTGTGGAAACACTTAATGTTGTAGAATGCAGAAGTGTGCGAGCCACTTGGCAAGGGACAACTTAGCATGACTGGTCGTGAACGGGTGGAAGCTGCATTAGTGGATTAGGAAGGAAATCTCATGTTTGTAGTCTCTCGCTGTCACCAGCATGAAGAACCTGGCGCAAGCCGCATCGTGCATCCCACCCTACGTCCTCTTGCAGATAATCTTTGTGAAGTCAGCACAGGGTTGTATTCAAAGGAGCTGTTCCCCAGTGCTTAGGATTCAGCATTTCTAGGGCGGGGTAGGGGGGGAATGGAGCTGATTTTTGCCTGTTCTCTCTTCGCATTGCAGACCACCACTCTGCCCCCCTCCCCTAAATTTGTTATTTACAAGGATTCCTGTGGTCTCAAGGAGCCCTATTTCATGGGTCTTGGTAAGTTGCAGCAGAAGAGATGGGAAAGTCTGCTTTGCCTTTGCTCTCAATCTAACCTAGTGTTTTTATTGATTTTTTTTTAATGTAATAGTTTGTACTCCTTAGGAAAGAAGGTGTCTTATGAGATGAAAAAATGCTGCAGGACAACAAACGTTAATTTGGAACATTGCACATGTCCATCGACTTGCAGAACACAGATGAAATAGTTGCACATCATGGAAAGAGCATTTGTTCCACGAGCGCAACAGACACACTGAAGCACTGCTTCTCTTCTCCCCCTCCCCATTTTTTCTAAATATGAAGAGGGAAAAAAAGCAGGCCAAATACATTTGGTGACACCGTTTACTTATTCGTTGATAATTTAACCATTTCTCCCAAGCATGGATTCTAACATAAACGCAGTTTACAACGACTGCAGCAGTGCAGTATTCCAAAGTCTAGGGTTGGTCTCAGATCCACTGGCGCAGCTCACTCAGGGCTACAGGCTGTGAGCCACACCCAGGTTAAGAGAGCATTTCTGGACTTACATACCTGTAACGAAAGAGGGAATACAAGCTCAACCCAGACAAAGAGACAAGAGATGTCCCTAAATCCCGCCTTGCCCACAAGAAGCTCTGGGATCTCACTGCTTTTATGTAGCATGTTAACTGGTGATTCATTGGGATTTTCCAAATCTTATTGAGCCACTCTTGGTGGGTGGGAGAGGAGAAGGTGCTCTTGCCTTGATTTTGATCAGAATAATTTGGTTGTGTGTGTGTTTAACAGGGACCTCACCTGGTATTTTGTTCCTTAACGTACTGCTCAAGTAAAAAAAAATGCTGCTGCTGCTTTAGTTTTTGCTCTATCTGACGTCTATCAACTGCTGGGTTTTATTGCTGCTGTTACTGTTTTACTGTTCGTTCTTACTTGGACTTGATGTTTTTATGTTGCTGATTTTTAATTACTCGTTTATTAAACAAAATAATACCTTTTTCCTTCCATCCCGCTACATCAGCTCTTGTTTTCTTAAATCTCAGAACTTAATCTTTATAGGAAAGTGGAATATAAATGTACCTAATGATGGATGAAAGGAGGAGTTGCAACTCTTTTGTGTCGATAATCTTACAATTTTTTTTCTTACTAGCACCGTTGATTTTTTCTGTTAGTGCAAATTCATTGTGGACATCTCTGTTTCCTGTTGAGGGAAAGGCTATTTGGGATCCTGCACAGCCTTGCCTCATTTGCAATCCAAAGGCAATGGAAGAAGGCTGGGACAGATAGAGATGCTCCTTATGCAGAGGTAGACTATTTGATAAAGGGTCTCCAAACTTTCGGGAGGGGGAGTGGTCTTGCACCTGCTGTTTCCTGAGATCTTTCCACTGGGAGAGCCAGGTGTCATGTTGGAGTCTTATCCAGGGGGAAACACCCACTGTCCACAAGCTTTAAGGCCCTATTTAATCAGGAATGTGCATGAAAGACTCCTTGCTCCAAATCAGACCACTGGTCTGTTTACCTCTTTCTGGGCTGGCAGCAGCTCTCCAAGGTCACAGATGGAGATGCCTCTGTCCTAACACCTGTTACAATTTCTGCCATGCTTCTGTTCAGAGGACCTCAACATAGCATCCGTGGGTTCTCCCCTCTCCTCTGTTTTATCTTCACAACAACCTTGTGAGAGTAGGTTAGGCTGATAGAAAGTTCGTGCACTGAAAGTTCATGGCCTGTCAGTGAGGCGCAGCTCCCCTCCCTTGTATTCATGTTGGCCCTAACTGGCCGCTAGCCTAGCCATCTTCACCCAGCTACCACTAGAACTGGGGTGCATTGCAGTGTCTCCCTTTTTAGCAGCTCTAAACATTGGGAACAAATTCAAATCATGGCCACAACGATGGGTTATGATCAGCCACTTCTGGCCCAGCAACCTCTATGCAACCAGAATCCGCCTGCATCAGCTGGGTCCTTGCTTTCCATGTACACAAAGCCAGAGAAACCAAAAACAAGACCAGCACTCCATCCATCAATATGACACCCTTATGAAACCACATTTTATTGGTTTCCTGGTCATTGGTAGGCCCAGAACTGCTTGGGCAAGGCAATCAATTAAACGTTATCTGAGTAGGCCTGGTTTTTAAGAGTTGCTAGGCCACACTCAGGGCTTTTTTCTGGGAAAAGAGGTGGTGGAACTCAGTGGGTGGCCCTCAGAGAAAATGGTCACATGGCTGGTGGCCCCGCCCCCTGATCTCCAGACAGAGGGGAGTGTAGATTGCCCTCTGCGCCGCTCCAGTGGTGCAGAGGGCAATCTAAACTCCCCTCTGTCTGGAGATCAGGGGGCGGAGCCACCAGCCATGTGACCATTTTCAAGAGGTGCCGGAACTCCGTTCCCCGCGTTCCTGCTGAAAAAAAGCCCTGGCCACACCCAAGTTTAACCCTTGAGTACACTGAGTATACTGGTGATGAATGTGGCCCTGAGGGTTGTGCTTATCTAACAATCAGCATTGGATCTGCTAGGATGTCACAGTGTGGTTGGCAGGTGGTACTGTCTGCCACTGCCTTAACTGCTGTGATTAGAGCCAGATGAATATTGCGATAGGTGGCCGAATGCTACGGAAAAGTGAAGAAGCCTTAGAACTGAAATAAAAATTTTTTTTGCTAAAATGCTTTGAATTAAATGTAGTTTCTGGTATGTTAAGTGACGCCACATGTATATTCATTGGCTGAGACATTTTGAATCTTGAAAGCTAGTGGCCATAAGCTTTTCGGAGATGCTTGCTGCTTATATATTATGTGAATAGGGACAGTGGCAAGGACTTGTTTTTGTTTTTATCCCTGATGTGTTTCTTGTTTTTCTCCCTCTTGGGGACCCAAAGCAGCTTATGACGTCTTCCTTCCCACCTCCACTCAATTCTCACACTAGCAGCCCTGTAAAGTACATTAGGCTGAGGGTGTGAGATGGGCCCAAAGTCACCCAGCAAGCTTCCATGGATTTGAACCCGGATCGCCGATGTCCTAGTCAGGCACTCTAACCACTGCACAACACTCGCTCTCAAGTATTGCCATTCATATGCCTCTTCCCTAGTGCTAAATGTCTCCTCCTCTGCTCCTCTCTTTCCATCTACTGCTTCCTCCAGCAGAAGTTACATGCTCGGGCTCCCTGAGCAATTATGAATCATTACCTTCTCCGTCTCTTACCCCTTTTGTTAAATACTATGAACCGAAGATGAGCCATTTCTAGCGGCTGAGGCTCTCCCCATGTGATCTTGACAGGGTCAGCCAAGCCAGGGAGGGGAGGCTGGAAGAACTGTGTCGGTGTGCCTTCCTTCTTGGTGCTGAGGAATCTCTCGTTACGCCAAACTCTTATTCACTGCTGCTTCTGGTTCATTCAAACCACTTCATGGGCTGCTCCTGTGTTCTAGAAATTTTGGAGCTCTTTCCCATAGAATTGGGGTGTGTTGTGATGATGCTGATTGAGAGGCATGAGTTTGTAGCGGCCAAATGGCTGCATGTTGTCTAGCTTGTGCCTGAATTCTCCCGTCAGGAAGCAACAGAATGGAGGCCACTTTTAATTCATGAAACTCCCCTCAAAGTAACGGTGTGGCAGGGCAGCAGCTTAAGTGGGGACTGCTTGAAATGCCATCCGTTTAAGAGGCTGTTGCAACCCACATGTCTCTCGAAAACTCTTCAGTAAATATATGAGTGATAGCAGGGGTCATTTCGTAGGGGGGAAAAATGCAGGAACTCATTAGCATAACTCATTAGCATATGCCATGCCCCTTGACCAGGCCGAAATGGCCGGGATTTGGCTGCTGCCAGAGTGGGGAGTGTTCCCCCCACCTGGCAGTGGCCCGATCAGGGTCGTTTGGGCCCCAATCCAGACCAAAAGGGGTTCAAAATGGCCATTTTGGACACGTTTTGGCCTGGATCAGGCCCAAAATGCCCCAGATCGGGTCAGTGCCAGGCAGGGGAGGGGTTCCCTGCCAGGCACTGACCCAATCCTGGCAGTTTTGGCCCCGATACCAGTGGAAAAGGGAGGCAAAATGGCCATTTTGGGCCCGGATCGGGGCTGAAATGGCCGGAACTGGGTCAGTGCCAGGCGAGGGAGGCTTCCCCCTCCCGGCACCAACCCGATCCGGATGGTTTTGGCCCCGATCTGAGCCATTTTGGCCCCAATCGAGGCTTAAATGGCCCAAAATTTTTCAGAGGCAGGAGGGTGGGGCCACCTGACTGTTGGGGGAACTACTGGAATGGCGTTCCGGTGCGTTCCCCCTTCAAATGAGCCCTGAGTGATAAATTGTTATTAGCCATAGGCCATCACAAGATTAAAAAAACAAAGATATGCTTCATCTAAAAACTGTTACATCCAGTATCATAGTTAGAAAAATTAAAATAAACTGTACAAGGAATCGTACCAGTCATACAAATACCCCATTCGAAGAAGCCTTTGATCTGATCTTCCTGGCTGCTAATGCAAATTGTGAAACTCTATAGGATACCCGACTGTCACTGTATGCTAACAGGAACACAATTTTCTCAGTATGTGGCTGTGGTAGGCAAAACTCCAGCCAGAAATTTAATTCTGGGTGCATTATGTAGCGGGCAATATAACAGATAGCGAGGAACGTTCTCCACTGCAGGTAGTCTGCGAATACAGACCCGGTTTTCCTCGGGCGTCTGAGAGTAACAGCTGGCCGAGAAGACTGATTGCACGGACTGAAACTACAGAGCAGTGAAAGAGCAGTAAATATATATAGAGTGGCTGGATTGTGCTTCCTGGCTGTTGCTTGCTGAATGTCCTACTTGGTTTACAGGACAGAAACCTGTCTGTAGCTGAATACCCTAGGGATTTTTGGGGGGGGTGGTACATGGTGGTATACAGTACTGGCATCTCTTACCACAATGCTGGCACTTCTTTCCACTGGGGAGGCTTGGGCCCCCAAGGTGGCATACATAATGAGTGCTAGCATCTTTTTTTATGGGGGGGGGGGGAAGGACACTGAAATGCCACTAATTAAGCCCGGACCTGTTGGTTTGCCTTTCTTGATTTGTACCAGGTAGAGAAATGGAGAGAGGGTTAAAAATGAGCAGTGTTTAATATTTACACAAGTATGTGTAGAGATTTTGTGTGTAAAGACAATGAGAGCACTTTCCTGTCCACTCTGCTGCTCCACAGTGTCCTTCCTTACCCCCAGGTATTAGAATGTAACTTTTTAGATGTTTTTAGAATCGTGACACCTTTCACGTGGGAGTGTTTGGTTAAGGCCATCTGTGGTGAGAGCAGTTTTTATTTCTCTTTTGACAAGGAGACATAAACATGCCACTTGCAAAATTCAGTAATTCCCCTGACTTCTGCTTTTGCTCTCCATAGTTCCTTTCCACTACTGGTCTGCGTCTTGAGGTTCTTTGATGCCCCAGCTGTAGGAGAAGCCACCTTTCAATAAATCAGAACTAAAAATTTCAGGTGTCTCAACAGTAGTTCTGAGGACACTGGGGTGAGGACGCTGTAGGGTAGCAGGGCGGAGAGTAACCCCAACAGATTCCAGGTACGTACACTTGAAATTCCGTGAGAGCCCCTGGAGAGATCAATGGTAATCCAGTAGTTTCCACAGAGGGCAAGGGAGTCATCGAGTCAGTGCTGATGCTGAACAAAGAATACTGGTAAATAAGATTGAGAGATTAACTCCTCCTCCTCCATCCGGGCAAGTCTCTGCAATGCATGCCAAGTCGACCCCTTCCTCCGAGTTGGCTTTGATGGTAGATGCCTTCAGAAGAACCCTGCAGCATCAGACCAGGGGTCAATGTGTAGGCAAGCGTCCTTCCCCTGGACTGTTCTGCCCTTTAGTAACCATAGTTTCAGCCAGGGATTTTTTTCAGGGGGAACGTGGGGGAACGGAGTTCTTGAAAATGGTCACATGGCTGGTGGCCCCGCCCCCTGATCTCCAGGCAGAGGGGAGTGTAGATTGACCTCCGTGCCGCTGTGCTCCCCTCTGTCTGCACATCGGGGGGCGGGGTCACCAGCCATGTGACCATTTTCTCTGAGGGCAACGCACTGAGTTCCACCACCTCTTTCCCCAGAAAAAAAGCCCTGGTTTCAGCTATGACAGCTGGCTGATAGGAATACTTGGATCCATTGGTTAATGGTAGGCTGGGATCAAGATGCCGCTCTAACATACCTGAATCTCATTTTATTACCTGAGCTTCCCCACTTGCCCCATCTTCCTCTGCTCTCAGTCATGGTACCTTCCCAACTCAATGGGTGGATACTAAGTACTTTAATCATAGTAGCCCTCTTTCCCTTCATCATCCAATCCATCTTTGTCCTCTTGTCACTCTTGAGGAACAACCCAAAAGACTGCTGCCGTTCGGTGTATTCCCCCTCCAGGAGTGATCCACTGTGAAGAGTTTGTTCTTCTTTGCCCAGCTACAGGGCATCCTTGAGACGTACCCCACAACTGAAGCGGTTGCCTGATTTTGCATCTTGAGTATTTTATTTTGTTGTTTAATTTCATTCATACCCTGTTCTTTTCCCCAATGGGTACGCAAAGTGGCTTAAATCGTTCTCTCCTTCATTTTATCCTCAGAGCAGCCCTAAGAAGTAGGTTAGGCTGAAAGTGAGGGACTGGCTCAAGGTCACCCAGGGAGCTCCCGTGGAAGAGCGGGGACTCAAGCCTGGTCCTCGTCCATCATTCTATCCACTACACCATGGCCGTTTCCACACGGCTCCCCGCTGCTCGTAACAACCCGGAAGATCGCGCAAAAAATACGGAAGATTGCGTTTTCTCGCGCGAGATTTGCACGACGTCACATGACGTGCAAATCTCATGCTAGAAAACGTGATCTTCCGTGTTTTTTGCGCGATCTTCCGGGATGTTACGAGCAGCGGGGAGCCATGTGGAAACGGACCATATTGTGTTTTTAAGAATATTTTGGCCAGACAGACATTTCACAGGAGAAGCTTTCCACATTGCCAGAAGAAGCTTCACCTTGCTCGTTTTCTGCTTGATAGTTTGCTACTAAAAGCACAAGAGCAGAGCCTGCTCTCCTCACTAGGCACAGCTGCCTGGATCTTCATGGTGCTTTTATGGGGACTGGGGGTGACTCGATACATATATTTCTAGAGATCCACAATGCTTTTTTGCGTCGTACATCCAACAGGTGTTCTTGCCACAACAGCCCCTGGAGGAGTGGGAACAGAGCCCACTTGACTCAACTTAGCAAGTAACTATGGCAACAGAGGACGGCTTGTGGAATGTGGTGCTGTTTGGAGGCCATCTGCAAAAAAATATGACAGCAAAACGTTCGTAAATCAGTGCCTGTAGAAGCTGGTTCTGTTCCCATGCTCTAATGTGCAGGGGCTTGTTTCTGCTTGGGATCTAGACTGGCTGTTGGGTGTCACCTCCCAAGCCATAGCATCAGTGCAAAACTCTAGTCCGATTGTTCCTTTGCTAGGAACGTAGTAGCAGGATCGGGATGGTAAAAGCGGGAGAGCCGGTTGAAGCTTCATCAACAGGAGCCAAGGAGGAGTAGCCAGTCTATTTGGCTGCCGTCTCCGCTATCTGTTGACAGCTATCAATACACATTTCCTCTGTGTTTTTGGGAATGAGCTACCTGTTGGGGAGGGCAGGAGCAGACAAGTGCATGGAAGAAAGAATGGAAAATACAGGTGCACAGAAACACCCACATCGTGAGCCGACATGACGTGAGAGGCTGTGGAACGTATTTACTGTTTACGAGGTGCAGAAAGTGGGGATGCTTTTCTCATAGAAACTTCATTCTTCGATGGAGTCAGGGTGTATCTTGATTCGTTTAAACCAAAGGGGTTTTAAAAACCTTGTAATAGGAATATAAAATTGCTCGTTGCTTCTTGGAGATTGGAATAGTCATAGCCACGCCATACAAATCAAGCTAATTCTGAACATTGGCTAGGCAACCAAGCAGAATTTTTGATGCTCTTTGTCCCTCTTCATTATCTTCCTTTCCTTGGCAATTCCTTTAGCCTGAGAATTGGGCACCCCTTATGATGCTAAGCCATGTCAGTGGTTGCTGCTCCTTTCCTTGGGTTGGTATTTGCCAGGGCTCATTTCGAGGAGGAACATGCCGGAACACAGTTCCGGCAGTTCCCGAAAGAGGTCACATGTCAAGTGGCCCCGCCCACCTGACTCTCGGCCATTTTGGACCCGTTTCAGCCAGGATTGGGTCCAAAACAGCCAGGATAGGTGATGTCAGGGGATGTGGCATATGCTAACGGGTTATGCTAATGAGTTCCTCCAGCTCTTTTTCTACGAAATGACCCCTGGTGTTTGCTATTAACAAGCAGTAATAATGGGGGTCGGGGCAGCCACTGTTTATATTGTCAACTCTTTGGATCTTTACAGAGGAATTGCCAGGAGAGACTCGGCACTCTGTGCTGTGATGACCTTCTAGGCAAGAACAGTGTGCCTTTGTCCCACCTATGCTAATGGAATGTACCAGCCTGTGTTTTGACTGTAAATCTCCATCCTTCCCCTCTAGCATAGAGAGATCAAAGCATTGGTTTGGCCCAGCAGAAAAATGTATCCGGTCAGCTGCAAAAGAGACCCTAAACAGTGACTCAAAGGAAGGGCGATAGTTCTGAAGCTCTTCCTCCTGAATTGTACACTTGGAATGGAATAAGGGGGAAAGGACAAAGCCACAGAATCCAAAGTAGCTGCCTCAAGGGCCGTCTTTTCCAACATGAACCTTCATTTTTCATGTTCCCTTGAAGTGCAGTGCGGGGAGGGCATATACCCCCTAAGCTTTTGGAACTTGAGCAGAAGCAGTTTGCTGACACAAGCTTAGACTCTTTGGAGGGGGGCGGGCTTTTGAGTAGTATACAAGTCAGCTTTTGTCTGCTGGCTGATCCGTATTCTTGGTTCTTTTTAGGTTTTCTTATTTTAGAGGACATTCTTAATTGTGCCACAAGTTGCTCTGGGGATCCTAGCCAATCCTCTAGAACATCCTCTTTGTCTAGAATTTTTGGCTGACCTTCTCTACGGTAGATAGGAACTCTCATGACTGTGAGTGATCGTTATGGGGAAAAAAGCGCATGCACATGTTTGTAAATTAGCATACACAAAAGAATGGTCCTAGGTTAGACTATTACTCTCCGATTTATAATGTTGTTGTGTGTGTGTGTGGGGGGGTGTTATGTGGAGGGATGTTCTTTTAATGAAAGAGCACTCCGTCCTGAAAGCTGATAAATGTACACTACAATCCTAAGCAGAATTATGCCAAGTGAAGCCAGTGGGCTTAGAATGGTGCACCTCAAGGCTGCTCACTGCGTGTTGCTCAACAGAAGACCAAACTCAGGCATGCCATTTAAAGTGTGTTTCATCTCCTTTCCCTGCTATTAGTGTGATCTGTGAAAAACACTTAAGACTGTTTTGAATGTGCTTGTATTGGCTTATGGTCCCATATCTACCTTCTTGCATTTTACAACGCATGTGAGATTTTTGGCCCTCGTAGAGCTCATCTTCTGTAGTACCTGCACCGTGTATTTTCCTTTTGGATTGGCTCAAATTCACTTTTCTGCTAAGACACCTTTCTGCACACCTTAGCGTGCTGGATCCTGCTGTTCAGAGGACTTGCCCTGAGGCCATGGACTACTGGTCAAAAGAGGTAACCTCCAGGAAGTGTTGCGATAATTGATAGTTGTATTGCCAGATGAGGAGGCTTGAAAGGATCAATGGGAGACTATGAATGTTCTGTGGCGTGTAGCAATACTGGTCTGCAGAGATCCAGGTTTTGTTCCTTTTGTGATGAGACTTGCTTTTTGATACAGTGTTTTAATGGGGTATACATACACTACGGTGTTCACAAGTGCTCAAAAAGCAGTTTCTGAAACATCAAGATCAGGGCTTTTTTTCTGGGAAAAGAGGTAGTGGAACTCAGTGGGTTGCCAGCACAGGGGGCAACTCCTGGCAGGAGGTGGTACCCCTGGCACCACATGTCCGCACGCAAAGTGTACGCACGCTCCCAGAACCGCACAATGATGTCACTTTGGGTTAGCTGGAACAAGGGGGGAGTTTTAAAAAGTTTAAATCACCCTCGGCAAAAATGGTCACATGGCTGGTGGCCCCGCCCCCCTGATCTCCAGACAGGGGAGTTTAGATTGCCCTCTGTGCTAAACTCCTCTCTGTCTGGAGATCAGGGGGGCGGGGCCACCAGCCATGTGACCATTTTCAAGAGGTGCCAGAACTCCATTCCACCATGTTCCAACTGAAAAAAAGCCCTTGTCAAGTTAATCCATTTGAAAGTTTAAAAATTGTCAACTCTAATTTTTGCATGGTATGTTTTGAGGGCATCTGATACAGCTGAGATGAGCAGGTGAAAGGACAACACAGAGTTTGAAAACAACAGAGCAAACTGTTTTATTGCTGGTACTCCTTCCCTGTGCTTTTGACCCCAATCTAGCCCTCCCATGGCTATTTATCAATAAAAACCACCGGAGAGATCTGTTCATGAATCTCCCAACATCTGGTCTTGTTTTAGACCCTCGTTGTTATTAGAGGGTTTTATTTTTCTTTCCACACATCAGCAGAGTTAAAAAGCTTCCTATTAAATGCTTGATTAAATGAGACTTCGCAGCATTGGAAGGTCGTGGAGTTACTGAAATGCTGATTTCTGGAGGTATGGGCAGGGCGAGCATGGGGGTGGGGCGAGAATTTCCTATTCAGTGTAGCTCATGATGACCAATCATGTGATTTCAGTAAAACACATCTCTGAGCGAAAGAATGAGGAAGCAGCGGAGGAAGTGAACTGTTATAGTATGTTTGCCGAGAGGCATGGGAGGTTTACACTAAGATAACTTTCATAGAATCGCACCCTTAATATGCTGCATTAAAGGACACAAGATATCTCTTACAATCTGAGACATTTGTTTGCACTGCCGGAGAGATTATTCTTCTGTGATCTGCAGGAATTGGAGAACTGCTTTAATACAATACCAAATCCTCGTAAATGATTAGTGCATTTATTAGTGCAAATTAGAATCCTGAATTCTTTAGTAAGCTTTGGAAAGGTGATGCTGTCCTCTTTCTCTTTATTTTGTCTACCTCAAATAAAGGCCAAAGAAGACATGAAATCAGTGGTAAGGGGTTTTAAAGATGTGCCTTCAAAGTGGTCTATAATTTTATTTATTTATGCTTGACTACTAGGAGTCTGGGTATACGATGAGCCTGAAGGTTGAGGAAATGCATTGAAATGGATCCTGTGTGTCTGTTTTGTTTATGATGGTCACTTCTTCATGAGCTTTCTGCTTTAAGGGGGGCGGGGCGGGGAAAGCCACCATTAATAGAAGGGATCCATAGGAAAAAACCTATTGCTTTAACCAGTTGAAGTTCCTTAATTGTGCCAGACAAACAAAAAAAGATTATGCAGTTATTCTCTGGGACAAATGCAAGAAAGGTTTTCTGTATCAGAGTCCAGCGTGTGCTTTTAATTGCGTACTCTCTCTCTGAAAAACCCTCCTTTTGTTACATCTTCTCTTTAAGTAAATTATATGCACATCTTTGGATTCCTAGGCATGTCACAGCTCCCTGTTTTGTTCAACTCGCTGTACACAGATAAGTTAAATGGAGAGTGTTATTTTTCCGTATGTGTCTTAGCTTGTTTTGAATGTAGCTATTGCAATGAACCAGGCTTGATGTTTTGCATTTTGAAGTTTTAAAAAAATCCATTTTAGAAGATGTGATCTGGGTGTCTTGCACCAAATTCCAACTACTGCAAAACAAAAAATCTGTCAATACATTTTTATCCCGTTCTTCCTCCAAGGAGCTCAAGGTGGTGTGCATGATTCTCTTCCGTCCTCCACGTCACTTTGACAACAACTTTGTCTGATAGGTTAGTCTGAGGTTAGTGTGACTGGCCCAAGGTAACCCAGTAAATTTCATGGTGAGTAGAAGTTTGAATCTGGGTTTTCTAGGTCCCAGTCCAGCATTTAAATTTCTGGGCCACCCTGTCTATTCTTTGATTAACACAATAATATGACTTTTAAACTGGTAAACCAGTTAATTGAGTTTAAACACATTTGCACAGAATCAGCATTTCATTATAGGTCTCTTTGTAATGGGGAATATTGAAGGGAGTATGGTCTTAATGTACAATTAACAAAAGTTACTGTTTGGTTCACGTAAAGGCAATATTTAATAGTTACGTCTTAAATTTCCCCCCATAAACTAATACTTTAATAGTTAAATACTTTAATAAACAAGGGTCATTCCCACTGATTAAAATATGCCTGGTGTTTTAATTAAAATGTATCTTTCCTGATTAATCAATTAAGACTAACCTACTGATTAATCTTGATAGTTCTGATACCTTCTTGGGGTCAACCCAAGTGAGTCCATAAATCTCAAATCTAACAGAAACCTTTACACTACTTGGGTATCTCGGGGAATGAAGAATGGAAGACATGGGCCCGTTTCATACTACTTACCTGCTCCCAGAACGTTGCGAAACATCGTGCAAAAAACACGGAAGATAGCGTCTTCTCGCGAGAGTTTTGTGCATGCAGTGTACAATGCAATGAAGAATGGAAGACATGAGCCCTTTTCATACTACTTACCTGCTCCCAGAACGTTGTGAAACATCGTGCAAAAAACGCGGAAGATAGCGTCTTCTCGCGAGAGTTTTGCGCACACAGTGTACAATGCAATGAAGAATGGAAGACATGAGCCCTTTTCATACTACTTACCTGCTCCCAGAACGTTGCGAAACATCGTGCAAAAAACACGGAAGATAGCATCTTCTCGCGAGAGTTTTGCGCACACAGTGTACAATGCAATGAAGAATGGAAGACATGAGCCCTTTTCATACTACTTACCTGCTCCCAGAACGTTGCGAAACATCGTGCAAAAAACACGGAAGATAGCGTCTTCTCGCGAGAGTTTTGCGTGCGCAAAACTCTCGCGAGAAGACGCTATCTTCCACGTTTTTTGCACGATGTTTCACAACGTTCTGGGAGCAGGTAAGTAGTATGAAAAGGGCCACCGTTTCATTTCATCAATAGGATGAATAGTGCAGGAGTTTCTGTAAGCCGCTCTGTCTAAACTTCATTGCTTGGAGGACTGATTCTCCATTAAGCCAATTTTGGCACTGAAAATATTTATGCAGGCGACACTGAAGAGCATATAACAGAGAATAATCCAAAAATAATAACTTACGTTGGCAAGGCCCACAGCTGTGATTTCAGCCATACAAAATAACATATACACCAAAGGGAAATTGCAGAAAGAGAAAAATCTAATGTTACCTTAGAACTGTGCCAGAAGGGCAAGCTTCCAAAACAATCCACTTCCTCTCTTCTTTTTTTTCCTTCCATGAAATATGCCGGACACAGTCACTCTTTGCCTACCTTCCGTGACTATGAACAAGCCCTAGATTTAAAATATTGCCCTCTTCCTTATAGACCTTCCAGTTACAAGCAAAGTGTTTGCTTCATTTAGATCTTTCAGTTGTGAGGAATGTGTTAGTTTCATTGGCAGCTGCAAGGCTGGGTTATTATTTTTTTTAATCCGGGGAAGGCAGAGGGTGTCCTGAAAGCCAATGTTTACAGGAAATCCCGCCTTTCACTCACTTCCTGCAGATTTCTTTTGCAGTTGGGTACCAGAAGGTAACCCAGTGCCCTCTGATCACATTTGCTGAAACAGCAGCCTGCATGGAGTCAGATACCATGCAGAAAATTCTCAAAACGTTCACAATCCGCTTGTTATAAGGAAGGCGTTTAGGTGTGCGGGTGGATGTGTGGGAGCGAAGTGCTGTCCTGTTGCTACGTCAGTTTAACTTGGAACCCAATGCAACAATCTTTGCTGGTTGGTTTGTTTTCGAATGCTGTTCTTGTTTGCTGATCCCTCAATGAGGGGCAGTTCTATCAGCTGACCTCCCCATTCATTACAAAGAAATCCAGAAGGCGCTCAATTCCCTCTGCCTTCCGTTCATCCCACTCTCTTTTGCCAGATGGAGGGCCCAGCTATTCCCTCCCTGGCCAGTGCTGTAGGTCAGCTGTGTCAGAGCTGAACAAATATAAATCCATCTTGGCGGCAGCAGCAGGCTGGGCAGCTTTTAATATTTAGAGGATGGGCTATTAAGAGTCTTTAATCTCTGAGGCTCACAACGGAGTCAGCTTGAAGGGGGGGAGCTCTGGGGGACGAGAGTCGGCTTCTGTCTTCCTCTGTTAATATAATCTAAAATTAAAAGCTTAGAGGTGGGAATTGTGAAATGATGATCCCTCTGCAACTGCGTAATGATTTAAAAGTACGTAGAACCCTTTGCTTCTTCCAAATGAAAACAATTCCTTCTTTGTAGTATTCCTATTAGGAGGGCTTTCCTTTATACTTTTATTTTTACCCGTTTGCCTATTTTTTGTTTGTTTGTTTCTGTAAGAGAACACTTTTTCAATCACTTCTTTTCAGGGCTTTTTTTCAGCTGGAACGCGGTGGAACGGAGTTCCGGCACCTCTTGAAAATGGTCACGTGGCTGGTGGCCCTGCCCCCTGATCTCCAGACAGAGGGGAGTTTAGATTGCCCTCCGCGCCGCTTGGCAGCATGGAGGGCAATCTCAACTCCCCTCTGTCTGGAGATCAGGGGGCGGGGCCACCAGCCATGTGACCATTTTCCCCGAGGGCAGCCTACTGAGTTCCACCACCTCTTTTCCCAGAAAAAAGACCTGCTTATTTTAAAAAGCTTGAATGTGTTTCAGTTGTCCCTCTTTCCCAGGGACAGTCCCTAGTTGGTTTTTAAGGTGCCACAGGACCCAGATCTTGCTCTGTCCTTGGTAAAACATCATCGCTAATTTGTCCCCACCATTTTTGTATCTTGGTGGAATTGCTTGATGCTAGTACCATCGTGTTCAACATTCTCTCCAGGATCTCAGGGGTAAGGAAGGGAGTAAATATGGTTCCCAGTTAGTCTTCCCCTCAGGCACGGATCAGACTTGGCTCTACAAGGTTGCCGCATCATGGACTTCCAAGCCATACCCAAGCTTAGTTTTATGCCTTAGGACTCCGGGATAGAACAAGGTTTGTTTCCAGTTCTATATAATCATCTTCAGTATGAAAATTAAGTTAATTCATTTGCCTTGCATTGAACTGAAATGTTTGGTGCTTTTTTAGGGCAGTCGCTGTTCTCTGATATGTGTTACATGTTTTATTAGGTTATCCTGCTATTTCTACATGGTTCTGTATTTTTGGAATTCCATGTTCTGCATTGTTGGACCTATACTTTTTTTGCATTGTTTCTAATTTTGTAATCCTAGTCCTATTGTTTTGCTTATTAGATGTCTCGTGTCATTTGATTGCATTGTGCACTGTGTAATCCACCGTGCGTCTTAGTGAAAAAGGAGAACGCTAAATAAGTTTTATTATTTACGTTATTTATAATCTACCTTTCTCACTGAGACTCAAGGTGGATTACACATTCTGAAATGTGTAAGAAATTTCAATAAACAATGTAACAGTGTTTATAAATGCAAATTTGTAAAGATTTAAAACTAGCAGAGTGGAAGAAATGGCAAAACAGGGTATAAGCAATTCTGGGACTGACATATTAAGCAACATAGAACCTATCCAGTAGGTTCATACTTAACAACGACAGACAGTACATTAGTAGTAAAGTCTGTAGTTCCTATCCCTTTACTCATGCAATTCTTTAAGAACACTTCCCTACAGCTCCCCTCTCTGATTAAAAAAGGCCTCTTGAATAATTCAGTTTTTCATAGTTTGCAGAAAGCCAAGAGAGTGGGAGCTTTTCTGACTTCTTCTGGTAGGTTGTTCCTTAAGGTGGGGGACACCACAGAGAACGCACATGTATGGGCAGCTGTTGATTTTGCCTATGTGCAAGGTAGCACTTGCAGAAGACCCTGTTCAGATGAATGAAGCTGCCATGATAGAACATAAGGAGAGAGCCAGTCCCGCAGATAAGATGGACCAAGGCCACGAAGAGCTTTGTATCTGATGTCAATATCTTGAATTGAGCCTGGTAACAGATAGGTAGCCAATGGAGCGACTGCAGAATGGGAGTGATAATCATGTTCTTCTTAGTTCCCAGTAACAACTGAGCTGCAGTGTTCTGCACCAATTGGCATCTCCAGGTTAACTTAGAGGGGAGACCTATGTACTGTGTATTACAGTAGTCAAGTTTTGATGTTACCATGATGTGGCCAGAGGTAGGGGATGATCCTCCAGACTAGACCATGTTACCAGAACTGCCTTTTATTATAAGGGGGAAATTAGCTTTAGCAGTCTGTAACTTTAATATTAAGCGCGGATCATAACCTATGTATACGGAGGTCCCGATCCCAGACACTCTAGTGAAAAAGAGGCAGACAACAAATAAGTTCCAAACACGTGTATTTAGTGTGGCGTAAGCCTAACTTGCACAATCATACAAGGAACACACAAGATCTAGGAAATACAGAGTAGGAAATACAGAGACGTTCGCATTAGCGGGTTCCCAACGATGATAAGGGAAATACTCACAATCCTGGAGCGAAGCAGAGACACAGCAGCGAGGGTGGCCCAATGCCAGCACTGGGACCACAGACGGACAGCAAGGAGGTCTGGATAGGGAATGGCCGAGGCACCGAGTGGTCTGGGAGACCAGCTTAAATACCCCAAAACGTACCCTGGGGCTGGTGCTGTACTTGGTGGTTCTCACAGTTTAAAACAAAGGGTCTAATGGGCTACTGAATGGCATGGATGGGCCACTTTGGTAATCAGATCGTGATAAGTGACACCTCAGGAAGAGGGGACAAAAGAGGGAGGGGGAAATCCAAGTGGGCTGAAAGGATGTTCCAGCGGACAGGGCTTGTCCTGATGTCATCAGCTCTGGAATGCGGAGGTTTCTTTGAGATGCATTCTCTAAGTGCTTGGGATGGTCGGCACTTAGTTCCTTCTCCGGGGCGGCTCCTAAGATATGCAGAGCGGGGCGAGGGGCTCTCGCTGCGGACGTGGTGTGCCCGCTTCGCCGGAATGGCTTCCCAAAGCAGTCTTCTTCCCAGGGTCTTCTGGCTGCCTGAGAACATGGATGCCGGCTGGGCATAGCTGGGGCTGGATAGCAGGCTGCCCGGTAGCGAGGGCAAGCTCGGCGACCTACTCGCGGGAGGCTCCAGGCGGGAACTGACCAGGGAGCGCCTAGCCAGGCTTGCTGGAGGTTTCCCCGGCAGGCGCCCGGCTGCTAGTAGCGGCTTGGGCCCATGTGAGGCAGGCTTCCATGGAGGCAGGGGAGCAGCACTTTAAAACACAGTCCAAAGCAGGGAACAGGCACGGTCCGTGGCAGATGGCAATGCAGGCACGGGGCATACTTGCAATAAAGTCCAAACACACACTGGGAATCCCAGATACAGGTCAGGGCAGGGCTGCCCAGAAAGAGAGTCCTTTGTGCAGTTAACCAAACATGGAGTCAGTAAACTACACAGTCTATAGCAGCAGCAAGGCAATTGACACGCAGGCAGGAAACTGACACGTGTATCAGAGCACACACGTGCAAAGCAATCTTTGTGCAGCAGTGAAACAGTAACGCAGGAAACTTTAACACAGTTCATGGCAGGCTTTAAAGCAGGGGAGGGGGCCTACTTGGCAACAACCAGGGGCCGTTTTCACACTGCTTACCGGCCACGGAACATGGTGCCAAGCTCCCGGAACAACAGCGTCTTCCTGGCACGATTTTCTCATGCAAAATCGTGCCAGGAAGACGCTGTTGTTCCAGGAGCTAGGCGCCATGTTCCGTGGCCGATAAGCAGTGTGAAAATGGCCTGAGTTTGTAGAAAGGGGTTTTTTTTACAGCTGCCTTAACCTGCTTTTCTTGCAAGAGCACTGGATCCAGTATAAACCCTAGGCTCTTAACTTAATCTGCAAGGGTCAGACAAACTCCATCGAAAGGAGGGGAGTACAATGACTTCAAGTGCTTTGCCATCCCAATCAGCATCACTTCTGTCTTGTCTATGTCAGTAAATAAAATTAAAATCTAATTTCTAATGGACAAGCATGTAAGTATGTGCGCATGAACATTAAGGTGCTACATAGTGCTTAGTACTGCATGCATAGTACAGAGTCGGCTGCTTCACGTACTGGTGAGGCTCATTTTGAAGTGTTGATAATGGATTGTAAAGAAATACATATTTAACATCTGTAAAGAGCGAACATCTTGGCTTGTAAAAACAATGTAGATGCTAGTAGCAGTCTAAAGTAATGGAACATGAAGCAGAGCCTTCAGTGAAGTGTAGTAGAGTGAAGAAAAGGGGAAGGGAAATCTCTGGCTTGATCAAAGGTGTGACGAGCATATTCCTGTTGTAGTCTGTGAAACGTTGGAGCCTACAATAAAATGGTTTATTGTAGGAAAAGAACATGCCAGAGGGCTAGTCACACTGCAGGAAAAACAAGCGGCCTGGGCGGCATCTTATAACCAACATATTTTTATGCTAGCATAGTTTCACAGATATTCAAAGATACTTAAAATGCTGCTACCAACAGAATTATGTTAGACATCACCTAATGGAACCCAAGAGCAGCTATACCGGTATTTTTAAGACTCTTAAATTCCTAATCTTTGCATAGCAATTGCCCTAGATAGAAAAGTTCTATGCGAATCTTCTAGTAAATGTTAGAAAATGAGGACTGCTTCCACACATTATCAAATGCACAAGTGATCTGCTAAAACAATAATTTGCAACTGGATTTTACTATGTTTCTCACATGTTGACTTTTGCTAAGGTTGAGGCCCATGGCTCAATTTTTTAAAGTAGCTGCCCTTCATTTGATTATCTACACCATGTGTAAAGTCCTGTTTAAGGGAGAAATATCCTCTGCACTTAATTTTTCTCTGTGATGGGTTTTTAAAAATTATTTACAAAGAACCATTCTGTTACAGGAGCCAATGTCAGGCTATGGATGACAGGCTATGGCAGATAGATCCCTGTGCCATTGCAACAAGAAGTCCAGGCTCTTGGTTAAATGGCTTTATTCAGAAATCAAATCATTTCCATAGGATTACTCAGAAGCAAGGTAAGCATCTAAGCAGTAAGAGCAAAAATTGACAGGAATGGGAACCTGTGGAAAAACCCTTCTTCTTAACACACACATTTGCTCCTTCCCCCTCCCAACAATAAACATGATTTTGGCGGACACTTTGTGTGAGAACATCTTGCATATTTGTACTATCAGGTTGAGTCACTGGAAAGCAAGACATAGTAATGAACAGGAGCAGGTAGTATGCAAGGTCATGAGGACTGAAAGTTTCTACAGTTTGTTAGATAAACACCTGCAATCATTCTGTGAAAGAATTGAACAGAAGAAACTTTTATGGCACTGGTAATAGGATATGAAGGCACAGCATGGACCAGTATTAGCATTGGCAGGGTTCATTTCGAGGGGGAACACACATGAATGCAGTTCTGGCAGTTCCCCAAAGAGGTCACATGTGAGGTAGCCCAGCCCACCAGACTCTTGGCCATTTAGGGCCTGTTTCAGCCTGAATTGGGGCCAAAACGGCCCGGATCGGGCCTCTGATGGGTGGTAGATCACTCTCCCGCTCATCAGCGGCCCGATCCTGACCACTTTGGGCCCCTTTTCAGCCATTTTCAGCCCCTTTTTGCCATTTTGGGCCCAATTTTGGCCCTGAATGGCCAGGATTGGGTCCAAAGCAGCCAGAATAGGTGATGTCAGGGGGTGCAGCATATGCAAATCAGTTATATTAATGATACCTTTCCGGTGATGGCGAAAGGCGTGGCATATGCTGACCCCTGAGCATTGTCATGGATGGGGCTCAGACATGACACCTTATAGGCATCCCAGTAATTTTTGGCTACCTTGGTAAGAAATAAAATAGCAAAGACTCTTAAGCACCAGCAGAGGTGCTCCATGTTGTTTTCCAGCCTTGGTCTGTGATGGAGTCTGGGCTGCACGTAGCTGAAGTGCCAAAGTTAAGACAGCCGCATTCTGGGCTGTACCATTTCTGACTGCTTAGGAGGAGGAGGGTTTTTTAAAATACTCCTGTGCGTACGCTCTCAATATGTAGTGACCTAGCACCTCAGAAATAATGTTTTAGTCTAGTGTGGTCCTCTCCCTGATGCAATGGTTTTTCCAGAAGCAGAGAGTCCTTCCAGTGTGTGCTGGGGGAACACATTCAAACACGACCTCCACACCTGCAGTCTGAAGCAGTCGTGTCCTGAATCATTTCACCTCACTCTGTGAAACACATGCAGTTCTTACAGTAGTGTGTTTGTGGTTGAAACATTCTCCTGGCGCCAAGGAGAACCCCTGATTCTGGATAGGATTGTCCTTCCCCACCCAGGGGACTTGAAAAGGGTGCTGGTTTGTGGTTATAACGTTGCAAAGCAAGCAGTTTCATTTTCGCAGGCAGATCATTCCACACACTTGCGCAAACAAAGGTTGCAGCGTGGACTCTGTGGTCATTACAAAACACATTAAACAACCTGTCTGCTGGAGCAGCCCTCTCATATAGCGCTCTCCCTTCGGCCCTGCCTGTTAACTGATAGGAAGATCTGGGGCTAGCCCATGATGGAGGCTGCGTCCACGCACTGTTCGATTGTGCACTGCTGTTACAGTATAGTAATTTTCTGCACATGTATTGGCTTACCTGCACAGAAAAGTCCAGCTGCAGTGGTTCCCAGTGTTTTGAGTATGGTAACCCCCTTGCAACAGCTTTGCCACCCCCAGGTTGGGAAATGCAGCAATAGCCCAAGGATGGCAGATTATTCACCCATCTCCCTTTCTAGGACAGACGATACTGGAGAATTAACAATCCAAAAGTGAACGCTCTCTCATGACATTTATCTGGTCAACCAAGGTCTGGTCAACCAACCTTCCTAACATCTTTTAAAAGTCCATTTCAAACTGTGAACGGAGACTGTGGGAAAGGAAGGGTGGTTTAATATTTTCAGAGTATTGCCTATAAAAACCATTTTGATTTATTCATCTCCCCCAACAGGGACTCAAAATGGCTTACATCATTTTCCTCCTCTACTTTGAGGGAAGGGCTCATTTGAGTGTCAAAATCTTGGGTATTGAATCAGGTCCCTGGATCTACTCTTCTATGCAGAAGTGAGTTATGTCACATGAAATCTCTCTCTGAAATGATGGGTGATTCTTCCTTCCCCGCGCTGGGCCCAATGTGGCATCTACCAGCATTTTTAAAACGCTCGAAGGATCCTCTCATGAGTCTGGCCACTGCAGAAAACTGCACCCAGAAATAGGTACAGGTGAAGGTTACATCACAAAGAAATTAACATGCAACCATTTGTACATCATAGTGAATTTTGTTCAGAGCGTGCATGCCTTTATTTGATTGGTATGACATTTTTTTACCAGAATCTTCCCCCCCTACCAGCTCACGGTTGTGAAATGCAATAGATTCTGATATTTAGAAAAAGGAAACTTTGATTAAATATATGGACCTGGGAGAAGAGAGGTGTGTGGAAAGAAGAGGTTGAAAAGCAGGATTTTAAGAGAGTGCGACGAAAAAGCAACAGCCCCAGAAATAAAATGGAGCTTGTGGAGAATAATTTGGGACCCAAATTGGCCTGGCATGAAGCATGTGAAAGAGATGAAGCAACTGGGAGCTGGCACATGAGGAGAGGTCTTTACCTGCTCTTTTTTTTCCTTGCAAAGAACAGTTTTCTACATGGCTGGGGAGGGGGGGACCTGGAATGTGTGACTGGCTGATACTTGCTGTACAAAGGTTACATATTAATTCCTTCCTATGGTGTGAAAGGCTGTGACCTGGATAGCCCAGTCAACCCCGATCTCGTCAGATCTCAGAAGCTGAACAGGGTTGGCCTTGGTGTTAGCAATTGGATGGGAGACCTCCAATGAAGACTAGGGTTGTAGAGGCAGGCAATGGCAAACTACCTCTGTTAGTCTCTTGCCATGAAAACTCCACCGGGGTCGTCAGCATACCTAGAAAAAATGCCTTGGTGTTTTAATAGAGGCCATGTGAGAGGGGGGCAGAACGGATCCCCTGCCCCCCTCCAGGGGACTGGAAACCTTAGGCCCAAAGCAAACCTCATGCATGGAGTTTGCAGCAGCCCAAGGAAAAATGACTTGGCCCTTTAATAGAGGTTTAATGGGATGTTATTACCAAACGATATCATGGCCTCATGCTACAAAAAACTTCCATTGGCCATTTGTGCATATTACTCATCTTTAAACAGTCATTTTTCTCCAGGCCTGTTGGCAACCCTAATGTAAAATCTGTGTTGGATAAAAGGTAGGAATGTGGTTGATTCCTAACAGGATAAAAAGACAATTGACAGCATGCTATAGGAGTTTGGTGCAAATTAGAGAAGTATTGCATTATATGTGTGAAATTGAGTTCTGCACTTAGATCACACTGTCCCCAACACGATCATCATTGTTTGTTTTGATCGTTATTTTATTGGCTTTGCTCCCATGTTTGTAATATTGGACACTGTCAGTGATCAATAATCAGGTAGGATATTTCTGAACAGGAAAAATGCAAGTTTCAGGACTTGTACTGTGGCAGTGTTTATCTTTGGAAGGGGGTTCTCCCATTTCCTGAGAGGAGAATGGGTGGAAATCAGTGTAACTTTTTATATGAGTACTTGCTCCTTAAAAAAAAAATCACTTTGCGAAGTTCATTCAGCCATGGCGTGCGTGCATATTATGTGCCATCAAGTTGCCTCCAACCTATGGCGAATATGAAGGAAAGACCTCCAAAACATCCTATCATTAACAGACTTGCTCAGATGCTGCAAACTAGAGGACATCACTTCTTTTACTGAGTCCAGCCATCTCATTTTAGGTCTTCCTCTTTTCCTGCCGCCTTCCACTTTTCCTAGCATTACTGACTTTTCCAGAGAATCTTGTCTTCTCATGATGTGACCAAAGTACAATAACCTCAGTTTTCTCATTCTAGCTTCTAGGGAGAATTCAGGTTAGATTTGATCTAGTATCCACTTATTTGTGGGTAGTCCAGCACCACATTTCAAATGAATCAATTTTCTTCCTATCAGCTTTCTTCACCATCTGACTTTCACATCCGTATATAGTAATGGGGAATACCATAGTTTGGATTATCTTGGTTCCCAGAGAGAGTTCTTTATCTTTAAGGATCTTCTCTAGCTCCCTCACAGCTGCTCTTCCAAGCCTCAATCTTCTTCTTATTTCTTCATTGCAGTCTGCCTTTTGGTTGATGATTGAACCAAGGAATAGGAAATCTTGAACAATTTCAGTTTCCTCATTGTCAATTTTGAAATTGTGTAATTCCTCAGTAGTCATTACTTTTGTCTTCTTGATGTTCAGCTGTAATGCTGCTTTGGCCTTTCTCTTTTAACCTTCATCAGTAGTCGGTATTATCTTCCCAGAGTTTGTCTAATCTGTTTTTAAAGCCAGTGGTCATTGCTACATCTTGTTACAATGAGTTCCATAGATCCATTATGAGAAGAATTGGGGTGGCCTGCCTTGAATCTATTGCCAATTAATTACACTGTGGGAGCCGCATTTCTTTCTGGTCTCCCTCCACTCTTGCTTCCCTGCTAACCTGAAAAACTGGTAATATTTCCAAGAACGAAACCACCACTGGGGAGGGGGGCAGGGAGGGAGAGCTCTCTCTCTCTTAACTACCCCGGTCCATCCAAGCCTGGGAATAAAAAGTAGGTTGGATTAGGGCGGCCACGCCCCGTATGCTAATGAACGCTGACTCACGTTCACCTGAGGAGGGGAGAAAAGCCCCGGAGGAAGCCGAGAAGCCCCGAGTGGTCTAAACCATGTTAGCATGTGGGGGGGGGGGCGGTTAAAAAAAGACTAGTGGCATTAAACACAGAGGGAAACGGTTAAAAAAATAAGCTCATATTCCGAATGAAGTGAAACCTTTGTGTGCGTATTTCTCGACCTGTTTAAACCAAAAAAAGCGCTTGCCTTCAGTCCCCCTTCTTTAGAGTTGGTACATCCCGGCTCGGAACACGGAGGGAGAGGCGGAGCGGGGCACGTGACCTCGGGGCGGCCGCCATTTTGTCCTGCGGTGGCTGGGTATTTAGAGCGAGCCGCGGGGGCAGAGGCGGAGCGGCAGCCACCGGCAGAGGAGGAGGAGGGACCCAGCGGGAGACCGGCCGCGCCGCCGCCGCTTCACGAGCCCCCTTCCCCTCGCGACGAAACACCATTGCCCACGTAGAGTGACAGCCCCTGAAGCAGGCGCCGCCGCCGCCATTTTTCTTTGCAGAGCGCTCCCCGGGCCGCTTCGCCGCAGCAGGAGGCGGGTGGGGGCGAGAAGCGGCTGCCCGTCCTTCTCCCAGCGCCTCTCTCGGTAGCGTCGCCGCCGCCCTTTCCTCCCCTCCCTTTCCTTCTCCCTCGCCCGGCTCAGCCATGTCCTCTTCTCCGGACTACGCCTCCTTCTTCGCCGTCATGGGCGCCTCGGCTGCCATGGTCTTCAGCGGTGAGGCATGAGGGGGCTGGCCAGGGGCAGCGGGCGGGGGGCTGAAGGCCTCGGGGTGGGGGGCGGGAGGCCTGAGCAAAGGCCTGAGGTGCATAAGGGGTTCTGGCTTCTCTAACCCCGGGCGCATTGGTGGGGGGAGCGAATGCCCTGGGGGGGGGGAGGTGGAGAAGCCATGCAAGGGCCTTGGGGAATTGGGTAGGGGGGTCTTTTCTGCCTGGCGCCTGTGCTTTGTTCCTAAGGCTAGGGACCCTTCCCAGTCCTTAGAGGAGAGGGAAATGGCATTGGGGAACGCGGGCAGGAAAGGTTTTATGGAGGCCTTAGGTAACTGCGGGGGGGGGGCTTGTACGGTTTGTGCCCTTGTGCTCATTTTTGGGGTAGTAAAATGACGGGGGGAGGCTTTTGCTATGCCAGGGCCTTGGTTCGCTGCTGGGATGATCGTAGGCTTCCAGGTGTGAACATCTGGATTTTTCTCCTCTACGGGGTGGTGGTTTTTTTTTTTTTTTTTTGCAGCTTTATGTCCCCTGACCGGGGTGTACGTGGTGGCCTCGGAGGAGACACGCTGCATGGGTGGCTCTGCAGCAGTGGGGACTTCACTCTTCATCGCCTTCCCTCCCTCCTTTGCACAGGGGGGAGATTGCATTGCATGGCATTGGAGGAAGAGAAGAGCCAGAGGAGGGATGAAGTAACAGCGCCTGGCCTTGGCCAACCCTTTGTGCCCTGCCGAGGGCATTGCCTTTCTCCGTTTAATGGAGCTCTCTGACTCCTGACTTGTATTGTGTGTCTCCTTGCTTTGCGGAGGCTGCCTCGGCCTTTCCCTTTTTCTTGATTGAGCAATGCTGGGGAATCCATGTTCTCTGCCCTTATTTGCGTTGGAGTCGAGAGCAGGAAGGTGTAGACTAAGGTAGTGGTGGTGGGGAGAAAGATAGCAAGCTTGGCGTGCTGTGCCTGTCTCCCATGTAGCTTCTTCCTCCTCCTGAATCCCCACCCTACAGGGAAGTCGAATTGTACAATACCTTTATCTTGCTCACCCCACCCTTCAATATAATTTAGCTCCTGGCATCTAAAGAACTGGGTCTTGATAATCCAAACCTTAACTTTGCATTATTTTTTTCCTTGTCTTTAAGATGCCACAAGGTTCTAATTCATTTTTCTCCTTCCTGGACACCCTTTGTAAAGCAAGGGGTTACTTAGACAAGGGTTAATGGGGAAGCGTAGGGATTTGGTGTCCTTGTGTCTCCTTCCCTGTAGATGGAGGAAAAGGTACTTTTTCTGGGAACTATTTCTAGGATCATCAGCTCTTTTGAGATGATTAATTTTCGTTTAAAATGCCACCCTTTGCTCTCTGCTTTTTTCTACCTAGTGCATCTTCCTCATTCCAGCCTGCCCCGGTTTGAAGGGCTGGGCTTCTCATTCAGAGGCTTGATTTCAATGGCTATCCCTTTTCCCTCCTCCTAATGACTGTTGAGGTGATTCCTGCCTGGCTGGAAGGGAGAGACAGGGCAGCAGGGGCAAAATTCCAGGCCAGCTGGGGCGGGACACACTGCTGCCGTGCTCGTCACTTCCCTTGCTGCATTCTCTCCCCCCCCCCCCCCCCCGTTCCCAATGCTCTTCGGTTTTTTTCCGTCAGGCAGCTACCAGCTGGCTCATCCGGGATATTGGGATTGCCAGTTGGGGACAGAGATGATGGAGAAAGGAGGATGCCAGGATGCTTGCAAGCCTTGGGAAGGTGGGGGGGGGGAGCGAAGGTGACGTCATATGGGAGTCAGCTGGTGGAGAAGCCCCTGGCTGACAATGTGACTGGAAGGGGGGCGGGGAGGAAGACATTTTTCAACCTGTTCTGCTTTTCCTCCTGCATGCCATCCTGGTTGCTTCAACTGAAGCACGAGGTTATGCTGTACAGTTTTGCTTTCCGGTCTAAGAGCCTGGAATGTCTATCTGCATGCCTAGTTGGTGCTTGTCTGCTTGACTGTGCTGTCCACTGATGGAACACCCCACCCACCCACCCCGGCACCTCGGCTTTATTCTTGCATGGCCTTGTTTTAAGACATCAGGTTTGTTCTGTAGCAAAATAGGGGCCTTCTGAATCAAAAGGTGAACAGGATTTTATTCCAGCACAAATCTCTGAGCTGCAGCCCCCTTCAATTGGCCATAGTGGGCCTTGGGTTTCAAAAGCTTATTCTGGACTAAAATCTGCTTAGATTTGTGCTTCTTGCAACAGGGTGCAATGTAATTCATTGAAACAGAGAGGCTTGAGCTGGAGTCATTCTACATAGGATGGCACTGTGACACACCTGTTTCTCCCAAATAATTTGTGTGTATGTGTGTGTGCGTGTTCAAAGCTAAGTGAAGTCACCCACCTGCCAAAAGGTGGAGGTGATCATGGGAAGAAGAGCGTCTTTGCTTTTCTGGGTGGGCTTAGCAAGCCAGTGACAGCTTGTTAAACTGACATCGTGTTCCATTAAACTATAGCAAATTTGTGAAAGGTGAATTGGGCTATGCAATGCTTGTCCAGAAAGTACCATATTGTATGGCAGAGTTGTGATTTTTGCATTGGCTTCTTAGTGAATAAGAGCTTCAGATGAAACTAGACGTGACACAGTACCCAGTACAGCCTGTTCTTTTTCGCGAGTGTCTGTGGCACTGGCAGTGACGTCTACATTTATGGTTTTTGAGTTGCTGAACGACATCCTGTGGCTCTAAACCCAGTTTGACAATTGCTGCATGAATCCCATTACAGTGGCTGTGCTCAAGAGCCAAAGAGTGTATAGATTTATAATTACAATTATATCTGCAAGGTTTTTAAGACAGAGAAGCTTAGTTGACTGCAGAAAATAGTTTTCCAAAGGATAATCTAATGAGTACGATGACTATTGAAGTAACCAGGCATTCTTGCAAAAATGCCTCTTATTGAGAGTTGCTTACTAGAATTACTTCTATTTGAGAAGTAATTATATGGCACAACTATTGATGCACCAGCACATGTAACTTGCCATTGTTTGTATTAAAGCTGCATCTCCAAATATGTCTTGGGGATAAGTTCCATTGCATTTAGCAGAACTTGCAAGTAGATAAGGATTGGGTGACGGGGTGTTAAGGCAGACTGCTTTGAGGTCTTATTTGCTATTCCTTATCTAAATGATGCAAGGTATCGGTACTGTTTCCAAGATGCCTCTGCCCAGCCACTGACTTCAGTATCAGAAAAGATGAGGGTGTCTATCTACTCGAAGAGAAGCCATGGCAGGCCTAAAGTGTAAATTCCAAAATAAGCTCAGCAGCTATCTACTAGTGCTTTGTGGCTGCATTAAAATCCTTTACTGGCTTTCTGAGCAGTCATTCATATGGTAACTGGGTTTGCTCCTGTGGGCCCCTACATGAGGTGGGAGCAGATTGTAGGCATCAGAGTGAGTGCCAGTGCTGGTGTGGAACGATGGTGGGTCCCCCTCGTTTTCTGGCCCAACGTGAGCACAGCATCTGCCTTTGTTCCATGCTGGTGCTTTCCCTCTCAACCTCTTAGTAATACTCCTGTTGCCTTCTTGTGCCTCTAAAAAGAGGATAGGACGGGGGCAGTAGGAAGGAAAACGTGATCACTCCTTGCCCTCAAGAGTTGTGGATTCAGCGAGGTTCGGACAACTGTGTAAGGGAAATGAAAGCTTTCAAAACAGGGTTCATGGGAAAGCCTTGTCTTTGAAGAGCAGGTTAGATAATAGCAAGGAAGCCATCTTCCTGAAACCTTGTCTGCCATTACTGTTTTGCCTATAATCTGCAGCTGTAGAGGAGTGTTAAGTCTATTGTTGGCTTATGTGCTGACAGCTGTGCTCTCTAAGTCTGGTTGGTGCCCTCAGAATGTGCTTCAGAATCCTTCTTGATAGATTTTTCAGCTGTCCTGCCAGTGTCTTTGGCATCTTTAGATGTGGGGAGGTTTGTAAAAATCTGAATCACTGATTCAAAAACATCCCCATTATATTCTCCAACAGAACTGCAAACACACGACACAACATCTAAGGTGGTTGGTTATGCTCCAGTTTGAAGTACTGTTGTGCATTGCTCCCTGCTTGAAGTAGTCCAATAAGATGGGATTGCTATAGTTGCTTTTTGAAGGGGGAATAGTTCTTGTAGATCAGAGCATGTTGCTAGCTAGCCAGGGTCAAACATCTGGGCAGCTGTGTGTCCTGTTGCCATGGGCAAATGGTAGGGAAGAACCATGCTCATCCTACCAAATGAAAGTGTTGTGTGCATCTATAAAGTACATTGAGAATTCTCTGCTCCACTGTGTGTGTTGCCTGCAGTGTCGGTTTACAGCTCTTGAGGGATATGCTGTCTGCCACACCCGGGCAATATTAGGGCTCCCAAACTGGGATTCCTTCACTCTGCACAAAGTGACATTTAAATGCTAATCCTCCTCAGAGTAAGAGGCAGGGAGCTGGCTTGTCAGAGGCAGCCATCCCGAACCAGGTGTTCACAATGCCTTGAGATTAATGCCTTAATGCGGTCGCGCCAGTCTTCAAGCACTGCTTTGTGTAGCTTTCTGCCTTAAGGTGTGCCACCTCGGTTCCTGTGCTTTGTTACCAACAGGATCAAGCCTGGCTCAGTGCTGGCTGGCTAGATGTTGGAACATTGTTGTATAAACACCTTATCTCAGCCTTGCTCCTCATCTTCTGATGATGGTAAACAGGTAGTAGGACTCGTACTGGTCCTGTCCAGCCATCCTTGTGGTGGCCAGTACATGCCTCCAATGCGAGGATCACTGTGACCTTCAAGTTTACAAGCTGTTTTTAGTAATGCCTGGTGAATTCCAGTAACCACAGATTGGCTCTGTAATTTTTTTCCACCTGGTTCCACTGGATAAATTGTATGGGTGGCTGTCAGATGCTTATGAATGGTGAGTAATCTTCCCGTGTAAGCTGACTGATGCGGGTATTGGGCCAAAAGGAAATGAATTGACCCGATGTCTAGTAATGCACTGTACTGCTCCCATGTCTGTCTAATCTATTCACCTGTATTATTGGTGAAATGGCACACTGTTACACAAACCCTGTATAATTCAGTCTGGCTATCCATTCAAACAAGCACTTGCCACTTTTCTTCAGAATACCATAACGTAAGATAGTGGTGTCTGTTTGCAAAATAAATCCAGTTTGCAGAGTGTTTGAGTTGTAAACAGTGCCCTCCAAAATGTGCAGGGTACCTAGTTCAGATGGTCCACTTTGAGTAACCAACAGTGAAATCCTATGGGCTTAGCCTGGAGTGACTCTGCTTAGGATTTCTCTGCTAGTTTGGGAAGTTCAGGAGCAAAGGCCTTGTGGCTAGCTGGTCAGATTCCTCTGAAAACAAGTAGAAGCTGGCTGAACGTTGGTTTGGTCCACTATCCCAAATTTCTGGCAAGATCAGGTTTCTGTGCTTAGAATTTTAATGGGTTTTATTTCCTGAATGTGTATGGATGTACCAAGTTTGATTGACACACTGTGCTTAAAGCTGCAACTCAGCATTCTGAAGTTTGCTTGCTGCCGGATAATCCGAGTTAGCGGTTGCTGAAGAGCTAGTATCTAGGCAGTCAGAAGCACCAATATGACTTACAGTCATGTCAAAACTGCATTCTGTGTAAAGAATATTGAGGAGATAATCAAGTAGACTCGATGCCTGCTGTGCCGAAGCAGCCATTGAGACGGTCTTGTAGCTTTGTTGAATGGGTCTCAGCACTTTGAGATTGCTCCAGCAGATGAGCAGTGACTAGATGGACTGCCAGTGAAATGCAGTTGTGGAGTTTCCTGTGTGCATAGACCACCAGCTGCGCCTAAGTTGTCAAGGAGTGTGTTGTCAAATCGCTTGTCTTTTTTTCAAATAGTTCTAGCATGGGCTCGTGGAAGAAAAGCCTAGTCAAAGTATGCAGCGTTGTCTTGCCAGAAACGTGCATTCACCATAGGAATTGGCAGGAAACATTTCAGCATTCACCCCTGGCTGACATGTTAGCATTAGTATCTGTAAAGGCTGAAGATCATTTCTGTCTCCAATTTAAAGTTCTTACGGAAAAGCTTACTTGCCCCAGACAGCCATCTGAATGACTCTTCACAAGCTTGTACTATATGTTAGAATTGGAATACAAATCCCAACAGTCTTCTTGTTTAGAAGGCCGGGTATCTAACACAGGGCTCTCCCCTCCATTCGCTTTATCTTTGCAACCACCAATTATGAGGCTGAAGGGTGACTACTTCAAGGTCAGCTGGTGGTCTCCTTGGTGGATCAGGATTTTTTGTCTCCCCAGACTGATTCCTGCATTGAAAAATCTCTGATATACATACTCTGTCCTGATAGGAAAACAGTGTTAAATGAGCACCTGCTTTTTGCTAGCTAGCAAAAAATTGAGAAGCTATATATATAAATGGCGGGCAAAATGCTTTGTACTCCTGGGAATTCTTGCACAAGGTTTTACCTGCAGTCAAATAAGAGCAAGCACCACCAGGAGGCAAAGTCTTTCTAGTTTGTATCAGGCTCACTGATGGTGCATTGACCTTTGGGGAAGGCCTTGAGCTCCTGCAGCTTAGATGGTTTCCACTGTGATGGTTAAGAAGTAGCTGGATGCAAATGCTCCTGAGATTTTAAAACTATGAATTATGTACAGCAGGCATATGGCAGCACTATACTAAAGGTACTAGAAAAGACCTGAATGGGTCGTTTGCTGTCACTGCTTACTCAGTGGTGTTAAGCTAAAAGGTGGACATGTGAGTTTTTACTTTGAACATGGAAAGCCAGGTTCAGCCCCCAGTATCTCCAGTTCAAAGGGGTCAAGGAGGAGGCAGACCCTGGAGAGCTGCTGCCAGTCAGAGTAGACGATGCTGACCTTGATAGACCAAGAATCTGACTCAGCAGCAGGCATTGCATGAACCCTTGAAGGCTCCTTGCTATCTAGAGAAGTAATTCCCCACAACTAGAGTAATGCAAAAACACTCTTGACTTAAACGGCCAGCTGAGATTAGCAGCCGTAGAGACTGGTCTTCAATTGTGTCTGGAAGGCTGCTTCAGAATAGCAAGCTGCTTGGGTCGGAATGTTAGGAAAGCAGCGTTGGGAGATAGAAAACTGCTCCAGCAAAATGTATCCAGCCGAGGCTTTGTCTGGGTAAAACCTGGTAAACTTGATAAAAATTCAGGTATACCGGATAGTTTGTATCCCTTTTAGCTGACCGGGCTTTTCATAAGCTTTTCAGTCTTAAAACGTGCCACCTGATTCTTGGCCTTGGAGAAGAAAATAATTTCTGACTTCCTTTCCCTAGAAGAATCCAGGCAGAGCTCTGCAGTCATTCTGTCACTGTAGAGCATGGCTCCTCTTCCTCGAGGGGATAGCCGACCTTGCTGAACCCTGCTGCAGTAATCAACCGCAAAGGTTGTACCTCATTCATACTGGAGTTGGCTTCCTCGTTTTGACTGTGGCTGAAGGAAAGCATTCTGGCTGGGTGTCAATCACTGGTACTTCCCGTACGAATCTGGAGAACGACTGGACACCTCACTGTGTCTTCTAAATGGGTGACCAAAGTGAGCACCATTACGGGGTGTCCAAAGAAGAATGAATCAGACATGACTAGTGAGCAACCTATATAATACAGTCTCTTGCCATATGTACCCCGAAGGGCACTTAGATCTGCTGATAACAATTACTGGTGGTCCCCAACCCCAGGGAGGCTCGATTGGCCTCGATCGGAGTCAGGGCCTTTTCAGTCCTGGCTCCAACCTGGTGGAACTCTCTGTGGGCGCTTGGGCCTGCCAATATCTTCAGTCTTTTCGGCGGGCCTGTAAGACAGACAATCTGCCAGACCTATGGTTGAGGCCATTCTGTGCTATCTGGGGACCCTCCCTACCAGTCTCCTGTTGGGAGGGGGCTACGTTATCATCTTGGCCCTCCATACGAATCAATCTGACTTGAATGTTGCCCCCTCCTTCCTTTCCCTTCCTTCCCCCGTGTGTGTTATTAACGGGGATATTAAGGATGAGGACCCAGCCGTCTTGAGGATTGCGAGCAGTACATTTTATGTGTATTATGACTACCTGATTTTATTGCGATTTTAGATTGTGGTTATGTCTGATGTAACCCACCCTGAGCCTGTTCATGGGGAGGGTGGGCTAAAAATTGAATAAGATAATAATAATAATTGTTTGCTTTCCAAATCCTGCTTGGCAACAACTTCTAAAGGACAAAAATCAGAACCTGATAACCAAATGCTTCTGTTGCACCTGTGCTTATTCTGCCTCTTAAATGGGACTGATGTGCAGTGTTTCTTGTTATATTTGTTATAGCAGGCCTCTGCCTCCTCGAGCAACCGTGGCCAGCAACCTGAGGATTGGGTAGCATGGCTGATGAAAGGGGATTCTTTCTCAGACAGGCAGTGAGAGTTGTCGGTAGTGACTAGCCCTGCAGTCAGAGACCTGCCGTACATTTTTAGCCTGCTGAAGTGGAGAACCAGGATGGGATAGCTGAACGACTTCATTAAACCTGTGAAGTTCCAGGTGTTCACATAGTATCTTTAAAATAGGTATTCCTGCACAAAAGCTTGTAAAGACTCAGGAATGTGTCTTGGGCTCTTAAAGCACCCAAAGAGAAATTGTTCAAGTGACCATCAAGCCTAGAGTTACTGGAACACTTTCCATATGAAAAAATAAGCACTTTGGTGCTAGATCTTGTCTCGGGTCTAGTTGGCATGAATTGGAACAGGCGTTCAAAATCTCTTCCCTCTCCCCTCCCATTGTTGTAAATACCTTGTAATAGCAGACATGGGTATGCTAAGAAAATGGTATCGTGACTTGGTGTCACGATCTGTTAAATTTACTGAACAGGAGCAGGAACCCTGCAACGCGTACCCCAGTTTTTCATAGAGTTTACCGTCTCCATCTGTGGAGGGACATTGCCGTGCTGGTTGTGTGAAATCCTGTTCAGCGGGCCTGAGGACGAAATGCAGAGGATAAATATTGGTTGCTTGATGCTGACTTGTAAAATCCTGGTGTGCAAATTCCCAGCATTCAAGAGGTAACCAGAACAACATTAGAAGGTGATGTCTCTCTTTAAATTGCAAATGCATAAGCCGGTCTCATGTTGACTGGCTTTGCCCATCCAAAGGCAAATAACTTGAGACTGTAGCACTGTCTGTTGTGCCAGATGTCCAGCTTCAGTGGCACAGTGAGCAGCTAAGGCCTCTGACTCCAGCGATGTAGTGAGCTTGTTAGGAGGAGGTTAGTGCAAGTAACTCAGGTTACATTGGGGAGTTTTAATATCCTTGTGTATAAAAGCATTGTGGAATGCCTACAATTCTAGGGAAACATGGGGCTTGGTAAAGCTTAAGCCCTTTCAGCGCTTAAGACTGACTGCAGAAGCAGCGGTGCTTCCGGGAGAGGAGCGTGCCTGCTGTTTGCAGCCATTTTGCTCTTCCTCTTGAAATGCCTTTGTCTGTTAGGTTAGTCATTGAAAGAGCTTCCTAGATCTGCAGACAGCTTTTTTGCGCAAGATGGCTTGCATCAGTAACTGTGAACAGCTTGGCTGAAGGCCTTTCTGGTTGCAGGGCTGCTGCCCTGATTCCCATCCCCGCTTAACCATGGGCCTGGGTTTGAACTGAAGCTTGAGGCTTTCCCAAGATCATTCTGACTTGTGGCATTGCTCACAGCACCACCTTTTCCTCTCCAGGCCTGACAGAACTCTGCAAAGCAATCCAGTCGCTTCATGAACTGCGTAGCATTGCTGGGCTCAAAATGTGCCCCGGCTTGTCTCCATCGAGAACCATTTCCCACATTTGGGCTGTAACGCTGGTGGCAGCACTGAAAATTAGATCTTGTTCTTCCTATTGGCATCACGGCTTAAGTTGGGATTGCATAAGAAAATTGCCTGATTGTCAAAACAGTGCCTGCTTGTTAATTGCCGTTTGCCTCAAATAGGGTTGCTTTTGAGATGCTGCAGAAGGGAGTTTGCCTTAAATGCTTTCTGCTTCTACTGTGTGCACTACGTTTACCCAAGAAGGCAGTGCGACTTGGATGGAGTTGCGTACTTCACATTCAAGAAACGCCTGGATCCTTTGCTCTTAAACTCAAGCTTTACTGCAGTGGTTCAGAAACTTCTAGTGGGAAACCCTCGGGATATTCTTAAAGTAAATGCTTGGATCCTGGCCATGTGTATAGCAGTTAGAGTGCTGGATTAGCATCTTGGTGACCAGTTGTGCACTCAGCCTAACTCCTCCCCCCCCCCCCCCGGCCCCAGGTTATTGGGGTAAAATGGAGAAGAGAAGAATGTAAGCCAGTCACTTTGGGTCCCCACTTGGGAGAAAGGCAGGATAATGTTCCTGCAGAAACACAGCTCTGTACATAAAATAGGAAGTGTTTTTGGGTGGTAAGCAGGGTGGATAAAAATCAATGTTTTTTTTAAAAAATCAGATTTTTTTTATTTAAATCAGATTTTTTTAAATAAATGCTTTTTGAGGAAAATATATTACCATCCAAAGGTTATTCCATCATGAAATAAAGATCAGTTTTTAATTATATAGAATAAGGCTGTATATGTTTAATTTTTTTGGTAAATAAATTCCATTAATCCATTCGCAATGTCATGCTTGTCCAGAGGTTTTTGTAAGATTATTGGGCAGTTTCTCTGCCTACAAGATATTATCACAGATGCTTGGTTTTGCAGTTCTCAAAACTGAATTTGTGTCAGCTCAGCAGAGATCACATGACTCTTCTTCACAGCAAAAATGTTATAACATGAACAGAGTTGAGAAAAAGACCTTAATCCTATTGTTCTACAAACCTATGAAGACAGAATCAACCCCTCCAGTGCTAAGTTTCAAGAAGTTCAGTGAATAGAAACAATATTTTTCTGATTGTTTGGAGTGGAATAGATCTGCACAAGAAGAAACTAAGTGTGAGGAGGGAGGGGCAAGTAGTACAAAATGAAAGTGAAACTTTTTGAGCACAATACTGCACAAGTCTTTGGATCTTTTGTGTGTATGACCTGAGGTTTATCACATTCTTTCCTTGGAGGAAAAAACCTATAATGGCAGCAGGCCGTAAAAGAGACCCAGTTTGGGAATACTTTAATGAAGTTCCTTTACCTATCGGTAAGGCAGGCATCTACTTGCATATTAAAGTTATACCAGCAAGAATTAGTCTTTATGTAGAAAACTATGATTTAAATCAAGCCTTAATGACTAGTGATTTAAATTGTTAAATCAGTTTGATTTAAATCAAATCCACCCTGGTGGTAAGCAAACAAAAATGGAAACATAAAGAGGTGGTACTACAGTTTGAAGCTTATCTGTGGTTTGCCTTGATTCTGGGGTCTGGGACTGACAAAAGTAATTGGCCGTAGGCATTGGAAGTTCAACTGCTAGATCCATGAAAATTCATCCTGAACCCTGATAAGATGGTGATGGATTCTGCCCCCATGTGTGTGGGCACAGATCAGTCCTAATAGCAAGCCCGTAATATACTTCATTTTTTTAGGCCAGGCATTAAGAGTGCATCGTTCCCATTTTCAGTCCAACCATTTTGACGGGGGGTTCTATAAAACGCTTCTGTTGCATTGAGGTTGCAGGGTATCTGTTTAGCTCCCCCTGTTTTTCTCCAAAGCAACAGAACTCAAAATGGGCTGAAAGACAAATCAACTTTGACTTTAGCGTGCCTTCTTTTAAAAGCCCTGCTTCATCCCCCTTAGGCTGCTATATATTTTTCCTACCACGAGAAATTCTATAGTTCCTAGTTTAGTTTTGCTCCCATAAACAATGGATAGCCTCAAAACCTCTGTCCAGCCAGTGACCTGGCATGAATGTACACTGAGCCCCCTGCATGTGTCACATCTTTGCCACTAATCAGAACATTCTTCTCAAGTAGTAAAACTCTCCTACTTTTATTGGGGGGCAGGCTGATGAGCACCAGAGACTCTTCTGCCCTCCCTCTGTGGGTCTGCTAGACATATTTGACTGGGTTTGGGGCAGCTGGCAGACTTAAAAACAGGCTCTCCCGTGACTTTTAGTCACAGCTAGCTAAACCTTACAGCCAGTGCACAACCCCACTTTGTTGTAGGAGCTAACAGCATTTGCTATACTTCGTGTTCTGTTGCCCATATGTGCATTGCCCATAAAGTTGTGGCTTGACTGTTGCTCTCATCATTAAAATTAGGTTGCACATGCCACTCATGGTTTCTGACAAACCAGGGTGCCATTTTCTTCATGGTGTTCTTGGGGTGCAGTAGCTGCCAGTAGAGTAGGGCATGCTGCATACCCAGACTTACTGTTCTTATTTGGAGGTTGGTGCCATGGACGATATATCTAGCTGATCTTCAGGGTAGGTATTACGGGGCTTTTGAAAGCAGATGGCTGCAGCAGTCTGGTTATGGTCTGGTGGGGGTGGGGGGGTCTGGTTAGTGCGCTTGGCTGGGAAGCCTCTTTGGAATCTACCTGGACTCCAGTGATGGAAGAAAAGCAGGACGTGTAAATGAAGTGGTGCTCCTGTTCACTTATGGGATTGACTGTAAATGGAGACATGGGCTTCTTGGGTAAGCCTGGCCAGATGGTCATGGCTGTAGCTAGCAAACGAGATCTAAGAGCAGTGTGGCCAGTGGGGGGGATGTAAAGTGAGTTGCTTCCCCCTCAGAATTCCACATGTTGTATAAGTAGAAAGGGAGCACGTGGAGGAAGTATGCCTCTCATTCTGTGGGCTGGACTGCTAAATGATAGGACCAGAGGGCTGTAATGGAAGTCCTTTTGTTTTTTATTGGTGGCACCAATTTTCTGCCTGTATAAATCATACTTCCCCCAATAGGAAATGAATGGGCTCTGCTCTTCAGGGTTTGGGCTTGACTGAAAATGAGGGCCACCTATACTCTGCATGATGGTGTGTTATGCTGGGATGCCCTTTGGTTACTGTGGCATGACATTGGTGTGCCCTTCCAAAAATGCGAAGCGAAACTTGGATGCTGTACCCACTCTTCATTCATCTATGAAATCATCTGTGGAGAAGCAGGTCTCCAGACAAAGTAGGACACATTCACTGCAATGGCTGTGGAAAGCCTAGCACAGCTTTTACCACACAAAACGCAATATTATGGTGTTGAGGCCAAATGGCCTGTCTGTCAAAAAGGGCCACTTCAAGCACAGACTCTCACAGATGAGCACAATCCCAAGGAAGGCCTCCCATAAAGGTGAAGGTTGAAGGTAAAAACTGCTGACAAATAAACAAGCTGATAACAGAGTGAGACCTTTGCTCTCCATTACATGGTTATTGACTCAAAAGTGCTGAGGTGAAGCATTGCAGTCTAGTCTGTGCTGGAGGCCGGACTTGAAACAGCCCTTTGTGGGGGAGCATCCCGCCGCTAGGAAGAAGAATGCACAGGGGTGCCAGTCTAGCAGCAAAATTCCTTTGTCATGGCACAGTAAGGCAGGCCTGGTTTCAGTTCTTCCGGTGTTCAGCTGAAGCTGCTGGTTTCTGCTCATCAGGGCCAAATGAGAATAAACTGGTTTACTGTAGCCCTGAAGTGCCAATACTTGCCAAGCATTAGCGTGCAAAAAGCAAAGCACGGCATGTAGCACTTGTGTTTTGACCACAGGGCTATCTAGGCTTACTGTCCCTGAGATGGCCCCTTTTGCACTACAAAGGAGCATGATTGCAGTGCCCTAGAGCAATTCATCCTGCTTGGCAGCTGATCCCATGCAGTTGGTGGAGTCCATAAATGGCGCCACTCTTCAACCCCAGCGTTCACTTTACTGCTACATTTTTTTTTTTTTTACAGTCTGTGGTGTTCTGGGAAAGGGATTCCCAAAAGGCAGTTCTAGATTTTCACCTGAAAATGGTTTCTGTTGGCAAAATGGCCCCTCTCGAAGGGGCTCTTTATCCTGAGCCAGGCCTTCCCTCTGTGTTGTTGTACGCTGGTTTTCTGGGCAGGGAGAAAATTCCCAGACCTTTTGCAGGAACTGAAAGGCACAGTCTCCTTGCTGCTCTTGATCAATGCAAAGCTAAGCAGTCTGCATAATTTCATGGGCCCCATAATGTGTATCTGGAGTGTTGTGGGAACGGGGGGAGATGGTACTGATCCTCTGATCTCTGGGTCTATGGAACATCCTGGCGTCTGGTCCGGCAAGCTTGGTGCGATAACCAGTGGCCTCTCTCTGTTTCCTTCCTTCCAGCCTTGGGAGCTGCATATGGCACAGCAAAGAGTGGGACGGGTATTGCAGCCATGTCCGTCATGAGGCCAGAGCTGATCATGAAGTCCATCATCCCCGTGGTAATGGCGGGCATCATAGCAATCTATGGCCTGGTAGTGGCAGTTCTCATTGCCAACTCCCTCACAGTAGAGATCACACTATACAAGTAAGCTTTCTTGATCGGTAGGTATCTGCAATCACTGTGCGGCGGTTGTACTTCCCCCAGGCAGCATGCCCCAGCTGCGGGCACTTCTGTGTCCAAAGCAGACCAGAGTCTTTTCAGAAGAGTTTTACTGGTCAGTTGTTTTCCATCTGTAGTTGTAACTGAATGGTGTAAGCATGTCCACGTGCGCCATCAATCACTATCTTAAGATAGCCATGTTTTGGAGTGAACGAATTTGGTGGTCTATCTTTTTTAATGTATTGGAACACCAAATTCCAAGGTGCCATTCAACCATATGCTTTTCAGTAGCATCCTATAACCGATAAGATGTAATTAATTTGTAAAACAGATGTGGTTATAAGAGTTTGTTTTGAGTAATTTAATATATATGGGTCCTGCCACACTTTAGCAAAAGGGCACCTGTCATGTGGTGGAGATCCCCTGCTTAAGATGGAACGGGTTTTTCTCGTTGCGCCCAGTGGCCCGTTCCTCCACTGTCTCTCTAGGCAGTAGTTCTGTCCAGAAGGCAGAAGAAGTGTAGTTGGAAGAATCCAGGCCCTAGTCTGAGCTGGAGAAGAAACTTAGCAGAAGTAAATGTTCAGTTCATACCATCCATTGTACAAGACAGCTTGAAACTGGAATCCTTACAAGCCTGACTTGGGGGTGCCACATGGCTACATAAATTCTAGTTGCTGCAATGGTATAAACTGTAGCAGTGGTCTTGGATTTGGAGGAGCTTGTTGTTCAGAGACAAAAGTCCAAAGTGGTTTGTCGTGCAGCATGGCAAAGATCAGACCCCATCCCCTTTTCTGATGTGCCTGACTGGTGCCTTTGGTGTTCATTGTGTACCTGGATAGCATATGGCTTTTTTCTACCAAGATGCTCTTAAACTTTCAATATGATAAGGCAAAAACACGTAAATATGTAATCCGACATGCACAGCAGTGGCCAAGTGCTGAATTATTCAGTGATAACTTAATTTGAAGCATGTCTGTAAACCAATCCCTGAGCCACACTCAACTGCAGTGCGCGCAGATACTCTTTCTCTGTGAGCCTGAAATGGGTTGAAACCCAACCGGCTTTAAACTTTCATGAGAAGTTGTAGCCAGCCTGTGACTTGTGCGGCCTCAAAGGATGTAGCCAGCCATGACAGCCAGCTAGTCTGCCGCTTGTGGAGTTGAATTTTTTCCTGACTTCCATAACCCTGGAAATCCTGCCTGAGATTCTTTTAATTTCCACCCTTCCTTTTATGCAGCAGCAGCTCTTCTGCTAGGCCAAGGCCTGTCGGAGGTGCTGCCTCTTCGCAGTTGGGCCCCGTCTGCTGTTAACTCTTTTCTCTGCCTTGTCTTCCGCCCTACAGGAGCTTCCTTCAGCTGGGTGCTGGTCTAAGCGTGGGCCTCAGTGGTCTGGCTGCTGGTTTTGCCATCGGCATCGTGGGCGATGCGGGCGTACGGGGGACAGCGCAGCAGCCCAGGCTATTCGTGGGCATGATCCTGATCTTGATCTTCGCTGAAGTCTTGGGTCTCTATGGCCTCATCGTTGCCCTTATTCTTTCCACAAAGTAAAATTAATTTAAAAAACGCCACAGAGTATGATGTGTGTAAAAAAGAAAAATATTGGAAAAGAAAAACCGAGCTCCAGAATGAAAATGGTCTTTCTCTCTCTCTCTCTTCCTCTCTCCACACCATGTACAGTCGTCATCAGTTTGGTAGTTGACCTCTTGTAAATGCGCAATGTATGTTAGTGAGTCGTCCGTCCTGTGTGTACTTCGATATTAAAACCAAACCAATCCGGATGTGCTCCCTTCAAGCCTTCCCTAAGAGGCTCGAGGGAAGCTCGTGTGAATTTTCCATCCATTTTGCCATTAGTGTACTTTATGTATAAATATGAACTAGAATTGTAACTTTTTCTCTCTCTCTCTCTCTCTTCACTGGATGTTTTATTTATAAGACTTGACATGTTCATACGTAACGGAGCAACAGTTTCCAACTTCCCATGCTCTCTATATATTAATCTCATATATAGGTAGATTAATACACTGTGGGGTTAATTGTTAAGTGCAGAGAAAAAAAATTCCTTGGATGTAACTTGATGCTTGAGATTGCTGTCGTGTCCTGGTATTGGAGTGTGAGACTTTGTGTTTATACAAATAACAGCAAAAATGTCTGAGACACTCCTGTGTTCCCAGTAGTAAAAAAAAAAAAATATGTATGCTCCGGCATCCAAGTTGTGCACCCAGTGTTGGGTTTCGCAGTTATACATTTCCAGGTAATAAAATTTCCTCCACTACATCATTGTAAAAGGTGCTGTGTCTTGTGTGGACTGTATGAAATGTTATTTCCACTCCCCTGGCTTTGTGTAATTCGGAGTAGGGGCTGAGGAGGGGAGGCTTTAATTGCCTGGGTTTTGCTGCACAAAATTCATTCAGCACCAAAGGCCTCCTATTAAGAGTGTGTGTGTGCGCGCGCGCGCGTGTGTGAAGTGCTGTCAAGTCACAACTAACTTACGGCGACTCCTGCTGCTGGGGCTTTCAAAGCAAGCGAGAAGCAGAGGTGGCTTGTCGTCACCTTCCTCTGCAATGTCTTCCTTGGTGGTCTCCCATCCAAGTACAGACCCTGCTTGGCTTCCGAGAGCTGAGGAGGTCGGGCTATACCGTGCCACCTTTCCTTGCACTAAGAACACATTGCAATCCATTTAGCTGCTAGCATGAGATGTGCAGATGCTGTGGGGTCTGTGATCAAAGATGTCTGTGTCCTGGCCTGACAGTGTGTAGGAACCTGCTCTTGGAAGGAGGGGGGGGCTGCTTACATTCATCTGAGTGGCTTATCTTAGCCTAACTGAAGTGTTCGAATAGGTGACTCAGCCGGCATGCCACAAACTGCTTGTGAGTTGTTCCTGTTTTGTTTTAAGAGAGTGCCCGAGGGCTGCCATTTTGAGGAAAATCAGATCTGGCTCTGGCCCCAGTGGGTTCACCGAATGAGTCAGAAGGATGCCCACCGCAGCTAGGATTCTAACATGTGGGGGGGACAGAAGGTTTTCTGGTTGTGGGTGGCCCTGACTGGCATAATCTGATGGGTTACAGAGTAGGACATACTTTATCTTCCTCTGGTAAAATCTGCCTGCTTCTTGCATGTTGGATGATTGCTGCATTGTGAGGTATTCCTCCCCGCTTGCAGAAACTGTAGCTGTCAGAGAAAATCTAGCCACTTCCTGTAGAGCAGTGATAAGCAGCTGAAGATACCTTACAGAAGTACAAGCAGCCTCCTTTCTTAATAGAACTGCTCCATTTTTCCTGTTTCTCAGGCCTGTGTTCAGGCTTGTGCTTGATCGTCTGTTGCTTCTATATTCTCAGCGATCCGAAGGAGTTAGCTGTGTTAGTCTGTACTAGCAAAACTAGCAAAAGAGTCCAGGTGCACCTTTAACAAACTTTATCGTAGCATGCGTCTGACCAAGAGAGCAGTGGCTCTCAAAGGCTTAAGCTACAATGAAGTTGGTTAGTCTTAAAGGTGCTACTGGACTCTTTACTATTTTGCATTCTCAAAGGGTTACCTTTGTTTGCTGCCCAGAAAGCTGAAGGCGGTACAACTTGATACCAACTCTGCCCATCATTATCTCATTTTGCAGATAGGAGGCCATAAGGGCAGGGCCTGAGACATCCCCCCCCCCCTCGTTTCTTTCCTCCCTTGCATGCTTCTCATGTGTTTTAAGATACTGGGCTTGGTTTTTGAATTTGAAAAAAGGATCACAGCTGCTATTGAGAGCTGGTTCCAAGCATCCTCAAACTTGTCACAAGCAACATGAGTAGTATCCTAGTAGTACCTTTCCCTTGCTTTCTTGACTCAAGAGCTATGGTAATCTAACCTGGAGGTAACAGACACCTGGGCTTAGGTCCTGCTTCTTGAGGAAGGATCGCGACTGGTGAGCTGGCTACAGTTGGTTAAAGGGGCCATGTTCCCCCAACTGTTGGCCTGTTCGGAATGTAGCTGCCTCTTGAAGATGCGCTTCCATGTGTGTGAAATAACACCGCAGTGGCAAACGTCTCTTTTTCTGTGCAGTGGGCTGACAGAATTCTTGAGGGGAGGCAGGTTTCTCCTTCAGTGATTTGCAGTTGCACAGAGGTCCAAGAACAAAATATATGTATGCCACATCAGTTGTGAAGGGTACGTGTTGTGCGTGGTTCTCGGTCTTTTTCCTTTCAGTTGCATAGAAGCAGCCACTGGAAAAGAATAGGACTGCTGCTTTTGTGCATTGAAAGGAACAAGCAATAAGAGAATATGAACGCTGGGATGTGATCTACTCTGCTTTAAAGCTCAGAGGATGCCGACTGGGCCAAAGCTAAAGGCTACACTAAATACAACAAAAGCAGCATTCGAGGCAGGAGCCTGGTGTAAGTCTGCCGTTCTGTACTTTTCCTCCCCTTTGAGTTAGTTCAGCGCATCCACCAAAGTAAACCGAGGCTTCCCTGCATTCGCTCAGCAGATGTCTCTGGCGATTTGGACCATTGAGAACTGTGAGTCATTCAGCCCCCCCCCCCCCCGCCAGTGCTTCACGTTGCAGCCTCCTGCAGATTCGCAGGATCGGAGAGCATCATCCGCACCTTTGCCAAGGAAATACACGTGTGGCTTTTTCTGAGGTGCAGCCAGGCTGATGCAACATCTCAGTGTTTGCACTTATTTCAGAAAAGAGGAGCATGACAGATAAGCTCCTGTCAAAGGCAACAGTTCGCCTTGTTCCGATTTCATGTCTAAGCTGTGTCTACTGCAGAAGTGAGTCAGCCCTGCAGAGGCGGAGGGAGGAACTGAAAAAAGGAGAGCAGTGAAGCCACACCAATAGCCATTAATAGTCCTCCCAGGTGCTGTGGAAGAAGCCTAGCATCAAATGCTGGCTGTGCAGAGAATGCTCTCTCGGGCATGAATATTCATCATCCCTTCCACTCTTTCTAGCCTGGGCTGGTCTTTCCCCATCACAAAAGGCAAGGGCCAGGCCTGCCCGTTGAGATAAACCCTTCCTTGAAGAAGAGACAATGAGTTCTAGTTCATTCAGCTGGAATTAGCCCTAAGTAGCGAGTCTCCTGACTCAAAGAAAAGTGAATTGATGTGGGCTTTTTTAACAGTGGAAATGAAACATCTTGGGCTTCATCTCTTGGACTAGTGTGACCAATAAAGATTGGGTGGGTGCTGTATAACCAAATCACTTAAAGCTGACTACTTGTGGTCATCACTACCATTCCTGCACCCTGAGGTAGCAATAAGCTTTCAAAGAGAAACACACACCCCAAAGAAATGGGCACGAGAGACAAGACTAGAATTACACCCATATGGGCAGGATTACTCCTCTGATGATGCATCTCAGCAAGCAGAAAATTTCCGAGGTTGGGGCAAAACAATTTTGTGTGCCTGCCTGATTTAAGATTAGGACAGAGGCAGTGAGACTCTGCACCTTGCCTAAAGGTAACCAAAAAGGTGCCAGAGGTAAGATTTAAACCAGGGACCTTCAGTTCACCGTGCCATCCCAAGCAGAGTTATCCTAAGCCCCTTGACTTGCATGGTGGTAAGCTGTTTAGGACTGCACTGTCGGTCACACTACTACACAAATTAAGTTGCATGAGTTAGGAGCAATCTTTGGGTGCACGGCAAGAACAGCTGGCTGCAATGAACTTGGTTTCCTCCATGGGGATACCGCTGAAAATCGTACTCTGTCCCCAAATGCCTGTCTTCTGCAAGGAATTGGCACGCTGTCACACTAAAACCTGGCATTTGCCGTCAAAAACAAATTCTTAGCAAGCAAATTAAACATCTTCACATCCTGATTAGGGATACAAAAACTGGCAGAAATGTACAGCATTGTTTGAGGCCCTGATATGGATCCAGAACAGCGTGCATGGCTGCAGGGAGCAAAGAGGAGGGGGAAACCTTATTTTGCAGCGTTCTCCAGGATGAGTGACTCGGCTGATATCTTCCCTTGCCCACGTCACTATGATGTCAGAAACCTGCATTAAGATGCTGGGCCTGTGTTCAGGAAACCCTTCTGTAACAGGAGAAATGCCAGGAGCAAAGCGGATTGTCGTTTGTTATGTGCATACAAGCGCACGATCTCCTCTGCGCCATATCGTCACAGTGTTTCCCTGCATTCATTTTTTTTTAATGTCTGCCTGCATGATGTGCATTTTTTCAAACAAAACACGACAAAAGTATCAGACGGAATGACTGCCAAGGTATGTAATGTTTAGATAAGCAAATGGAAGCTTTAGATAAGGAGTAGCTCAAGATATTGGTCTGTGTATTCTAACCCCCCAGCCATAATATGAACTCTGCAGCATCGAGATTAAACCCAGGTTTTTTTGCCTTTGTTGTAAGCAAAGAGCTTGAATGTCGCATCCAGGCACAAATGCTAATATGCCTACATTTTTATTTTCTCCACTCCAAGTTTCTAGCCCTTCTGGCTACTGAGGCAAGTGGGACATTCCTCTTTTTAAAACTGGAATTTTTATAAAAGAATAAGCACAGAAAGATAAAGAGAAACTATGTAAACTAAAAAAGAGGCTTCTGATTTTCTCTGTGACAAATATAAGTATAATTACAAACTTTTAAGTTTACAAAGAAAAGCTCTTTTTCTATTGTCCAAATTCCTTATTCATCAAACTCAAATCATTATTATCTGTTTCATACAATATGTCTATAAGGGTGTTTCCAATCTTTTATCAGTGAAGTCTGGCCATTGCTGCGAGTTCCAAGACCTTCGCCAACTATTCCTCTATTGCAAACAGTGTTGGACTTTTGTGCATATAATAATCTCGCTGCCGTTGTCATATATAAAAACGAAATTCCATGACTCCTTTCCAGCTGAGTGTCCATTAATCCCAAAAGAAAAGACTCTGGTTTCAATTGTATATTAATCTTTAAAATATTCTGAATTAATAAATATATTTTTGTAAATTGTTTTGCTTTCTTACATGTCCGCTACAGATGGTAAAATGTTCCTTCATGTTGTTCACATTTCTAACATAGGCTCAAAATACTTTTATACATATTGGTCAATTTCTCCAGAGTCATATACCAATGATACATCATCTTATAAAAGTTTTCTTTACGACTAGAGCGTAATGTAGATTTCAACCCTTTTAACCACATATTTTCCCATTATTCCATTCATATACCATATCCAAAAATTTTAGCCCATTTAATCACAGATCCTTTCACTTGCTCTTCCTCTGTCTCAAATTTCAACAAGAGTTTGTACATTTTGGCAATAACATGTTCATCACTTGTACACAGTTCTGACTCAAATTCAATCTTAGGTTGCTCAAAATCATAATGCCTTTTGTCTACTTTAAACCTTTCTAAGATTTGCAAATAAGAAAACCATTGGCAAGTATATTCAGTTGCCAACTCTTCTTTTGATTTGATTTTATATTGCGAGTGGGCCATTCCTCATGAAATCTCAGCTGCTGAGTAGGACTTCTGCTGGGTGATCAGGGTGGCTTTCAGTGCTGCTTTGGCTCACTTCTTGCAGAAGCAAAACAGACTTAGTAATACAAGATAGATCAAAAATATACCAATGTGGCCCACCAATTCCATGGGACAGAAATTGGGGCAGGGTTGAGACTGGCAGGGGAAACACGACCCGCCCAGTTAGGCTCCGCGTTCAGGAGCATATGTCAAAAATCAGAAATAAAGTTTTGGAGGCGCCCCTCACCCAACACTTCATTCAGCATCACACAAACGAACGGGAATTGGTATTTACAGTTCTGAAGGTTTTGCAGGAGGGGGCAGGCATAAATATGCGGCGGTCTTTACTAAGATTGGAGACAGAATTGATCATTAGACTACGCACCTTGGCCCCAAATGGTCTTAATTTGGAGGCAGATTTTACACCTTTCTTGTAGTTTGAAGTGTTCTCAATAAGGAGGTATGTTTCAGATGATAAGATACCGGTACTGTATTTCAAAGAATGGCGTTGTTAGAGTCTGTTTTGTGTGGTCAAGGAGAATGGGTAAATGCGTGTGTGCACTTTAAATAGTTAACAGCAAGTAGCAACCCTCAACGGGGCGATACTCTTATAAACTCCACCCAGAATTATACCTATACAGGAGAGGAGATCGAGAAAGGATAGAGGTTTTGCCCAGGATTAAAATAAGGAAATTCACATATTCGACTCCTGCTTCATATAAGAAATAAAAAATAGGTTTCATTGGTGAGTACATAGAACTGGTGGGTTTCTTTTGCATTTTACATTATAACTCCAGTGCAATTATTAAGTTTCATGTATTTGGACATACATTGAATTGTATCCATTTAATTTATGTTCCCAGGCAAATGTATGGAGGCTTTTGAAGAAGCGTGTATAACAGCGAAACGGGATACTTAGCCAGGCACACCCGTTGCCACTCTCCCGCCGGGAGAAACCCCCAACTGTTTGTGGGGGTTTGCTCCCTGTATGATTATTACTAAACTGGATATACAACACGTTGCCTGAGGTGAACCAATAAAAGAAACAGAACACAAACCTACTGTTAAAAGGAGCCTCACCTACATCTCCATGTCAAGGAAAGCTAGACCTGTTGAATTTCTGCCTGCCACACGACAGGGGAACAATGCCATAAAATGAGGCCTTCCTGCTCCTCTGTGCCTTTAAAAAACTGTTTAAAATATATTTTCCCCATCTTTCTAACATGTGGCCTGACGAGTAGTTCTGGGAAACTCAAAAGTTTGCATACTGTTACTATTTATAGTCCCCCTTTCTCACTGAGATCTAAGGCTGATTACAACAGGGCAAGTGAAAATACAACATAATTGACAGGGCATTCACTGAGCAAAGTGTAATAGTGAAGAACAGTTGGGATGGCATAAATAAATAATATTCGGGGAAAGGGATACAATAGGGACTGGTAGAATTTTTTTAAAAAACAAACATAAAACCGAACACAGAGATGTAGCCTTATCTGAAACAAAGCATAACTAATTTCCACGCCATGTTTAGCAGCGTGGAAACTCACTAGTAGGCGCATATCAACATCAGCAGACAGTAGCCGATAGCATAGCATATAGTCTCTGTCCCTAGCAAAGCATTAATCTGGGCTATTTCTTATGACACAGCCCTGTAATCTGGATAGAAAGCCTTCCTGAATAATTCAGTTTTGCATAGTTTGTGGAAAGCCAGGGTTGGGTCCTAATAACTGCATTGTATTCGTTTATGTTAGTTTAGACGGGTGGCCACGTTGGTCTGCAGTAGAACAGAAGGCTGTGAGTCCACTGGCAGTTTAGAGACCAAGAAGATTTTTAGAGTAAGCTTTCGAGAGCTCCTTTCTTCAGACACTGATGGATTGTACAGCATTTATTCCTGCTATTGTAGAAAAGAACAGAGTCCAGCAGCACCTATAAGACTAACAAAATTTGTGGTCGGGTAGGAGCTGAAGAAATGACTCATGACAGCTCCTACCCTACCACCCTAGCTCTTGACAGCTCCTCCTGACAGCTCATGACAGCTCCTACCCTAGGTGCTACAGGACTCTTGCCCTTTTCTACTGCTACAGACAAACACGGCTACCCATCTTGATCTATCTGCCAGCTATTAAAAAGGAGGCAACCTTACGCCTTCGTGCCAAAAGACAGCTGGCCCTGTCGAGCTTCTGCCTGCCAGGCTGACTCTGGCGGTACCAAACCTTCGGCCCCGCCCCCACAGCCACGACCTTCTCAAGATGGCTGCCACCTGCCCGCCCGGCTTCCTTTCTCCCTCCCTTCTCATCATGGGGCCTCCGCAGCGCCAGTCACGTGCCCCGAGGGCACTTCCTTCCCGGTCAGCTGAGGGCCATCTCGTCATGTGACCGCCCGGGCTGGCAGAGCCGCTAGCGGACGTTGGGCGAAGCTGCGGCTGCAAGCGGGGTAAGGCTGGACCTGCCGCCCGGGGGAGATCTTCTTTGCCCGGCGGCGCAAAGAAGCCGGCATCGCCCCCTTTTCCTGGGGGGCAGGATCCTTACCAAGGGGGAGCTGCCCATGCCATCTCCACAGGTATTCCTAAAGGTAGAGGCGGGGCTCCCTCTGCCCGGCAGCCGCTGTGCAGGTGGCAGGCTGGAATACAGTAGAACGAGAAACCAAGCCCTTTGCAGGAAGCCCAACCCGAAGCCACAAACCATCGGGCGCCCTGTTCTTGGCCCATCTTCCGATCGGTTGAGCCCCCGTCGTGCCCCTGAAGGGAGCGGGGTGGGTGCAGCTTTATTCCTGCCTGGAAAGTGGGGAGGAGTGGCACGGAACAGAGGGCGATGTGCTGTCCTCGACCCGTGTAGCAAGGAGGGAGAGACCGAGGTAGAACTTTGTCCCCTCCTGCGGTCATAAACGGGAAGAACCAGAGCCGCTGGTTTGCTTGGGAGTTTGTAGCCTCTGCCTCCCAAATCCCTAACCGTACTCCCCGTTGTGTAGGAAGCTGGCTATAATTAATTCTGTGAACCTGGGCAGATCATGAGAGGGAGGGCAGGAAGGGCTACACCCGTGCTTAGTTCTCGTGGCCCCTTCTTACACGCCCAGGGTAATGCCTATCGCCACTTTGGGGTCAGGAGGCCATTTTCCCCACGCCAGTTTGGCTAGGGATCCCTGCAGTGTTTTGCCATCTTCTAGGCATGGAGCAGGGAGCACTGTGGGTATGGGGCGGGAGGCAGTTGAGAATTTCCTTCACTGTGCAGAGGGTTGGACTAGATGACCCTGGAGATCCCTTCCAACCCTATGATTCTATGAATTTCAAACCAGTCAGGATTAGGGTTGCCAGCTCCAAGTTGGGAAATTCCTGGAGATTTGGGAGGTGAAACCTGGAGAAGCCTGGAGAAAGTGGAGTTTGGGGAGGGAAGGGACATTGGCATGGCATAATTCCATAAAGTCCACACACACACACCCAAAGTAGCCATTTTCTCTAGGTGAATTGATCCCTGTGGCCTGGAGGCCAGTTGTAATTCCGGGAGATCTCCAGCCACTACCTGGAGGCTGGCAACCCTAGTCAGGATGAATGCACTCTTCACATGCTCGAGTGTGCTTTTTAAATCAACGGCCCCAGATATCTGCACAGAGCCTGAGTAATAATATGTAGCCCTGCTACTTCGCTTCCAGTGCAAGTTGCATCACACACATGATCTTGTAATCCTTAAAACCACCTTGTAAGGGGCACCAGTTTTATTATTGCAGACAAATGGCTGAGGCTTCTGCAGATTGACTAACCTAAGGCTACCTAGTGACTTTGTGGCACAGGTGAGGTTTGAATGAAGGGCCTCCTGGGTCCCAGCTCGTTCTCTTACTTGCTATGCTACACCAGCTTGCAATTCTGTGCTTGGAAAAATCAACACATTTTGCACTGGGAGAAGTGTTAGGGTTTTGAGGAATGTATCTGTTAGTTAAAGGCTAGGCAGGCCTGATCTGGAGTTATGTATGTCATTACTAAAAACCTTCTTTAGCTCTTTATCAGTCTTTTGACTGATTTAACAATTTGATTCCAAGCATATCTCCACAACCATGAGGGCTAGAAACAAGTTTTTTTTAGGGGGGGGGAATAGAAACTGAGGATCTTTTGCAAACTAAAATCACTGGCTACTAGCACTTTTGCCCATTTATTAAAATATTCCCTCATCTTCCTTTTCAGAGTGGATCTAGTCAATAAGACACTAATAAAAACATTGAAGTAGCAAAAAAAAAATGCAAGTTGAACATGTCACAGGCAACAGTCACGATTAGAGGATAACCTGATGATAAAGTCCAAGTTTGCACGCCGAAGGCCACAGGTTCAGTGCTTGCTATTTCCGTGTGAAGGATTGTGGGTAGCAAGTTTCAGGAAAAATCTTTCCCTAGAGCCTGGAGAGCAGCTGCCTGTCCAATTAGACAATACCAAGCCAGGTGAACTCAGATTGCGACCCAAGCCATTATAAGGCAGCATATTTCTAGAGGGCCACTTTGGTGTAGTGGTTAAGAGTGGCAGGACTCTAATCTGGAGAACCAGGTTTGATTCCCCACCCCTCCGCTTGAAGCCAGCTGGATGACCTTGGGTCAGTCACAGCTCTCTCAGAGCTCTCTCAGCCCCGCCCACCTCACAGGGTGATTGTTGTTGTGGGGATAATAATAACATACTTTGTAAACCACTCTGAGTGGGCATGAAGTTATGGACTGAGTGGGCAGTATATAAATCATATTATTATTATGTTATTAGTAGCTCAGTCCAACAATACAAGAAGCATCAAAACCCAAACCACAATGTTACCACAGCCAGGCGGCAATAAGTTCCCTGGAACAATAAATTCTTAACCTGGTATCTGAGGGGGAGAACAGGGAGGAAGCCATGGGATATTTGGAGCAGGAAATTCAAACGTTTCCCCTTCAAAACAGGTACTATGTCATTGTGTTATCTAAAGTTTTTTCCCCCCTTGAGATGCTTCCTTTCTCTCTCCATGGTTCAGGGACTCCCCCGGACAGTTTCCTTTCACACGGTTTTTGCTCCGTCGCCTTCAGGCCCTAATGATGCCATCTGACAAATCTGTCTCATCTGCTCCAGTCTTCCAGTTTACCAACTGCTGGATTTTGAAGAATCACAAACTGCAAAGGTGAGGGTTTTCTTCCTTACCTGGGTCTGCCCTAGGTTTCTGTGTCCATCAGCCGAGCAAAAGGCTGTGTGTGGTGAGCAGAGAGATATTCAGTCATGGCACCATACCTCTGGAATATGCTTCTTTGTAAGATTCATTTTCCCTCTTTGCTGCTGGGGTTTTGGCATCATGTCAGATACTTTTTATCGGGCATTGGTTCGAGTTGTATCTTGCTTTTGGAGTTATAGTCTTGGTTTTATACGATTTATTTGCTGCTAGCTGTTTTGATATTTAAATTGTCACTTTAGCTTTGGCAGCTGACTGTTTTGATCGCAGTGTTTTGCATCTTTGTTAGTTGTGTTGGGCTTGTCAACATTTTGGATCAATTTAGTTAACCTATGAATTCAGTACGGTGCGGTAGATAGATCTTTAGAATCCAGCCAAGAATATCTGAGTTTAAATTCCTCCTCAGCTACTGTGGTTGCTAGGTAACATCGGACCAATCTCTATCTCCGAGCCTAGCTTACCTCACAAGATAGTTGTTGGGGGAAATAGGATAACTACGTAGGTGGCAAGGTGGGATCCAAATGTGATAAAATAAATATTCGATGCCAACCCTCAATGCAAATATTCGATGCAAAAAACATTCACAAGGACAGCTTTGCTGGATCAGAGGAGATTAGACCATCTAGTCTATCATCCCATTTCACTAGTGGCTAAACAGGGCAAAGCTTCTTGTTACGACCCTCTTTATTTTTCAGTTAGATTTTGCCTTTAACCCTCTTCTTACACCCTCTGAGTAGATTGCTGCCACCAGGAATTATATTCCAAAATAGTTAATTTAAATTTCCCCTTTAATAATGTGCCCAAGTGTCAGGCTCCTTTGTGGGACTATGTGGCCCTGAGGAAAAGAATGGGATATAGGAATAACAGATAATCAGGTCGGTTTCGTTTTCTCAGCCATGCCGGACGCTCCTCTCGGCTGGCCCGGGAGGAAACGACCGGGCACCCTGACCGGGCGGCTGATCTGCAAGGATTAGCCCCCAGGACTCCCAGGGAGGGAGCCAGGGTCCGGGACGCGGCGGGAAGAACTCCCCGAAATCAATGCGGGGAGGGAATTGCCCGTTTGTCCCTATGGAGGCCGGCAGATGTGCGCGGCGCCTCGAGTGCCGCCGGGCAACGAGAAACGGCAAGTAAAAGAAACAGGCGGAAGCCTGTAAACAAGCGAATCCCTTCTGTTCTACAAGCGTTTGTGAAGGAGAGGTTGATCTGAAGAAGACTCGCTCTTCCCCTTCGTGGAGTTCCAGAATTTTGTTGGCGCCCCCCCCCCCCAAAATGGCAGCAAAGAAGCAAAGTCCCGCTCTCGGTAAGTCAATCTCGGCCACCTTGCAGAAAGGGGAGTCGCTCGAAGAATTGGTGCGCAGGGCGGTGGTGGAAGCTATAAAACCCTTTGTTGACAAGCTGAACGAAACTGATCAAAGGGTGGGCTTAATTGAAAGCGAGGTGAAAACCATTAAGGTAGCAGCGGGGGGGGAAGAAAAGTCTGCTCTGGAAAGTGCGTCACTTGTGAAGGCTACAAAAAAGGAGTTGAAGTTGGTGGAGAACCAACTGATCGGGCTACAAGTGGAACGAACGCAGACAATTTTGCGTCTCCAAAACGTGAAAGAGGAGGAAAATGAGGATCTGTGGGATTTGGTCTCGGAACTACTGGCGACACCCGCGAGGACGACTAAAGAAGAGGTTAAAAGCGACATTTTGGAGGTCCATCGGGCTTCTTCAAAATATGCAACAAAGCGACAGTTGCCTCGTGAGATCATTATTGACTTTTCAACTAAAAAGATTCGGGACACCATCCTATATAACTCATACAATGCGGATTTGGACTTTATGGGTTTGAAAGTCAAGATTTTGAAGGACATTCCATTTCTAGTCCGGAAACGGCGTTTTAAATATAAAAAGTTTGCAGCTCTTCTGAGGGACCATGGAATAAAGTACAAATGGTTATTCCCGGAAGGAATATGGTTCAGATATAAAGATCAGGCCTATAAGATATTATCAGAAGATCAACTAAAGGATTTTGAGAATAAAAACCCAGAATTCTGCTGCACCAAGAACGAAGAAAAGGAGGAGCCGGAGGGGGGGGGGAGAGGAGAGCATTGCAACAGCAGTTGCACAGAGAGAATTGCGTCCGGGACCCAGAAGGGGGAGGAAAGTTTAATCAGAATTTGAAATGTTTATTCTCTGTATGATTAACCACTCCATCATTATCCTATGGAGCTATTTTTGTATTATGACAGTATGAAGGGAAACATTGAAGTGTAGTGTTTAGTGTTTGTAGTTCATTCCCCCCCCTTTTTCTTTTTCCACTCCCCTTTGTCCCTTCCCTCTTCCCTTTCCTTGTGATAGTCTGGTGTAGTGTTTTGTAGTTATGAAAAATAAAAAAATTTATAAAAAAAAAAAAAAGGAATAACAGATAATCTGGGATGAACAAAAAAACCAAAACAAACGTTTATTTTTACAAGAAGCGTATCGGTTTCACACTGTTACTTAAGCTTGATGCTTTCAAAGATAGTTCTCAGTTCTTAAAGTTTCTTTGCATAGGCTCAGTCACACAGATATACATAAACTTTCTCTCTCAAGCACACACCCAGTTTGCCTGCTTCAGATAGATCACTCACTCACTCAAATGTACATAGACTTTCTCTCAGGTGCTCCCACAGTTTACCTGTCTCAACCAGAATCAGTATTTCTTTCAGAAATGCATTGACACCCTCAGGCTGCACTCAGCTTGCCTGTCAAAACCAGAAAACAGAATGAATCTTCCATTCAGTAACCAAAAACTGCAATTCACTCTGCCCACACTCTGTCATCAATCAGTCATCTCACTCACTCATCCCGCTCTTTCACCCCCACTCTTCATCTGTACCACACCAAGAATTTAAAGACACATACAGCCTTGAAATCATCACACTTCTCTGGCTGATCCCACCCCCTGCATATGATACTCAGAGATATACTGCCTCTGAACGTGGAAGTTCCATTTAACCACCGTAGTAAACAGCCGTTGATGAACTGATTCTTCGTGTGTTTGCCTCATCCCCTATTGTTGCTACATAAGCGCTCACTACTTCCTGTGACAGAGAATTAAGCACTGTGTGAAGGAGTCCTTCCTCTGGTCTCTCCTGAGCCTAAGTGACAGAGTTCTGCCGACATTCGAATGGCAAAATGGCTGTCAGACTCCAGAATGCGACCCAGCAGCGTATCAGGCCCTGCGCTGCGCTATTCGTAAAGAAATGAGCAATGCTTATGCATGACTTGACTTCCTTTGTACCTGGTTATTAATTGTTCCTACCCTCTACCACATACCATATGCTGCTGCGGTGAAATTTGCCACCCCTTGTCCGTTGACCAAGCTCCGCATGAGGGCTGTCCGGTCTGCTTTTTCTTCCTGAGGCTGGCTGAGCTTTGCATGACAGCGGCTTCTGTTTTCAGAGAGGACCTGTGGGTGAGGGAAGGGACGATCCTCAACCCAGAGAAGCTCTTCTTTGACGAGAAAAGGCTGGCAGATGTCCAACTGGACTGCAAGGGGAGCATCGTTGCGCCCGGCTTCATCGATGTGCAAATCAATGGTGAGCGGCTGGATCCACTCTGGTTGGGGGCGGAGGGAGAGGGCAGAGTCTGGTGGTGTAAAGGATTCAGGTGTTGTATTGTCTGCGGAATTTTTCTGCTCGTGTAAACTGGACACTTAATAGGGGTGATGTGGTGGTTAGAGTGCCTGAGTTCTGCCATGCAGGCTCACTGGGTAACCTTGGGCCAGGCCCTCTTTCTCAGAGTAACCTACCTCGCAGGGTGGTGGTTGTTATTTTGGGGATGAAATGGAGAAGGGCAGCAGGATGTTGTAAGCTGCTTTGGGTCCCCTACTAAGCAGAGTTTACGTGTACGGGTGGTGGATATTCCCACTTCCAAATATGATACCTTGCTAGGTCTTAAGCCCTAGAAAGGGGGAGAGCTGCCTTCCTGTCTCAGCTGTGTGTTGGGTTTTGGCCCTCAAGAGAGTGTCTGATAGGAGGAAACGCCTCCTTCTGTTTTCCTTGCGTCCTTTAGGAGGCTTTGGAGTGGATTTCGCCACGGCCACAGACAATGTGGGAGCAGGAATTTCCCTGGTCAGCGGGAAGATCCTGTCCCATGGAGTGACCTCTTTCTGCCCCACCTTGGTGAGCTCCCCCTCATCTGTATATCACAAGGTAAGGAGACGTTAACATTGTCGTGAATTTCGTCCCGAGTTCAAATCTCCCCCTCGGCTGTAAATTTCCTAGAAGGCCAGTGCAGTTTGTTGTCATCATCTGTGTCTCATCTGCAAACTGGAAATTATGCTAAACTATGTCTCCAGCACAACTTTATCCACTTTTCTCCCCCAGGGACCTTTCCCCTATTTTCTCTCACAAAAATCTGTGAGATAGGTTAGGCTGGGAGCGTGTGATTATCACTTGGTGACTTTCATGGCTGACTGAGGATTTGAACTTGGGCCTCCCTGGTGATAGTTATCTATTGTAATGGGTACACCACTAGAGATGGGCACGAACCACAAAAAAACTGAACCATGAGGTTCGTGGGTTTTCACAAACCGGGAACCACGAACTGGCACGAAGTGGGGAAAGTTCACAAACAAGTTTGTGGTTTGTGGGATTTAAATGCCCCTTTCCAGCTGCTTAGCAGCAGCAGGGAAAGGGACATTTGACAGTTTAAAGGGCCCTTTCCTGCCTTGCAAGGGGCAGGTCCCTTTAAACTATCAGCTAGCAGGCGGGGGGGATATTAAGTAACATAAGCCACTGTGTGCTTAAAATATAAGTGATGTGAGTAACCTTGATATTGCTGGCATCTTCTCTTCTATAAGGTTCTGCCCCAGATCAGCATAAAAAATGGAGGGTTCCATGGTGCTGGTGTCCTGGGTAAGAAGCCAATTTACTACTTGTTCATGTGTCTTTTTAAATTTAAACGATTTTAACCTCTATGGTGTGCATGCCTCTCCCATGCTGATTTGTTACCTATATCCAACAGAAGCTTACAGGCAAAAGAAGCCCAAAATGTGATGGGGTGGGGGTTGCATATGTATTGTAATGTATACTAGGACAGCTCCATCTCCATATGCCTCACTTCAAAAAGGATGTGGACAAAATCGAGAGGGTGCAGAGGAGAGCGACGAGGATGATCGGGTCTGGAGACTGAGCCCTACGAGGAAAGGCTGAGGGCCTTGGGAATGTTTAGTTTGGAGAAGAGGAGATTGAGGGGGGACATGATTGCTCTCTTTAAGTATTTGAAAGGCTGTCATTTTGAGGAGGGCAAGGAGATGTTCCAGTTGGCAGCAGAGGGTAGGACCCAAAGCAATGGGCTTAAGTTACATGCACAAAGGTACCGGCTGGATATTAGGAAGAACTTTTTCACAGTCAGAGTAGTTCAAAAGTGGAATCAGCTGCCTAGGGAGGTGGTGAGCTCCCCTTCACTGACAGTTTTCAAGAAGGGGCTGGATGAATGCTTTAGGCTGATCTTGCACTGGGCAGGGAGTTGGACTAGATGGTCTGTATGGCCCCTTCCAACTCTATGATTCTATGCTGGCCTAGACTTGCGGGACTTGCTGCAGCTTCACTCAGGACCACGTAGTAGAATCCTCTCATATGGTTACTACCTTGGAATGCATCTAGTGGAATGGCTTGGCAACTATTTGAAAACTAGCTCTCTCTCTTTTTTTTTTACATTAAAAATGTCAAAATGAGGGAGAGGACACTTGAAGGGAATAAATATAAACAAGGGGAAAGCCCGGAGACCTGCAGAATAAATCAGCGGTGTTGGTTTGGTTGGAGGAGAGCAGAGGAATGGTTGCGGAGGGCAACCTGATCTTGGGTCATCCAGTAGTGTTCCTACAGGGAGGACCGTGGCTCAGTGGCGGAGCTGTCTGCTTTACATGCAGATGGTCCCAGGTTCTGCCCCGGCACCTGCACTTAACGAATCTCGGATGGAAGGGAAGACCTTTCTCTGGTGGATGTCCTGCAAAGCTAAATGGGAGAACGATCATGATGGCCCAGTGGTGCCTCTCATCAGGTTGGTGGCTTCACGCATCCCTTTCCTCCACTTTGGGGCAGGCATCCACCTGGAGGGTCCGTTCATCAGCAAGGAGAAGAAAGGGGCTCACCCGGAGCACTGCCTCCGTACCTTCGAGAAGGAAGCCTTTCAGGATCTGCTTGCCACTTACGGGTCCCTAGAGGGCGTCCGCATCGTCACCCTGGCGCCCGAGCTCAAAGGGAGCAGTGAAGTGATCCAGGAACTTACTAAGCAGGGCATCCGTGTGTCACTAGGTAAAGATCATGCTTAGAGGGGGTGAGGTTTGGGGTCTTGAGGAGAGTCACTCTTATCTCTTGCAACATTTCAGAAATGTCAAACATGCAAATAGGGCTGAGGGGGGAGGATGGGCCAGCTAGCTGCTGGGATCACAAAAGATTTGACATCTTCATCTAGGTAAGTCCTCTATGTCCCTAGGTCATTCCATGGCCAACTTATCTCAGGCGGAAGAAGCAGTTCAGCAAGGGGCAACCTTCATCACTCACCTCTTCAATGCCATGCTACCTGTAAGTCGTCTCAAGCCCAATGTAGCCTGCGTTTTGAGAATTTCCACTAACCATTTTTTTTAAAATGTCGATATGGTTTAAAGACAAGTTGGAAATCACATGGAGGAATCCTTGTCGATTTCTCAGAAGGCAGCGCTGTTGCTGGAGAGGTGGTGCCTCCGGGCCTTTGAATAAGCCAGCTCCTTGGCTTTTCTTCTGGTTATCAGAACCGGAATACATCATGCAAAACAAGGAAGCTGCGAGGGATGAGTTTGATTTGGGATGCAATATGCATCTTAATGCAGGATTAGTTGGTTAGTGCAGAATCTGCGCAATTTTCCAATTGCCACATTTATATTTATTTATATGCCCCCACTAACTTACTGGTCGTCTCTGTGGTTTTGGTGTTGTGCAACACAATCATTGAACCTAACAACACCAGCTATACCATCTCAGGTTCGTTCTCTCGTTCATCTTCCAACGTTATATATGCCACTAAGTGTCCACTTTAACTCTCTGTATTGGACAAACAGGTCAGTTCCCTAGCAAAAGAATAAACGGACATAAATCTGATCTAAAAAATAACATTCAAAAAACTGTGGCAGAGCATTTTAGTCTACCAGGACATTCCATTGCTGACCTCAGAGTAGCAGTTCTCAAGCAGTAAAACTTCAAAGGAAAATTACAAAGCGAGATTGCTGAAATTGATTTGCAAATCTGGAATAATGGCTCCCCCAGGGTTGAACCAAGACACAGGATTATTTTCTGCACTTTGCAGTCAGGCTCTACTAAGTTAACTGCAGCAAGTATTGTAGCTAGCTTTACAATATCTCTCCCACCCTGTGTCTGGATTATAAGGACCCCTTCCTTTTTCCACTCCTGGTATCTGACGAAGGGAGCTCTGACGCTCGAAAACTCATCCCCTGGAAATCTAGTTGGTCTTTAAGTTGCTACTGGACACGAATCTTTCTCTTCTACTACAGACCAACATGGCTTCCCACCTGAAACTGTTTTTATCAAATTAATTAATATATACATTATTTTAAATGTATATTTTAATGTTGAAATGTTTTAATGTTTTGATGTTTACTGCCTTGGGGACCCTATTTAGGTGGAAAGACAGCACAGAAATGTTTTGAACGAATGAAAATACTGTTGTATTCCACACTTTTTTTTCTTTACACAGTTCCACCACCGAGATCCTGGGATTGTGGGGCTCCTCACAAGTGACCAGATTCCCCCGGGTCGGCAGGTGTTTTACAGCATGATATCGGATGGGATCCATACAAACCCGGCCGCTCTGCGGATTGCGCATCGGGCCAACCCCAAAGGTGTGTCAGCATTGGCAGGGGATTGATTTATTCAGCAAACATGTCAGCTCTCCAGAGATTTGCTTGAGGTGGCTCACAAGACATTTTTGTTATTGTTGTTCTTATATTGATAACGTACAAAGATTTTGTGGCCTTGTTTTTGCTTGTAAACCTCCTTGAACGGGACTTCAGAGAGGAGGTATAAAAATGCCCCGGTTCGGTGGAAAGTGCCATCAAGTCACAGCAGACTTATGGCAATCCCATAGGGCGTTCCGGGCAAGAGGCGGAGGTAGCTTGCCATTGCCTGCCCTCTGCATGGCAGCCCTGGACCTTCCTTGGTGGTTTCGCATCCAAGTGCTAACCAGGGCCAACCCTGCTTATCCTCCGAGAAGATCGGGCTAGCTTGGGCACTCCAGATCAGTCTGTTCAATCTGCCACATTTTATCATGCTTTTGAGAAGCTCAGGGTACAACAGCCCTGTAAGGTAGGGTAATTGAGAACATGTCCCAAGTTCGCCATACTGAGGCTCTAAAGTATTAGAATTCGCTCCCTGTTATTTCTGCTGAGGCAGCATGTTAGAATATCCCAGAATCCTTTGCTCTCTGACAAACAGAGGTCTCTTGAGATGAGGTAGGGGGTATTTCTCTTTGAAAAAGGGGTCTGTGGCTGGCCTGGGGTTCAGGAGGCAGGGGAAGGGGGAGAGAGAACTCCTTGGTATGGCCAGAGTGTAGTTAACCTGAGCCAACCGGATCTCCTTTAGGGCTGGTCTTGGTGACGGATGCCATTGCTGGGATGGGACTTGCTCCAGGCAGACATACGCTGGGCCAGCAGGTGGTTGAAATGGACGGTCTGAACTCCTACATTGCAGGTGAGCACCCCTGTATGTGTATAAATATGACTTACAATTTTATTTTCACCCCACTTTTCAGAGAGGACAAAAGTCTCTTGCGTCCGTTAAAATTCAGTACACAGTACTGGTGACCAGCACTGTATGTAAACGGATGTCGGATTCCAACTTCATACCTCATCTTGCTCCCCAAAGCCACTTACTACACTGCTGTCTCCTTCATTTTATCCTCTCAACGACCTTCTGAGCAGAGAGAGGCTAAGTCTGTGACTGGCCCAAGGTCACTCGGCAAGCTTCCGTGGCTACGTGGGATTTGAACCTGGGTCTCCCAGATCCTAATCTGACTCTGTATCCGTTATATGATGAGTGAATGGGAACGGAAAAGGGAAACGGAGGAAGGAGGTTGGTTTCACAGTGCCTGGATGGCATGGGCGAGGGGTTAACTCCATCTGGTTGGGGCCAAGGCTGATCTCTTCTTGCTGGGAGGGAAGGAACCAACCTTGCAGTAGCTCTTAGACAACTGGCCATGAGCAGAGGCTGCAGCTGTGGTTCTGAACCATTAATCCACCGCTGCCTCCCCACCAAGGTATGCAACACTGTCATTCAATACCCCACAGGAGGAGGAAGCAGATCCAAGGCTCTTGGCTATCCTTTTTCCAGGTCTGGAGGCAGAGGGGCCGCAGCTGCTAGCTTTTGGAGCCCAGCTTGAGCCTCACAATGCTGATCTCGATCTTCTAAACTCTCCAATGTCTGGCCTTCCCAGATAGCCCAGGAAACTGTCTTCCTGCACCATGACACTAATACATAAAACCCCAAAGGCTGTGGAAGCTCCCAGGTTCTTGGTGATGTCAGGATTTATCTCGCCTCCCCCGCAAGCCCCCACATTCTATCTAACTATTGAGTTCTCTCTCCATTCCCCTCTTCCCCAGGGACCAAAATACTGAGTGGAAGCACTGCACGGATGGATGCCTGTGTCCGGCACTTCAAGGAAGCTACAGGTAAAGTGGCAGTTCGAGAATTACTGAGACTCTATAAAAGAAGAGAGAAGCAGCTTTACTGGGAAAGGGGGATTTAACTATTAAATTCTAAGCTATTATTAGGGTTAAGATGAAAATTCTGTTTTATTATTCATAGTATTAAATAACAGATGCATTATCATGAATATATTATGAATATATCTGAGCATGCTAGCTAGGTATTTTGTAGTTAAGTTTTTAGTATAACAGACATTTTATATAATTAAAATTGATTGAGAATAAGAAATGTTTAAAGAAATAAATAGAATATAAGTTAAATTGATTAACTTATATGGGGGAGAGTAAAGAGATTAAGTAAGGGAATAGAAAATGGATAAAATGTTATACTAATAATATAAAGATTATTAATATATGCTAGCAATGTGTTATTTAGAATATAGGATTTAGTAAAGGAGGGGTTAAAGGTAATTCTGTGTTATAAAAAAAATAACAAGCTTAGAAGAGAGTTTAAGTGTATGTTTAATAGATTATATGAGGTAATAAGTAAGTAAGTAATAAGATAGACAGTGGGTTGGAAAACTGTTGGAAGTCAAACAAAAGGGGGGAGGAAAGGGAGGGGGTTAGAAGTAGATATTTACAAAGGGGGAATGTTTGTATTGAATGATTATATATTCTAATCCAATAAAAAAAATTTTTTTTAAAAAAGAAAGCTACAGGTAAGAAGGAAGTGCCTGGTTTTTCCCCTTGTTAGAGTTAAAGCCTCCACCTTCTCTTCTGGCATCCAGTTTGTGCCTTCTAGGTGTTGCCCTCCTTCCTTGCTTTAAAAACAGTATTTATTGAACAGCTAACAACAAGCTTTTTTGCAAGCAAATCCATTTCGCAATACAATTACATATCATCAGTTACTGCATACCACAGAATACATTTGGGCGTGTTCCATCTTGAGATTGAGAGTTCTGATACATTTAAAAAAAAAAAAGATCAGCCATCTTTCATAGAATTAATTCACCCCAAAATGGGACATTCTTTCAGCATGAGCCTAGGGTGTTAATTTGATCATTAAACTCAGGTTGTAAACATTGTTAAACTATTATGGCCCTTTCCCCATCAGCTGATTGCAAGCAAGCAATCATTTATTTTATTTATATACCTGTGGGAAAGCAGGAGTATTCCGTCTAGGATTGCCAACCTCCTCCCAGAGTTACAACTGATTTCCAGACAATAAAGATCAGTTCTTATGGAGAAAATGGTAGCTTTGGTGGGTGAATTCCATGGCATCACATCTCTGTTGAACTCTGCCATTCCCAGGCTCTGTCATTCCCAACTCTCCAGGAATTTCCCAGCCCGGAGTTGGCAACCCTAGTTCCATTATGTGAGCAGCCCCCCCCCCCCTTTGCAGTTTGAAGGGATACAATAATGAGCCAAATTTTAGGGCTTAGTTTAGCTCCTAGGTATACAGTTTGTGCGGGGGGAGGGTGGGGGTGGGGAGGGTTAAGCCTTTCTGCATAAAGAAAAGGTGAGCTATCTGTCCCCCACTGATCAGCAACACACGGTATCCTTTCTCGGCAGGGTGCTCTGTGGAGACGGCTCTGGAGGCTGCTTCTCTCCATCCTGCTCAGCTGTTGGGGATTGAAGACCAGAAGGGCACCTTGGATTATGACACCGATGCAGGTATTTATGCAGTGGGGAATGGGAGGGCAGCACTCCTAAACCGGAAGTGTTTAATGGCAGCTGTGCTGGTAAGAGCCTGGTGGTGACTCCCACTTCCTATACCAGTTACATCATTTCCTGCTTCTGCTCCAGATTTCTTGCTGCTGGATGACAGTCTGCACATCAGAGCTACCTACATTGCTGGTCAGCAGGTCTGGAGACACAATGCCTTCATTCTCTGAGGAGACCGGAGCTGGGAGGAGAATACGCTGTTCTTTAAATCAGCGGCAGAAGGTTAACTCCAGCTGATGGGTGGCAACTCCGGGCCAAAGGCTGTTCCTCTTTCTCTCCTCTCTGGGAGGAACTAAGAATGAACTGAGTCACCAGGACAATCCTGATGTCTGGCCTGCAACAACTTTATGTTTCGGAGAACTCTGATTTCCTTACCCCGGTTCTAGTGGGCTGGGGTAGTTTCCTGCTCTGCTAATCCCCCCAGTGCTGGTTTTGGGGGACTTCCATCAAGCGAAACAAATCCTGTCCTATTTATTGTGGAAGGACAGAGACCCAGGCCAGCTTTGCAGATGGAGCAACGGAATGAGGAAGCCTGCCAACCACAGGAAGCCTGGACGTTTTTTGCCCTCACTGCCCTCCCTCTCTTGTTAACAAGATTTGGCACTTCGTCAACAGTTAAAGGCCTCCTAAGCCGTTGCTGTCAGCAGGTCTAACTCTATGGTGGTAGGACTCTGCCAGGTGCTGTTTTTTGGCCTTAAAATTGCTGTTGTTCTTCCCCCTTTGGCTGTCTCTAACGCTTCCTTATCCTTTGGAGGATTCATCACCAAGCTGTGATGCCAAAGGATCACCACCACACCTCCCTGCTCCTTCCTTGTGCCTTCCGCTGCACTTGCAGTGCTGTTCCGTGAAATGGGCAGAAAGAAAACCATGTATCAGGTTCTGTGTAAAAAAAAAAAAAAATCTGTAATTTGAATACATTACACCAATCTGTATTGCTGCTTATTTTGCATAATATATTCTGTTCCTTCTGATCTGGGAGCTGGGCGTGTGCTGCTACTCTGTTTCTCTGATCATTGGGTGTTCTGCTGAGTTTCAACACCCATTTTCAAAGCCTCTTACCTATACCTATGATCTGCAGCATTAAGGACTAGAAACTTGAATGAAAGAAAAAGGTGAGGTTCTCTGAATGTGGAATTCTACAAGAGACTACATTCTCTAGTTCAACTGGTATTACGTTGTATACTGTTTTTTTTTCTTAAACGCCTCTTGCCTTGGGCTGTTGGAAGTTCCTGTTAAGAATCCACATCAGATCCTCTTTTTATTGTATATGTAGTGGTAGGAGTGCTGGGTTGAGAAGCTTGGGGGGCTGAGATTCAAATCCTCACGCTATCATGACACCTGCTGACCTTTTGCCACTCACCATCTTTCAGCCACAGGTCTGTTGGAAGGATAAACAGGAGGGAAGAAGCATGGAAGCCCCTCTGAACATCTTGAAAGAAGGGTGGAATAAAAATGTACAGTCCAAACCTTACACTAAACCGTGCACTTATGTTCTGCTCTTCAGGACATATTGGTGCCATGTGCAGATCGGTTAACTGCGTCAGTGTTGTTAGCCCCACAATACAGCAGGGGAGCTGGGGCTTCAACCAAGGCCACCTGCAGAGTTCATGGAAGTAGTGGGAGTCGGACAAGCAGAGTGCTGGCTCAGAGCCTAGCCACTTAACCACTATGCTACAGCTTGTTGGTCTTCAAAGATGCTGCAGGTGTTAAGGTAAACCGTCTTAAGAGTTTTGCTGAGTTTCAATGCTTGCTTACTTTGGAATTGGCTCTCGAGAGCTGTTACTCTGGTCTTAATTATAATAGCAAGGCAACCTGCAATCTTTATCTACAGAAGAGCTGATTGGGTTGGTTAAGGGAGTTTTGTTTATGCAAGATTCGGGTCCAGTAGCACCTTAAAGACCAACTAGATTTCCAGGGTTTTCGAGCGTCAGAGCTCCCTTTGTCAGACTGTTCTTGGGCACTCTTGTCCACAAGGGGGCATAAGTGATTAATGCTCTTTTCCCCGCCCAACACATTTATTTGCTCGAAGATCTAGAGTTGCTGCTTTTCAAACCTTTAAAAACTTAGAAGGCCACTGCACCTTTTAAACAGAATGCTTCTTGACGAGGATTTGCTTTCTAAAGAAAAATAGAGTTATGATAGGGACTCCTACTGTGGGTATTTTGTTGTACAGGGTTTTAACAAAATCTTATATTTTGTCAAAAAATATTCATGAGCAAAGGGAAAACTGAAACAAAAAAATGGGGGGAAATCCTGCATCTGGTCCTTAACTGTGATCTTGTAATTTTATTGTATCCTGGGCCATAGCTAGCTAGCCAGGGCTGCCAAGAAAACAAAGGAGGACAAAATGGTAGGGAACCATTGATGGCGTCATACAACTTGCTTTCATATGTTTAACTTCATCGGGGGCCCATACTGGTTTTTGGAAGCCTAGTTGGAGGATCCAGATGAGCTGCCATTTAATGCAGCTATACATTCAGTTTTTTTATGGACAAACTCCAGAAGGGCAACTGTGAGAGTCTGCTGCAGCCAAAATAATGAAACTAGTATCTAAGATAAACACATTGATTATGACATACATATTTGCAGTAGAAACCAGAGCCTGTAAATGATCTAGCAACACTGGATATTTTGCTATTGTGTTGTTTTCATTTGCATTGTCTCATGCTCATCCAGTTCAGTTGTGAATGACTGCTGTAACACAGTATCCAGTGATGTGCGGATGCAGGATCTGTCACGGAGATAGGAAGTTTTATGGTTGGATGATGCCAAGAAGAATGATGGTTGGGCTACACTGGTTCCTTTTAAAAATTTAACTATAGGAATGTACTGGGTTTTTTTTCCAAAGGACTATTGGAAAGCATTAAAATAAAGTATCTTGGTAGGTCACAAGCTAATCTTTAGGAACGCTCTCCAAATGATAAATTATGAAAAATACGAGATGGATGGCATGAACATACAGCATAAATACATGAAACCGGAAAGTGGCCAAGCACTCAGTATTCTCTTCTCTGGCAGGGGGGCTCCAAAGCATCAAGAAGTGGTATTTTGCATCACATATTACCCAAACCTTGTCATGGGATTCTTTACTCATGGCTACCAGGGGGCCATGCACACCCTAAATATGGCACTTTTAAAAAATCACATTTGCCATTATACCCTTACATGTGTTCTCTCACTTATTCACTTCAAAGGAACTAAGGCATCCCAAAAGTCATTATTTGTTTTTCTTTTTAGCTTCTCCCTTGGCAGAATTATACCCAGACAAACAAAGCCATTATTTGTTCTATTATTTGTTCATGTGTACATCCTGTATAAGCCAATTTCATCATATGTGGTGTTTCTTTTCAGTTTTGTTACCATGTAAAAACCTGTCTCACTCTCACCACTTAAAGCAAAGTCCTTTGTAAGAAACACAAGGAATGAACAGAAATTGATGTCTGGGTATATTGGCAGTGTTTGTGTTTTAAAATATCTATAACCGAACACTTGACAAACTCCGATTGGGCTCATCTTCTGTGCAGAGCTGCCCCATCCTTCATCTCAATACCTTCAGTACAATAAATCTTATGAGTTGGGAGGAAAATGTTTTGGCAAATCTTTTGTGTTATGCTTATTACCAATTAATGCCTCTGATGAAGTTGTCGAAGGCTTATGACCTTCACAAATGTATCAGCCTTAATAACTTAAGACTTGTAAGGTGCCATAAACCGGTTAGATAATTTTGCAAGCCTTCCACACACACTTCTGACATCTTCACCACAGAATTCACAGAGAATACCTCTACCTTTTATGGCCGTCACAATGATGTATCATAGGTAGAGAAAATGGTACAAATAAGGGTTTATTAGAGGTTAAAGGGGGACCACGGGGGGCGTGTTTTAAAGGCCTTAGAAAATATGACGATATGAAAGGTCCCCGGACAGGCGGATCAGGAAAGCAAAAGAATTCTTGCTGCTTCCATTTGTATATACGGAACTATTTCACCGCGGAACTGAAGTCTCGGGGAATGCGAACCGAGAGCGAGGGAAGATATTCATTGATGGGCAGAGTCCGCCTTGTTTTTCTTTCCTCTTCTCAGGACGGACTCCCAGTTATAGTTGTGGTTGAGCGTGTAGGTAAGAGTGTAAAGCTGCAGCAAGCCTCTTGCTCCCATTTCCTTTAAGGTTGATCGCTCCCAGTAGGAGTTGCTTCAGAGGTGCTCCTGCATGGGCACATCGCATTACCCGATAATCTGTTAATGGTGTTTAAAATGGGACCTGGCTGTGGGTGAGGAAGCCTCAGGCTGAGAAGTTTTGAAGCCAAGGGAGGGGGAATCCCCCTCCTTGAAGGGCTTTTTGGAAAACAGTTGGATTTCTCAGGAAAATCCTTCTTTAAAAAATTGGGGGTGGGAGGGAAGGGAACAGCATCTCCTGCTTCAAAATATATACATTGTGTACTTTCTTATCAAACCCAAACTTATTTTATTGCATTAAACAACATAAAATCCATCAGCTCCATTTTAATGAAAACATTACGTTGTGTTGTTAGACTTACCTATGAAATTGAAACATATAAATGCTTTAGTTTTCTGCAAACAAAATAGTTAACATATACAGTGTAAGAGAGAGAGATGTTAACTGCTGCAGTCTGTGCTTCTTTTATAATAAAACAGAAGGCCAGTAGCTGCTAAAAGATTAATAATATCCTAGTGTACGTTTTTTCAGTCTTGCATATGATGAAGTGATCTCCAACTCGTGATAGATTATGCAGGAATAAATGTTGTTAGGTGCTGCTGGACTTCTGCTTTATTTTGCTGACTTTGTGCATGTATCTTACTTTTTGCTATCTGCAAGGCAGGAAAAAAGTAAAAATGTAAAATATGAATTTTGTAGTAAAAATATAAAGCGTGTAATTTGTACAGAAACACTGCTTGGCATTGGTTTACAAAAAGAGCCAGTGTGATGTAATCGTTAGTGTCAGATTAGGATCTGGGATAACCAAATTCAATTCTGCAGTCTGCCATGGAAGCTTGCTGGGTGACCTTAGCCGAGTCATACACTCTCAGCCTAACCTACATCACAGGATTGCTGTAAGGATGAAATGGAGAAGGGGAAAATGTTGTAAGCCACTTTAGGCCCATGCTGGGGGAAAAGTGGGGTATGAGTGAAGTAAAATAAATAAGGTAGAATTAGGTCCAGGCTGCTGGAGTGGCTACCCCGATGCTTGAAGAACAGAGGTGTTGGTCTGAGAGGAGGAAAGGTGCTGTAGATTTCAGAAGTAGGGAGAACTGGTACCAAAATACCCCTGGGGAGGGAAGGTATTGCCTTTTGGAGAAAGAGAAGATGCCTTTGCTACTAATGGTCTAGAAATTGTGCTGGTGCTTGCTGTGGATCAGGGAGTAGAGATTAGGTGCAAAAATAACTAACTGGGGCCTGATTACAGAATGAAGGAGATGCTTGTGTAGCAGGAAGCTAATTATATCGCATGATAGTATGTGATCAGAGTTGTACACAGTTCCCTAAATCCTTTTCTCTTCTAGGTGCTGATCTGCCCCCTTGGGATTCTAAATAAATAATAAGGTTTTCGAAGTTGCACATAAGCTTTTATCACTATTTTTTCTATGGAAGAGGTAAGGGCCTTGTATATACTGTTCTTGTGTCCTTAACAGACTGGTAAACCAATGAACCTTTTTTTGTACATGTGCTGTAGAGATGTTTGTGCTGCATTATTGTCAAAGTGCACGCTCTGCTTCCTTTTCTCTAGTTTCTGCTCATCTATTCATATTCTTATTTTGGGCATATGCATGCAACTCAACTGCTAATCCCACCCCCAAATGAAAAGCTGCCCTCGTGACATTTCTGTGCTTTGTATCCCAATCCAGGCTCCCCAAGGGACATTCCAAGATGAACTGGAGTGGTGCATCTCCCAGCTGGAGACAGGCCTCCTCCGTCTCAATCCAACTCCAGAGCAAGGTGTGTCTTGGCTTCCTCTGCCTTCATTTTCAGTTGACACTTAGGAACCTGCCCTGCATCCTCTTTGCTGTCTTCTCCCTCTTCTGTTTTAATGGGGAGATTACATAGAAAATGTAAAGAGTCTGGGAAGGTGTTACTAAATTGAGCCAGGTTGTACTGTTAGTTAGAGTCCCAAACTAGGATCTGAGAGACCCAGGTTCAAATCCCCACTCTACCAAGGAAGCTTGCTGGGATGGCTCTTGGGAGTTATCCACCCCATGTGCTTGGTCCAGTCACTCACAGAGCCTATTCTGTCTCGTGGGTTTGTTTTGAGGATAAAATGGAGGAAAGGAAAACAATGGAGGCCATTTGGGGTCCCCATTAGAGTGATATGTGGGATATAAATGAAACAAATAAATAAAGGGAAGCCTTTACCTTCTCCAATGGATTTAAACAGAATAAATGTAAAAAGTAGAAGAAATATCTCCAGTCATTAAAACAACCCAGGAATCTCTGTTTTCATTATTCTCCTGGCTTGCCCTTGTTCCAGGTATTCTGCACATGGATTCCTAAACACCACATTTACACTGATTCTCTGCCTCCAAAGCTGTTTTTACACATAGTTTACTTATTCAGGAACTTAAATCTTCCAAGTTCTAGTGACTACTGAGGGCAAAATCCTTTTATTCCCAAGAGGGTGCAGCCAAAATATTTGGTGCTGTTAATGTATAGTTTATCAAAAGTGGGATTTACGTTGACATATTGCAAGGGGCCATTTTGAGGAAGCGCAACAGAGGGAATCAAAAACCCATCACCGATGGTGTGAAAATGAATTTCAGAAGAGCATGCCTCACAGCTGAGTGGTTAAAGAGGGCATGTCATATGACTCTTTTGATTTTTCTCCCCCTGATTCTTGAGAGCAGCAGAAGAGTCACAGCGCATCCTCAGAGTGCTCCGCTCGCGCAAAGCTCCTTTTGTGAAAAAGCGGCAGGTGATGTGCCATGTCTTCGGTGACTACCGGCTCAAGATGGCCCAGGAGAGGAAGAGAGCAGCCACCGCAGGTGAGGCGGCAGGCATAGTTCAGTGATGTTGCTTTCTCCGAAAGTTTACTTGTATGAATTTATTTTGTTGTTAACTTCATTTATACTCCATTTTTCTCCCACATGGGGCTCCAAAGCAGCTTACATTATTCTCCTCCATCTTATCCTCACAATAACCCTGTGGAATAGGTAATGCTGAGTGCATGTGAATGGCCCAAGGTTACTTATTGAGCACAGTGGCAGAGTGGGGGTTCCAAACCAGGCCACCCAGATCCTAGTCTGACTGTATAATCACTACACCACGCTGGCTGTCATCCTCCGTGTACATCAAAGTGAGATCAGTGCTTACATGTGCAGGCTACTGACTCTATCCCACATGACTCCACTGACTCACAGCTTGGAGGAATAGCAATGCTGTGCCCTGCCTCTGGTCGTTCTTGTAAGTTGCCTTGTAACTTGAACCCAAACCCCCAGAGTGTTGATTAGCCAAGATGATCCAGTCAGGTATGTAAAGTGCTGTCAAGTTACAGTCACAGCCAACGTATGGCAACACCTTAGTGCTTTCAAGGACAAGAGACAAACGGAGGTGGTTTGCCATTGCCTGTCTCTGTGTAGTGACCCTGGTGGTCCCCCACTGAAGTACTAACCAGGGCTAACCCTGGTTAGCTTCCAAGGTTGGGCTTGCCTGTACTGTCCAGGTCAGGATGACGCAGTCATAGCCCTATTTTAATAAGCAGCTGAATCAACCTTGAGCAAAACAGGTTGGCTTTCTTCAGGCATCCTGAACATCACTTTACTCCTGTATACACACACAAATGCAGAGCCATCTCTTATTGAATGCTCTAGAACTCGCCATAAGGTGCCAGAAGTGAGTATGAGATTTCTAACCAGCTTATCAGCTTACAGAGTGACTGGATGCAATTTGAGGACAGGACTGCTGGGACTCGAATACTTGTGTAAGAAAAGGGAACTTTGGTGCCTAGTCATGCAACAGTAAGAAGAATCAGACCTTCTGAAATGCCTGTTCTGTATTGGCATTAAAAAAGATGGACCCTTGTTCATATTGGTATCTGGTCAGCTCAGAAAGAGGAGGAAAAATAATGAGAATGGAACTACTTTGGCAGATCTTTGTGTGTGTGTATGCTATGTGCTGTCAAGTCACCTCCAACCTATGGCAACCCTATGAATAAAAGACCTCCAAAACATCCTATTGTTAACAGACTTGCTAAGATCCTGCAAACTGAAGGATGTGGCTTATTTCATTGAGTCAAGCCATCTCATTTTAGGACTTCCTCTTTTCCTACTGCCTTCCACTTTACCTAGCATTGTTGAATTTTCCACAGAGTCTTTGTCTTCTCATGATGTGACCAAAGTACGATAGCCTCAGGTCTTTGGACATCATTAATTCACCAGCCAGCTTAGAGCTGCTTGTTGCTGCCGCCAGCAAAAGCCTCCTGCTGCTTGTTGCTGCCATCAGAAGCAATCAAGTAACTTCAGTTGCTTCTTTCTTTTTCCTGTTATTTTTTCCCTAGTGTTCTTGATCTTCCAGAAATGGCTAGGGGGATCAGGCCAACTGCCCAGAGAAATGTGAGCCAACGCAGAAAGTAAGGGATGCACCTATGAGCAGATGCATTATACATCCCACCAGCAAGCCTCATTCCTGGCAAATCACCAGGGCTTACATTCCAACAACTCCCAGGGCACTGACATGCCGAGTTCCATCAATGCAGAGCTGCCCCTCTGTCAGATCTGTGGCTAAATAATAGTTGTATCCAGACTACCTTCTGCAATCAGACAAGAGTCCGTTGTTTTCAAAAGATTTACTGAAAAAAGCAACCATTATAGTCCACTGGTCCAGATGCAATATCTGGGCTGGTACACATGTATTGTTACGAATGAGAGGCAAAGAATACAGTACAAAGTATCAAGACTCAGTAGGCCTAGCCTCCCCCCACAGTTCTCAAAACAATCCCTTTGAAGCTGAGACAGTGAAAGTTTCCCAGGACTGGAAAAGCTGTAGCCAAAACATTCCTCTTCTGAGAGATAGCTGGTAGGGAACATCTTGGCACCTGTGAAGAAAGCACTCAGAGCACTATAAGAATTAAAATGGAGTCTCTTTGGTTACCACATATAGAGAAGCATTTTGAACCTGACACCCTCCTCTAATCTCATAGATTTGAACTCTGCTTCGGACGGCGCTTCCTGCTGGGGAGATGGAGTTTATGCAGAATTCAGGATTCTTTGGTGAAGAACCTGTCTAATTTAGTGCATTGTGTTGGAAGTGGCACTGACACAATAAAAAATAGTTATTTAATGAAAATATCAACCTTTGTGTTCCCTGCAGGGGTGAAGTCTGAAAAGGTGCAAATCCAGCCCGGAGATGCTTCCACTTCAGGCAGTATGGTGTACAGGAAGCAATCCAGCCAACCCTCTAAGACATCATCTTGGTTTACTCCATCTAATAATAGCTTTCAGTTTGGTTTTGTTATTCCTGAGAGAACTCCAGAAGAAATAAACAGAACCATAAGAGAAGCACATGAAGTGGGTAACTCCCAAGAGCCATCAGCTACAAACAGTTCCTCCCCACAGAAGGACCAAGATGGGATGTTACACTTTTCCACTGAAACTCAAGGGCCAGAGTTTGCTTTCAATTTTATCATCCCCAATGGTCTCCCATCTCCTGCTGCTGCTGCAGATCCAAGGTTGGAGGATGCCGCAAAAACAGTCCCAGAAAGAGATGCTCCAGCAAGAAAAGCCACGGAGTTGGTGGGGAGTTCAGTCTCCCCCAATCCTGATACATTGGATACCTTAAGCAATAGAGATAAAAGTGTTGATGACAGTTCTTCACTGGGAGCTGCTCAAGGAGGTATGGAGACCAAGGCTACAAGTTGGGTCCAGGCTTGCATATAGATACCTGCCTGCTTGCCTGTGGTGAAGTAAGAATCCACTCCAGTGAAGGAAGCTTTACAAAAGTGCTTTTTTCTCTTTTAGGCTGTAAATAAGGGTTTTTTAGGTAGGAGGAGGTTTGTAAAACTTCTTGAGGACAAATAGTGATTGTGATTGGCAAGCTGCTGTATCTGTTTTAATTCACAATCAGCTAAAGTGAAGTGGCAAACTAGTTTGTGCTTCTTCTCTAACATGGAATTTGATTTCAAACCTCAGTTTACAGTTCTAGCTTGGAGAGCAAGTGCTCACCACAGAGGTCCTGTTTGGACATTTTTAACAAACTGCAATTTACACTAAATTGAAAGCTTAAGCCGTGCTCAGGAGACAGCAAATCTGCAGCTGTGATAGCTGTTTGACAAGCAAAGGTTATCCGGTCCTTTCCTATATTGCCTCAAAAAGAGTTCTGTGTTGAGGTTTTGGAAAATTGCCCTTTTTAACCATTTTCACTTTCAAAAATTAATCCAAAACACAGCTTAACGCAATTTCTGTTCTTAGTGGTCAAAGTGTTTCAATGCTGATCAGCGCTTGAATACTAGCAGTACGTTTTTAAAAAATTGCTTCAGTATCTTTTCATGTATGGTTACAATAAACCATTTCCATCTTCTCTCAAACCTACTCACTGCTGCCCTCATTGACTGTTAATCCCAAATGTTAATTCCAAAATTTAAACAACCATTCTTTTATTGTTCTGGCTTCCTCTTGTTTCTGGTGTTGAATGTAAATTGGACTTGCGGTAATAACTGCCTAGGTCAAAGGTTGATAGTCGCTCTCCGCTCACAGCAGCTTTCTTTCAAATATGCAGCTTTATTCACATTTAATGGATTTAAATTAATTAAAGAGGCAGATGATTGATCAGCTAAAAATCCTTTCATTTGTTGACAGCTGTAACGGAGAGGAAAGAAATTACGTGTAAAGAAACAAATGCTGCTGCTGCAGCTTCTGGTGGATCATCCAAAAGAAGAAAAAAGAGGAAGAAACAACAGCCCTCAAAGGAAGAACCCAGCAAAAACCTAAGTGAAGATAGCAGGTGCCGCATTAAAGGCACACCTGACCAGACTGAGGTGTGCCAGGTAAGTAGCTGTTCTCTTGTGAGTGTGTGTGTGTGTGTGTGTGTGGCATTCTGGAATCTTTGTCCAAACCTTATCATTGACTTCTCCGATTTAAGGCATTCAAATCATTTAAGTGATTGGGCAACATGAACGCATGTTAATTTGCATGCCTGGTTCTGGTTGCAAAACTTTAAAGGAATAGGCATGCCAAGTATTTTAAGTTCTTGACTGATGCCTGGAGTCTTTCCCACAGGTTACTTAGAGAAGATCTGTAAGGCTCTGTAAGCAAGAAAATTCAATCCTTTGGGTCTCCGGTGAAAGGATCTCCACTAGTGGAGAATGAGAGAGAACCCAGACTGAATGAGCACATTGCCCATACAGGCCTTTGTTGCTATTGAAGATCCTAGTCCGCAACTGTGTTTTTCAGTGGTTCATTTGGAAGGGGGTGGACAGTTGAGCTTTACCAGGGCTGCCTTTCGAAGAGGGTGGCTTGCAAGCCAGATCTCTTTTCCTTCCCTTCCGGTTTGCCCTTCTCAAAACAGAACATGCAGCTCCTATCAGACATCTAGAGGGGAGCAAGTGGCCAGAGGTTGCCCACCCAGCAGTGGTTGTTCTAATTGGCCTCTTGCCCCCCCTTTTTGTGCAGCAATCAGATGCGCAGGTGAAGAGGGAGGTGGACTGGTGTGTGGAACAGCTGGAACTGGGGCTAAAGACTCAGAAGGCGACTCCAAAGCAGAGTGAGTTAACTTGCTGGGTGAGATCGGGTTGTTAAGGAGGGTGGAGGATTGCAAAACTGAGAACACTGAGAGGCTTGTGCTGGGGCAGCGGCTGAGAGTTCAAGCGAAGTCCCCTGGATCAACACACAGAGGCAACGTGAATGTAGATAAGCAACTTCTTCTTGCTTCTCTTGGCCGCTGTGTCTTCACCTGTGATATGGATGAAATACTTGAAAGACTTCCTTCTTTGTACTGCCTTATCTGGCAGCTGAGATCCTCTTGCCAGGCCCTGCTCTCTGTGCTCCTGTCTGCAGAGGTAAGATGGCTGGTGACCAGAGATGGAGTTTTTTCAGTGGCGGTGCCTTATATTTGGAATCTCCTCCCTCTTGATGCTCACTTGGTACCAAAACATTAACTAAATAGTTCCCTTTTTTTAAAAAAAGCTGTTCTGTGGCCTGCTTCAAGAATTGTTTTATCAATATTAATATTGACTGCTCTGTTTTATGTGCTTTTATTTTTATTATGTTTTTGCTTTATGTGCTTTTGTGCCCTGGCTTGCTGTTATTGGCATGCTTCAATGCATTTTTGGAAAGGCTGAAAGGAGGGATGTTTGCTGAGAGCCCCCGTTCCATAGGGTGAGCGCCATCTCTGAGAAGGAACAGGTGTGACTGGAAGAGAAATGGACAGTCCTCAGTGGCAGAGTTGGGGGTAGGACAGTAAGGAGAAATTGACCCGATGATCTTAACTAGCACATGGGTCTGGGCAGGGTGAGATGGTCCTCTATCATGGGGGCCCCAGCAGGTCATGAAGGGCTTATTTTAGGCTCCATATTGTGATGTGATGTGTGCTTTGATTCAGTGGACGAGGTGCTGCGAGCCATCAGGACCTTGCGCAGTGAGAAAGCCGTGCTAGCTAAGAAGCGCCAGATCATGCGCGTCATGTTTGGTGATTATCGGAAGAAAATGGCAGAAGAAAGACTGAAGCAGCTGAAGCTGATGCAAGCAGGTAGGGAAGCCAGATTTGCACAATTGGGTCCTGAATAGGGATTTGGAAATAGGCGTTTTTATAGCTAGCGCAGCAGTGAATCGGAGCTTTTCTCTCTCCCTGGTTTTGGTTGTGGCCACAATTAGGTATCAGTTCGGCAGTATGGGTCCTATTTTCCACTTCGGGCTGTCAGAGGTAGCAGAATATTTAGAGCTTGCAGATCTGGTTGCTGTGTCTTTGCCTGGAGATGGTGCCTCTGTCTTTAAATATTTCAGCTTTTCTTGGGCAAAATTTTGACTCCCTTGATGTAGAATTTGAGTTGTCTGTCTCTCTGTCTTTATTTCAAGCTCAGCCCCTAAAAAATAGTTTAGTTGATCAAAATAGGTGGTTGGGGAAAGGGGACTAGTCGGTGGAAGGGATGGGAAGTTCTTGTTTTCCACAATTTTGTAAGACCACAGAACATTGTCCTGGCTGTGGAAATCAGCTTTCCTGAGATGCTTCACTTAATATTAATCAAACAAGTTTCTAGGCCTCATGACTGCAAATAGATGCTTGAAAGCATATGGGAAATGTGTGGGTAACATTAGAGAATCCGTTGAATAATATTTATAGTGACCAAAAACTGGGGCTTCAGCTCCCCCACCCACCCCAACCAGGAGATTAATGCCATCAAAATAGCAATTGTTGTAAAATACACAATACAGAAGAAGAGAACAAACCAGCTCTTACAGACCCCTCCATTACTGGAGCCTTTCCTCCCAGGCCTGTTGAGCATGGCAGACTTTGCTCAGTATGTTGGTTGCTAGGTGTGCAAATAGGTCTGAGATGAGGATGGTGACTAGTGGATTGGTTAATAAAATTAAGTCATAAAGATGCCGATGTGTATTCTCTGTTGGGAGATTTTTAACATACTCCTCCTTTCCTCTGAAGCTTCAAAGGCGGCTCGTATTACAGAAGTGACCGAAGAAGCCTGCAGAAAGAGTAGCAGGGTTTTCAGGAAATCTGTGCAGGCGGTCAGGAGAAGTCAAAGCCCCAAGCAGTCCCTTCGCTGTCAGCCTGCCTCCACAAGTTTGCCCAGAGCAACTGCTGCTTGCCCTTTTACATTCACATCATCGCAAGAAGAGTTCTGCTTTAATTTTTTTTGAGAACGTTGGTTGAACGGTGGTGGATCGATTTTCCTCAGGTGCTGTGAATTCTGACAAGAGATTGCTTTTTAAAAATTTTAACCTTAGCAACAGAACAGTTAGATGCATGGCTGAATGGCAGAAAAAGCTTAACCAAGGGCCTGGGAAAAGAGGGGGCGGGACAGGAAGCAGGTGTGGCATTCTGCTTCCAGCTTACCCCGGTCTCTGCTTTTTTCATCAAGGGGTGATTTTGCTCTTTCGGTTACAGTAGTAAAATGGCCGAATTGATCTGCAGACAGAGGGATGAAGGAAAAATAGGAAGTGGCAAAAGGAATGAGTTTCCTTGGGAAGATGGAGATGCCTCTTTGTACTTTTGGAAAGTTCTGTTTGAACTACAGAATCAGGGAGAAGAAAGGGGGAAGGGAACATAATGGAATCTGTATCGACTGAAAAACTACAAGTCTCAATAAAAATGTTGGTATGTATATTTCAGTCCAGGTCTCTTTCTCTTCATCCCCACGTCTGTCGTATACAAACAAGATTTTGGAAAGGTTAATGCAGTTTCCTGCTGCAGCAAATAATGGCTGAAGGACATTGCCGAATTATGCCGTTCAGCAAACGGTGTTCCTGTTTGGCACCTGGTGTGGCTAGGCAAGTCTGACGTTAATTACAAGCAACAAGCTAGGCAAATGAGCCAGCAGGTTCTGTTTTGGCTACAGATTTCCATTCCGAAGGCGTTCTTCCCTCTCTGCCGGCCCTCCACCCCAGCCCAGTAAAATCTCTTTAGTCGTTTGATCCATGAATCGTTTGTCGGAATAAGGAGAAATTGGGCCATGTCCCCTCCATTATTTGGTGTGGAGCTACCAAAGGGAAATGTCCGGAGTCTAGAGAATGGGGCTGGAAAACACTTGGCTGAGGGCCTTGGGGATGTTTCGTTTGGAGAAGAGGAGATTGAGGAGGGACATGATTGCTCTCTTCAAGTATTTGAAAGGCTGTCATTTGGAGGAGGGCAGGGAGCTGTTCCAGTTGGCAGCAGAGGGTAGGACCCAAAACAATGGGCTTGAATTACATGCACAAAGGTACCGGCTGGATATTAGGAAGAACTTTTTCACGGTCAGAGTAGCTCAAAAGTGGAATCAGCTGCCTAGGGAGGTGGTGAGCTCCCCTTCACTGACAGTTTTCAAGAAGAGGCTGGATGAATACTTGGCGGGGATGCTTTAGGCTGATCCTGCACTGGGCAGGGGGTTGGACTAGATGGCCTGTATGGCCCCTTCCAACTCTAGGATTCTATGACTGCCGCTAGAGGCAGATGCTTTGGAAAAGGCATTGATCACCTTGTGACTCTCCATAGCCTCTTCTGGTCTGAGAGCCTCTTTCCTTCCCTGAGGCAGTGATACGGAGTGGTTGGAAGGCCCCTGGGCTGTGAATTCTCAAAGGAACATAGCAACCACATAGAAAGGTAGCCCAGGAAGGAGTCTCTACATACAAATTCACCAACAATTCACAACCAATGGCAACCGCCGCTTGGGATTTTCAAGGCAAGTGAGAAAAAGACGTGGTTTGCCTTCCTTTGCAGAATCCTCCTTGGTGGTCTCAGAAAGGTGGTTTGTTGTTGTTTTTTACTCCTGGAGTGATTTAGAACATTCACAACTGGCATTCCTTGCTTTGCAGTCAACTTCCAGATTCTGTCTTCTGAAAGTGTAAACTGGGCCTTTCTGTCCAAAGTGGGGAATCAGGAACCTCGCATCTTTCATGTTTAGATAGGCAAGGAGGAGACCCAACCACTCAGCAGCTTTTGGAACTGATCAGCTGGCAAGCGGGCTGGTGTAAAATAGAAAGGGACATCTGGTACCTGGCTACAGCCTCTCCCCCTTTTTTAGCCTTGGCACCCTCAGCTGTAACAGAAAACCTCTGGCAGGACTCACAACCTGCATTCCAACCCTAGTCAGACCATGCATCAGAAGATGCTTAGACCACCAGCCAAGCCTTCTTCTTTTCCTGATTGGCTCGCTCCTGCCATGTTCTAAACCCTGTGAAGTGATGCCCTGTTTTAGCAGTCCCTCTCCTCTATTGGTTAAAGAGAGGGGTGGGTCAGTGAATTCTAAGTGGTCCTTTGGCTGTTAGCTCATATGGGTGTGAAGGTGGCACAGATGCCCAGAGGGAAAAGAGCCTTTAGAAGGGAAATCTTACGGGGCACAGCTTCTGAGGAGGGGCTGATGTCAAACTCCCTGGTCTTCGAACATCCATCGGGACCAGCCAAGAGAGAAAAATTCAACCCTACAGGTATTGTCATGATACCGCTTTGTTTTGCAAATGTTGGGGAGGGTGAAACCCACAAACCATTTTAAAATACTTTTAATTAATTCTGTATTACATTATTTTTTTAAAAAAACCTGTAGAACCAAACCTCAATGGCTACTTTTCCTTTTAATATAGAACTATCCTCATATAGATGAAGATTTTCCAGGCACAGTTACTTAACTCTTAGAAGTGTTATTTCCATGAATGGTATCATATTTTGTCTTTAGGGAGCTATTTTGAAAAATAGCTCCCTATTTTGCTATTTTGAAAAATAGCTCCCTAATAGCTATTTTGAAAAAGCAAATCAATACACTTTTCTAAGGAACATGTGGCGATTTTGAATTATGTTTGAGTGTTACTACTTTACCCTGAAAAGGCGTACAGATAATTGGAGCAAGGACAAAAATGCAAGTGTATTTATGAGAATTCGAAAAGGAAGCTTCTTTGATTATCTTTAGAATGCTTGCATATATTAACAAAATGAAATTAGAGAACAGATCTCTTAGGTTGTGTGGTGCCCTGGAATGAGATTTAAGGTGGAGAGGACCTTTATAAAATCCTCACTTAAACGTTCAGATATTAGTTACTGGGCTGATTTGATTATCAATTCGTTTTTAATATTTTTTCTTGTGTTTTTTCTTTTGAAAAGGAAAGGCAGGATATAAGTATAATCAATAGGCTCCGGTGCCACCTGTTAAATTAACCTTCCCATCATCTGGACTCTGGAAGGGATTCTGAAAAGTGTGCAGCATCCGTTGCTACCTTTTGGCAGCGTCTTGGACTCCGCCGTCCTTGGTGCCCAGGTTCCAACATGGAAGCAGAAGTGTGGGTGGTCTATTTATGCCTGTTCTTGGTGGTGCTTGTCTATTTTTTAATGAAGAAGAAGCCAGATGAAGAAATCAAGAGTGAAAAAGATACTGAAATTTCCCCGGCATCAAGCTCCTACTGTGCTGGCAGTGTCGGAAGACGACTGGAGTGCACCGAGGAAGAGCTGGAGCAGTCCCTGGAACGCCTGGTTGGGATCTTATCCAACCCTGATGCCCGGAAGAGGGAAGCGCACACTGAACATATCCAGCACAGAGAACCATCAGGAAAGGTACCTTCCCAGGCTCCTCTGAACCAGAGCAACGTTCAGGTACTCAGTAAAGGCCAAAAAGTATTGGAGTCAGCACAGCCTGGTGCCTCCTTGGCTGTATATCCTGAAATGGATATACAGGGCATAGTGCAGGGATGAGTGGAATAGACACCCCCTGTATCTGTTTCAGTATGACCCATGTAATTCCACCAGGGGAAGGGGGAGAACAGGGAACCACGAGGTTGCTGATTACAGATAAATCACCCTTTAAAACTAGTTTAACTGCTAATTGTTAATGATGCCTTTTCCTTTGCTAAAGGAAGAAATGGATAAGTTATTAAGAAGAATCAGTATGGTGTAGTACTTAAGAGCGACCAGACTGGACTGAGTTCCATTCCATGCTCTGACACTCATGAAACGTCTGTTCGGACCAGCTGCGTTTTTCTCTGTCTCATCCTAACCGACCTCGCAGGGTTGTTGCGAGGATGAAACTCAGGAGAACCAAGTATGCTGCCCTGAGGAAGGGGCAAAATAAAAACGTCGTAGGTGATTGACAGGGTTGAGAATCAGCTTCCCCTCCCCAGTAGGAACATACACAAATTTGAACGGAGGGGGATGATTGGGGCAGCTTTGAGTGAGTGAATGAATGAGCCGTGAATGTGTTACTCAGTAGAGCCACCACATGACATTCTGTGTAGAAACAGTACTGAGGGGGATGCTCCATACAGCAGGGTGTGTTTCACATGCCTGATGCTGCTGATCGGATAACTCATGAACCTGAGTCTGGGAAAGATACGGGCATCCCAGCACAACAGCCCAGCAAGGTAAGCCCTGATCTTTCAAAAGTGCAAATGCAGTGTGGAAGGTGATGTAATTCTCTCTTTTTGGCAAGCACCCCATTTGCCCCCCAACGCCCACCCCTGCCGTGAGGCACCAGCAGAGTCCTGCCTTTGACTGTGTGAAGGTGGACCAGGTTGCTGAGGCTGCGCCTGCCCTGCTTGGTTCTGAATCACAGCCTGGCGAAACAAGAAGCGTAGGCTTACTCCCCTGTAATGGAAGTAAGCCTACGTAGGCTTACTCCACTGGATGATCTTTCCTTCCAGTCCATCTTGAACCATAGAGACGTGACCTCTTTCAGACCCAAACGCCACACTCAGAACAAGTGTGTGGCTCAGTCATTGGGGTCTTCAGAATGAAAGTGGTTAGAAGTGTATGTTGGAATGCTCTCCTGGATGTATTTTTTAAAAAAAACACCTACCTACCTGTCCTGGGAATTACCTGGAAGTGCCAGGCATTGCAGCATTAGCAAAGATAAAGAAGTACCACCTTATTGGCCGTCTGAATGGGAGGCCACTGGGTGTAAATTCAGTGACGTCCTTCTCTGGGCTCGAGCTCATGCAAGTAGAAGGGATGCCAAACTATTATAGGAACCTGTTGTGTTATATATAGTGCAGCAAAAAATTCTTACGCAAGCTCTCTCTGATAATCTGATTAAACAAATGAAGGTTTATTTAAGAGCCTAGGACCTAGCAGGGCACTCCTAAGAGCACTTTCCTGGGAGTAAACGTCCTCAAATAAAAGGGGACTTCCCATCAGGGTTCTCTTTGAAGAATGGGTGTCTTTCTCAGGCACGTAAGGTAAATCGACATTGTTGGTCATGTTAGAAAGTAAGGCTACCTAATCTGTAGTCTCCTCTCTCCCAGTGACTCAGCTGAACCAAAGTGATTCAGAAAATAACCTTTGTGTGGGGGGAAAAAAATCTGTGTTTAAATCAAATAATGATGAGGGTTTCAACATCTGCTGCACGTGGTTCTAATAGCTAGCGAGTGCACGCTTCATTGCAAAATGTCTGCAAACTGGGAGGAATATATATATATATTTAATCATTGGCAGCGGGGAGGTTGAACATTCAGTCGAGACGCCGAGTTCAGATCTTAACACTGGTGGGAATTCTTTAAGAACTCTTTAGAAATGTGGGGAACAGGGTGATAATATGAATCTACCTTACAGGGCTGTTTTAAGAATTGCTAAGGGTTTTTTTCCTGGGAAAAGAGGTGGTGGAACTCAGAACCGCACAGTGATGTCACGTTGGGTCATCTGGAACAAGATTTAAAGTTTAAATCGCCCTCAGCGAAAATGGTCACATGGCCGGTGGCCCCGCCTCCTGATCTCCAGACAGAAGGAAGTTCAGATTGTGGCACGGAGGGCAATCTAAACTCCCCTCTGTCTGGAGATTGGGGGCGGGGCCACCGGCCATGTGACCATTTTCAAGAGGTGCCGGAACTCCGTTCCACCGCGTTCCAGCTGGAAAAAAGCCCTGCTCTTGAGCATGATGTAAATGTTGGTCTTCGAACCCTTTTTTCAAGACCAGTTAAAGCCAATGCGAGCCGCTCGTGTGCGAGCTCTGCATTTCTCATTGAGTCTGACTCAGTTGAGTTTTCTGCTTGGGTGGGTGGGGTCTTCTGGATGCCTCCCAGGCTTCCGGGAATCCGCTTCTGTCTCCAGCTGTTTCTGTTTTGGGTCCTGCGAATCTTAACACTCTTTTCCTCCAACCATGACCTCACTTGTCAGATGATACATTCATGGGGTGGGAGGAAGAAGTGGCAGAGGAGCGTTTGCCAAAATCAACTCCTTGCCCACAAAGGAATTTCAGAAACAGAACGTCAGTTTTCCTCGGCTCGTTTTAAGAAACCTATGTTAAGAGTTCTTCTGTTTAGGATGCTGCTGGGACCATGGACTTAGCAGCAAGGGAGAGTAACACAGTGATATTAAAATCTATATAGCAACAACAGCCACGTATATGCCTAACTAACAACTCCAGTAGTTCATTTATTTACACATTCATTTATACACAAATCACACAGTAAAAAACTACTTATACATATAATTCTTCGCCTCACACATGGAAAACCATTAACACAATTGCTAAAAACGGGTACCATAAGATAATAAAGTGCTGGCGCTACAAAATGCTATACAAATTCATTGCACATACAATCCATAAAGTGCAAATGCATAGTAACGACCCAGCATAATCTCCAATTGCAGGTCCCAAATAGCAACAGTCCAGCTGGTGACTGAAAATTACAATAAAAAATGGAGACAATCCTTCTTGTATGTTAATTCCAAATGGCTGTGTAAAGTAGAGTCCAATAGGAAATTGTATAGTCCTGCTACCGGTTATCTAGATCCTTATGTGACCCGTTTTATATAATCTTTACCAAAGAGTACACACTCAGTGAATCCCTCATAGAACTTTTTCATAAGTGCTTATTCACGAATCCATTCAATAATCACTATGGACCACAGACTAGCATCGTTTCATCTTTGCAAAATCTGCTCAGCACCATATACAGAATGCTTACAAAAGGCCTTAAAAGCATGGGCTGGTTTTATTTTTCTCCCCTCCCCCGCATTTTTAACATTCCACCTTCATAAGAGTTTGAGATAACTAGATGCAGAGGCACACTGGTATCATTTTCTTTGGTGTGGGCAATGTTACCCGTTTGAAGGGTGGTACATTTGAAAGGCTCTGCTCCTCCTAAAAAGGGACAATTGGATCTCATGGAAGCTAAACCCTGATTCCACATCTGATAATCAGACTGCGTTTTTAATTTGGGTGTTTTTGTCTCTCTACCTTCTATGCAAGCTGTTGTGCCTACTCTCTCCAGATACTTGATGGAACTGTAGATTTCTGTGGGCTAAAGGGAATATTGAACGCTCTATTTCCATAGGACCCTGGAGGACTGTGCAGTTTACCTCATACAGCATAGAATTACAATTAGTCCTTTCCCAGAATATTGGCCTACCGTGTTGTGATCTGATCTGATTAGGTTTGCCAGCCTCCAGGTAGTGGCTGGAGATCTCCCGGAATTACAACTGGTCTCCAGGCCATAGAGATCAGTTCACCTGGAGAAAATGGCTACTTTGGGGGGTGGACTCTATGGAATTATGCCATGCCAAGGTCTTTTCCCTCCCCAAACCCCACTTTCTCCAGGTTTCTCCAGGTTTTACCCCCCAGATCTCCAGGAATTTCCCAACTTGGAGCTGGATGTGTTCTAGATCTGATGTGTTCAGCATGGTGCTCCATAAGAAGGTTGAACTAAGAGAGCCAGTTTGGTGTAGTGGTTAAGAGCACAGGACTCTAATCTGGAGAGCCGGGTTTGATTCTCCACGAAGCCAGCTGGGTGACCTTGGGCGAGTCATAGTTCTCTGGAGCTCTCTCAGCCCCACCCACATCACAGGGTGTTTGTTGTGGGGGTAATAATAACACTTTGTAAACCGCTCTGAGTGGGCATTAAGTTGTCCTGAAGGGCGGTATATAAATCGAATGTTGTTGTTGTTAATGTCATTGCTATGTCTCTGGCTCCCGAAAGCCTTCTGGAAGTAGTGTCTGTATTTTTGCTCTATTTTTTTTTTAATATTGCCCCAAGTTTTAACTTCTGCTCCCCACCCTCACCCTTCCAATGATGACACTTGGGTTGATGGAAGTTCGCTGCGGTTTGGTGTGATGTCTGAACTGGCAAACAATAACCGTAGTTTGTGATGGGTCAGCAAACCAGCACTGAAAACCAGTTTGCCAACGAGGGGTTTGGATGAACTGTTTTTCAGGAAGTTACTGAAATTGTTTTGTTCCTCTGTACTGTTGTGGATGCGATAGGACTTTTTCACGTTACTGATTATTGGTTATTGGTCTCTGAGTATCAATTTTGTATTTTTGCTGAGGCTTTGTTGTGTCTTCCTGGTTGATTTTTGCTGCATTTGTTTTATGCTTGGAAATCTTGCTCAGGGAGCAAACTTGGGGCTACGCTGGAGACAGGAATTCCTGACACTTAATTTTTGTTTTATTGACAAGTGGACACAACAAGCTGTGATCAGGACTGAAAGTGTGGAAGGGAAGGTAGTAGCTTAACCCTCTTCCCTGCAGCCCTGGATTTCCACACTGGTGGATAGCTGGGCATGAAGAGGGTCTGTTTGGGTAGAAAAATAGGAAACGACCAAGATTAAGCACCCCCACTCACACTTGGCTTCTTTTCTCATTTATATGGGTGTGTGTTTGTGTATTAGGAGGCTGTCAACATGTAATTCCTGTCCAATGGCTAGTTTGGTCTTGATAAGAAAGGCAGGATCTAACCACCGCCACCCTGATGTTACAATAAAAGCCAGTACACTGCAGTGTCTTCCTGCGGGGTGGAAAGTTCCCTGAGAACCCCCAGTCCCATGTGAATGGAACCTATGGTGACGCTTCTCCCCTTCCAGCATGTAGCATGAACATGTTAGCCAATAGCACAGTGACAGGACAGATCTGCAACGCAAGAGATTCCTTGTCATAAAAGCAGGGCTTTTTTTCAGGGGGAACGTGGGGGAATGGAGTTCCGGAACCTCTTCAAAATGGTCACATGGCTGGTGGCCCCGCCCCCTGATCTCCAGACAGAGGGGAGCTTAGATGGCCCTCCGTGCCGCTCAGTGGTGCAGAGGGCAATCTCAACTCCCCTCTGTCTGGAGATCAGGGGGCGGGGCCACCAGCCATGTGGCCATTTTCTCCAAGGGCAACCCACTGAGTTTCACCACCTCTTTCCCCAGAAAAGCCCTACATAAAAGTAATACAAGAAAGAGGCCTGAAAGAGAGAGAAATTATGGTGTAGTTAGACGAGGTACTGGGGAGACTCGGGTTCAAATCCCATGCGCAGCCTCGTAGCTTTCTGGGTGATCTTAGGCCAAAGCATCTTCTCTCAACCTTAAATTAATTCAGTGGCTGGTTGCTTGGATAAAATGCAGGAGAGGAGAATTTGGTGTGCCACCCCAAGCTCCTGGGGAGGAAGGCAGGATAAAAAAGTGAGTGAAAGTATATGTTTAAAAAACTCTTTCTAAACAATACAGCCGTCCACAAGGTGTCTTTAAATTGCTGCTGCTGAATCTCAAAAGCTCATTCTCTACCCTGGGATGCTGAAGAAGTTGTATAAAACCTCCTGCTGAATCTTTTTCCTTCTTTCTGTCAAGGAGAAAGCTTCTCACCCTGGAAGTCATGAGAATCTCGTCGATGAGATCGGTGAGCTACCATCCTGTTTTCCTAAAATCTTGTACAGGGCAGTATACGTGGATTTGTGTCCCAGTACTTTAATTGACTGGAGGTAAAAGTAAAGGTAGTCCCCCATGCATGCACCAAGTCATACTGACCCGTGGGGGACATTTAATCATGACGTTTTTTTGGCAGAGTTGTTGGCCGAAACACTTGACGAATTCCTCTCTGTTAATGTCTCTTAGGGGAGCTGAATGTGGTCACTTCGCAGTTTGGTGTCCATGTGACCTCATCCCCTCTACTTTTTCCTTTTCCCGGGCACTGCCCCAAATTTTTTATAGGACTCTGGGTATTTATCATGGGAGTTGGGGAGAAACAGGTTCTATAATTCTTAAAGGAGGAAGCACATATGAGAAGCAAGTGAAAATAAACAGCAGTCTTGTGTTTCCTTAAAGACAAACAGGTTTTTTTATTCCAGGCTAAGTTTTTGCAGACTAAAGCTCCATTAATCAGATGTACCTAGTGGGTCCTGGCTTGACACATGGTTAAGGGGGGGAAAGTTTTAATAGTAAGGCAAAAGAGCCATGAAATCAGAAGTAAAAGGTGAGATGTAATTAGGCAAAACTGAAATGTAAGGAAGAAAAATACGGATTACAATAGCTGTTGGCGATAATGCCATTTCCCTTGTCAACATCTTCAGCGGCTGAGGAATAGCGTGGCTGCTGACTGTGGCTTGGGCAAGACCTGAAGAGTTGAGGGAACAGTTTGGGGAGGGGAGGGAGGTCAGCAGGGAGGTGATTCCACAGATTCTGCTCTCTGACGCTGCCGTGTCCTCCTGGGGAACCCATCTTTGTGGCCGGGAGATCAGTTGTAACTCCAGGAGAACTGCAGATTCCCAGCTTCGGCTTAGCAGCCCTACTGAAGAATTTCAAGTCCTTGTGAACCCCCAACAAAGGATTTCACAAGGACTTGAAATTCTTCAGTAGGGCTGCTAAGCTAAGGTAGATGGTGTCAGACTTCTTAATTCTAGTTTAGCACTTTCGGCTCTTTGGCTGGAGGATGTTGAGTTGGAAAGAAAGGAAACAGAAATGCAGAAAGAGCTGATGTTGATCTTCATTCTGAGCAGCTTCCGCACAACCAGTCAAAGTGCTCTTGATCACATCACGGTGGCTAAAGCACGTCTGTGTACAACATTTAACTCAGACATACAATGAACACATCTTGGCCTTGTACATGTAAACTTCCCCGGAAGCTGGAATTGCATGAGTACACAGCAATTGCAAGCAAGCCCGGAAAACCCACAACAACCAAGCCCACTCTATTTAACATACACTTGCCGTTCTTTGTGTTCCTTGCATGCTTTGCAGAACAAGCTGTGCAAGAGACTGTGGACGCAAATGTGCACGTGAGAAGGCGTCAGGCCCAGCCTGCTTCCAGAGTCCGCCGGGAGGCTCAGTGGTAAAGACAAAAACTGATTGGGGGTGGGTGGGGATTGGGCCATAATTTGGGAGAGGCGCTTGGGTGATTGAGATGCCAAGGGAGCAAGAGATTCCAGTGAATCTCATAGATCCCGAGAAGTTAGCCATGTTAGTCTGTCGTTGCGAAATAGTAGAGTCCAGTAGCACCTTTAAGACTAATCAACTTTATTGTAGTATAAGCTTTCAAGAATCACAAGTCTCTTCGTCAGATGCATCTGACAAAGAGATCTGTGGTTCTCAAAAGCTTATGCTACAGTAAAGTTGTTTAGTCTTAAAGGTGCTACTGGGCTCTACTATTTCGCAATGAATCTCAGTGCTTCTGGGCAGCATTCAGAATGGAACTTCTGCATTTCATTTTGTGATCGGGTGTGCTAACTTTCCCCACATCAGAAGCGTGGCTTGTCTGACCAGAAATTCAGACATTCTGCTTCATAACACTCAAAGAAGCATAAAGTGCAGAAAGGGCATATGCTTTACAAAGGATAATGATTCATTACTGGCAAGGTAAGATCAACTTTGTGAGTCTTTTTCTGTACTCTTCCACTTCAGGCTACAATATGCACATGTTTGGTCTGTCATTTATTTAAGAAAACCAACAACTCTGTGCATGTAGAAAAACCCCTGTATCAGGGAGAAATGTTCATCTCAGCAGGGATTCCCCACCCCAAGCATTATGTCAGCAAGGACTTTTTTCCCCTTCCCCAAACAGTACTAAAGCTGCCCAGGCCAGAAAAAGTTTTTCCGCTTGGTTCTACTGAATGTACAAAATTAACCATAGTTTTTTGCCAATGTTTAAAGAAACATTCATGGGAAAGAGAAGTGCCTTTTTGGGGGGTCCCAGTATGACTAAGACATTGGGTAGCCAATTCCTGTGCCAAAACTGGTTTTGAATTGTTCCGTGGGAGAAGATTTATATTGATTGACACACATGCACCACTTTTGTGAGCTCTGAGAAGTCCAAGGACAGTACAGGAGAGTTATCTGTTTGCATAATCTACCTATCTGTATTGTCACACTAACCCTGTGAGGTGGGTTACTGGCCGGCTGACACTCACCCAGTGTGGCAGAGTAGGGATTCACACCTAAGTCTTCCAGTTACTCGTGCTACATTCCAGCCACTACACCACGCTGGCATTCTTACTGCACTTGCCTCCCCCCCTTTCTTCCCTCATGAAACTTAAGGAAGGGTAGCTGGGGGGCCTCTTGCCTCCCATCCAGGCTTTGACCCTACCCAGACCTGCTTGGCTTGAGCAAGGTTCTTACGTCAGATTTTCAGACAGCTGCTTTTTCATCCCCCTCTCCCAAATCTGCACGTCAGCCATCTTTAACTCCCATTACACTCTCCTCCTCTGTCTCTCTCCAAATCCAAATTGCAAAACTCCTGTAGTAAACGAGGGTGCAACCTTCCGAAAATGTGATGGCTATTACAACAAAAGCTGGTCGAGGGATTCCCAGCTATCAAGGAACTTTACTGTTGCTTTTTCTTAGATCCATTCCTCAGTCGCTCATGCACAGAAATCAAGATGGCTTCTCCCACTGGTGATAATACAGCCAGAAGCTTAATGGTGGAGTCTCCACCTGGCAGCTTTTTAAAACCTCCATCTTTGAAGGACAGTTCTACCAGCGCAGTTTTTAAAGCAAAAGTTGTATTTCTGGACTTGCACCCCTGCAGGCAACTTGCTTGCTGACAAAAATAAATCGGTTGCATCACAAATGACAAAAGTTTCCCACTTGAGATATAAAGACACTGTCAAAATCCTCTGTTGCTAGTTTGAGTGATGGATAAATTGTGAGTACTATGCTGGGTCTGATGTATGAGTTCTGTGTTGGTTCTGATGTGTTAATATTGGAACAGGAAATTACTATTAATTTTCTATTTCTTGCTATGAATTTTATTATTATTACATATTTTAATATTTTATGGGTTTTAACTGGTATTGAGATTGTTGTTTTTCTCTTGGTGTTTGCTAAATCTATGAACAGATGCGATAAAGTTTATGATGATAATGAACTGCTCGTGTAGTAAAAACCTGTTGTTTTTCCTCCCTTTCCTGTAGGACTGAACTATCTGAAAAATTCTAAGAAGGTCATAAGGTGAATATACGCCGGTCCTTTATTTGATATTGCCTGAGGCGTGACTTCATTGTTCACTACGAACATGTGCATGCAAGAACTGAGTGGCAGAAAAACCCTGCTTTTAATTTTAACTGCGATTTGTGAATCTAAGATGCAGCTTACGAGCGATTGCCCAAATCCTGGTTTGCCACAGCAATGACTGGTTTGTTGCTTTTGATCTTACCAGGCATCTCTGTAGCTGAATGTGTCAGCCAGGGAACAAACATGGACGAAGCCAGGATGTCTAGATTTGTGTGTCATGCAAAACTTTAGTTGACTTACTTGGGTTTCTTAACCAACTCCTAACTGTGCTCTAAGATTCTTGTTCGATAGATCCTAACCAATCATAGTAATCTGGACAGCTTGCATTCAGACAGTCATGCTAACTACTGTTAGTTTAATTAACATGCTGTCTGAACTGACCTACTAGCTCAGAAGCATCCGCGTTCATATTAACATGCAAAGCCTGCTGGTCCATCTAGTTCAGTATTATCTTCTCTGACTGGCAGTCAGTCAAACACTTCCTCCCCTTTCCACTCAACTGGATAGTTAAATGACTTCTACAGTTTGTTGTAGAATCTGAACCAAACTGTTTATTTCAGTGCTAGTTTGGAGGGGAGAAAACAAAACATCGTTCATGATTTGGACATAATACCAAACTTTTTTTATTATTGTGAGAATGGAAGTTTTGTCAAGTTGTGTACAAGGGGATGGGGGAGGGAATGCCTGAGGTGGAGAATGTCCACCCCTGAATCGGTATTGAACTAAATGGCAAACTTTGACTTGTTAGGTCAGAGCCCATTAGAAGCACCGCAGAAGCTTATGTAATATATTTTTTCTAATACCATATATACAAAAAATTCAGTTCCTCTGTTGGAATGGTAAAGAGCTTCTTGTGGGGAAAGGCAGGGTAAAAAACATAGTAGACATTTTGTTGTGTGTTTGTCCATTAGTACCGGGTCTGCTATCCTACGTGGTTTGTGGATTTTTTAAATAGAAAATATTCATTCTAGTTTTGAAAAATTATTTTCTTACAGCTATTTCACACTATACTGCTTTGGGAGCATCTGCTTATTTTATTTTTTAGCTCTTGCACACTGCTTTGGAAGCATTGGTTTCTTAATTTCTTTTAGAGCTACTGTACACAGCTTTGGGCATCAGCTTCTTCTTACTTTCTTTTCACCCTGCTTTAGGAGCATCAGCAATGTATTTTCTTTCTCAAGCTAATGCATGCTGCTTTGGGAGGATCACCTTCAAAGTGGTATAAAGGATATCATAGATACATAAAACTGTTCTCATTTCTCTCTCATAGTTTCAAGTGCCGATGGGTGTAATAGCCGCTTCAGACATTTTGTACCTTTGGCTGAAGAGAAGAGGTTCCCGCTGCAGCTGTGCTCCATTGAAGGTTTTGTGGGAATTTGAGTAAAGGCAAATGCCATTCTCTGTGAAGCTGGGGCAGCCGCATTCGCTGCTGCTTGCATACATTTACCCCTCTGTGTTTTCACAGCTGCAGCTTTAAACCCACTTCCATCTTCGTTGACAGCAGCCCTTCTATGGAGCCTCTCCATACACAAAAGTTCCTGCTGTGTCCATCCGCCTGCTTGTTGCAGAATTCCTGGGGAAGGGAAAAACAATCCTTAGAAGTCAGCAAATCACAAAACAGCCATCCTGCTGCCATGTTTCCTGTCCCCTGGTTAGAGTGATAAGCCCCCATTGTATGGCTCCCTTTTGCTCTGCAAGGCGATGGGGGGGCTTATCAACCCCATTTCCTTCCTCTGCTGATAAAAAGACTGTAGCAAGCAAAGAACTTTGCTCTTTGTGTGAGTTGCTTTGGCCTTTTTTGGCAGCGAGAGGTGACAGAGCCCTCAGATCTTGGGGTTCTGGTAATAATAATAACTACACTTTTATAAGGCTCTTCTAGACAGATGAGTGCCCCAATCAGAGTAGTGTACAAGGTTCAGTACTATTATCATCCCACAATACAGCTGGGGAGCTGGGGCTGAGAGGCGTGGCTGACTCAAGGCCACCTACTGAGCTCATGGCAGTGGTGGGATCTGAAGGTTTCCAACCAGGTTTTGATTCTGCCCTGTTTGTATTAAGCCCTGGTTGTTGGAAGTTGAGTTCTATCTGCTGCATTCCCTTTCTTCCTGGTCCCCCCACTTCCGCCGAGCAGTAGGAGTGGAATTTAGGGTAGGCCTGACCTACCTACTTAGTTTAAAGCAGGACTCATTTCGAGGGGGAACGCACAGGAACGCAGTTCCGGCAGTTCCCCAAAGAGGTCACATGTCAGGAGGCCCCGCCCACCTGACTCTCAGCCATTTTGGGCCCATTTCAGCCTGGATTGGGGCCGAAACGGCCTGGATCGGGCCTCTGACGGGTGGTGGATCACTCTCCCGCTCATCAGCAGCCCGATCCTGACCATTTTGGGCCCCTTTTCAGCTATTTTCAGCCCCTTTTTACCATTTTGGGCCCAATTTCAGCCCTGAATGGCCAGGATCAGTCCAAAACAGCCAGAATAGGTGGTCAGGGGGTGTGGCAGATGCAAATCAGTTATACTAATGACACACTTCCAGTGATGGCAGGAGGCGTGGCATAGGCTAATGAGTTATGCTAATGAGTTATGCTAATGAGTTCCTCCAGCTCTTTTTCTACTGAATGACCCCTGGTTTAAAGTGTTGGTCCAGACTTTCTAGACATGTTGGGGATCTTATGTAACCTTTTGTGTGTGTGTGTTTGTGTGTTAAGTTTTCAGAATTTAACTTTTCACTTGTGTGAGGTTGACAGAAAGCAATAGAAATATTTAGAAAACTGCCTTTCTGGGTTTTATTTTTTTTTAAAAAAAATTAATCCAGAGATAACATCCACACATCATTAAATAGAGTTGTTGGCTCTGCATGTATTTCTAGTTTTGTGCTTGTGACATGTTGAATACAGATAGTGGTAGATTCCTATCATCTGGTGGTAGGGCAGGAACTTCTTCTTGGGTTAGAAATTCACCCCAAGTAGTGAAAAGTCTCAAGGTTTACAGAGTTTGGTTTCGTCTGAATGAGAGACCAGCAGAGACTGAGGAAGTCTTCCTAACATTTGCTTTATTTACAAATATGCATGCACACGAGCTCATGAAGGTGCCTCATACCAGATCAGAGCCTGGGTCCAGCAAGGTGCGTATTGTCTACTCAGACGGGCAATGGTTCCCCAAGATCTCGGGCAGAGGTCTTTCCCATCTCTCACTACCTGATTCTTTTAGCTGGAGATGCCGGGGATGGAACCTGGAGCCTTCTACATGCCAAGCTAGTATCCTACCTCCAAGCCAAAGCCCCTCCCCAGAACATAGCAGAGGGAAATGCACTCCTACGGAAGCCCATCACACAGCCTCTACTCCTGCTCCAGATTCCTAGAGGAGAGTGTGCATTAATGGATCTAAGAGATGTAGGTGGGCAGGGCTTTTTTTCTGGGAAAAGAGGTGGTAGAACTCATTGGTGGAACTCAGGACTACACAATGACGTCACTTTGGGTCAGCTGGAACAAGGGGAGAGTTTTTTAAAGTTTAAATCGCCCTTGGCAAAAATGGTCACATGGCCTGTGGCCCTGCCCCCTGATCTCCAGACAGAGGGGAGTTTAGATTGCCCTCCGCGCAGTAGTGCGGAGGGCAATCTAAACCCCCCTCTGTCTGGAGATCAGGGGGCGAGGCCACCAGCCATGTGACCATTTTCAAGAGGTGCCGGAACGCCATTCCACCGCATTCCCAGTGATAAAAAGCCCTGTAGGTGGGGATTTTATGACGGCTTTTAAGAAGAAGAATATTGCATCAGTTTCTGTAATAGTGTAAATAACAATAATAACAACATACAGGAGTGACCTGTCATAGCACGGATGGAGAGCTCATGGGTGCTATGGTTGCTGTAGGGCTCAATAGAGACCTGTTATTTGTGCCTGCCCACAGGTGCATGCAGTGTGCTGGATCATTACTGGATCAGGAAGTCTGCACACATCTGTGTCCCCATCCAGCCCTTCTTGACCAAGTTACTTGAGCCCTGAGCATCAGCAGTTTGGATGAGCTGGTGCAGGGGGAGCTGGATGGGGTCATGAAGATGAGCACAGACCTCCTAATTCCTGTGCAATTGTGTGCTTGTGAGGTCGGGGGACTCGTGAATGATGCAGGGGCACCAGGGCTGCACTAAGACAGGTGGTGTCCTGTGTTTTTAAAATATCTTGCAATTCTCCATATTGTTGGAGGAAATGTAGAATAAAAGGAACTCCCTATCACATCTGGTGGGAATGCCCGGTAATTCAAGTCTTTTGGAAGAAAATTTATGAGGAGATTGTAAAGATTTTTATGGTTTCTTTTCCTTATAACATTAAAGTGATGTTATTTGATATTTGGAATGATTGTAGATTGACTAAAGAATATATAACTTTGATTTCAATATTGTTGGCAGCTGCAAGGTTATTAATAGCTAAACATTGGAAATCGGATACACCACCAACAAAAATGCAATGGTATAATAAAATATGGGAGATGTATGTAATGAGTAGAATAACCAACAATTCCTTTTTTGAGGAAAATATCGTAAATATGTGGAAAGCTAGTCATGAAGAGGGGTGAAATATGGTATTAGAATATCTAAAATGTAATAATATTATCCCAGATAGGAAGGATTATGATGTATTTTTGAATTAATTGAACTTAAAAATTTGTTATTCCCCCTTTGATTTTTTTTTTAATTTTAATTTTTTTAAGTTATTATGGGTATTGGAGTATTGTGCATTTTGTGTGTTTTGTTTTGGTGAATCAATAAAAGTTTTTTAAAAGTATCTTGTAATTCCACAAGAAAGAATCTGTCAGACTGGAAACAGATTGTGTTTACATAATAAACATTATTTTCCTCCTTCGGAAGGTAAGGACTCGGTGGATCTCATTCTGTTTTTTTTTTTTATTTGGTGCCTAGTGACCATAGCCAACATTATTATTTTCAAACATGAATCAGTCCTCAGAGGAAAGCACGCTGAGAGGAAAGGCATAAAGGAGGAGAGTGGGAGAGGGCCAGTTCCTGGATATTGTGGTTAACAGAGGAGCGTGTATAATTGCGGAAATCACTCTTGGGAAGTAGAGTGGGGAATCATCTTGACTTGTGAGTAGAGCTGACCACAAATCGCAGACTTTTGTCCTCAGGATTAGAACCTTTGCAGATTGTCATATCAGCACGATGTTGCTTTTCTGTTTGAAGATATTGTGCGCCCTTTAGTGCTGAAATTTAGATAGCTATTGCAATATTAATTAGTTTGGGGCTGGGAGAATCTTCAAAACCTGGAAACTTCCATACCTCCTTTGTCAGTCAACAAAGGACATATGGTTTGGATCCTACCAGCTTTTCTGTTCTATCTTGCCCAATTCCTCTCGTTACTACAGGGCCCATCCTGTGAGGCTTTTACCCACCCGGTCCCATGATCCCTGGAACAGCTTTTTTTGTGTGGGGACCTGCCCCCTTTCAAAAGTGAAAAAGCTGATAGCGCCCAACCGATTCTTACCCTGACCTTCAGAACTAAGATGGCAGCCACCATCTACTGGACTTCATGAGATCACATAACCTTCAATACCGAGCTTTTCTACATGTGGTTCACTAGCAAAATACCTAGTTCACAAGAAAAGTTGTGGCCCCAAAGAGTGACGATAGGAGGGCTGCCCATTTTGGAACGGGCATCGCTGAGCTAAGCCTTCAACGGATGGTTCTCAACAGAATATACCTCCTTATCACCACCAGCTGAAACCATCTGCTGATTCTATATTGAGAGAGAATAGCCTGCTCTGCATTTTCCCCTGCTCCTTTTGCAACCCTGTCTGCCAGATAGACGTTCAGGATGCGCCAGCTGCTTGCATTAAAATTAAGAAACTGGTCACTGTTGAAAGATTGGTAGAGGGGAGGATCTGTTTTAAAAAGAGAGGCCGTTGCAGCCTAAAATACATCTCAACCAATTAATATCCATTGCCTATAGTGAGCTGCAGATGCTACAGTGGTAAGCAGGGCTTTTTTTCTGGAAAAAGAGGTGGTGGAACTCAGGACCAGGGCCGGCGTCCAGAGTTTCTGGCACCTGCGGCCACTTGCACATGTGCACGCAGAGCACGCGCGCACGCCACGGACTGCGTGATGACGTCATCATGCAATGACGACATCACGCAGCGCAGGATGGCTGGGGAGGTGCACGGAAGCTGCTCCATGCTCCACACGCCAGCCCAGCAACAGCCTGACGGCTTCTACGCCCAGCTGGGGTGTGTGGGGGCAGAGGAGAGTGCAGTGGAGCTGGCATGGCTGGCTGCAGCTGCTGCTGCAGCCAGCCTGCTGCCGCCGCTACCACATACTCCAGCCAGGGGCAGAAGCTGCAAGCTGCTGGGGTGACATGCAGAGGCTGCTCCGTGCTCCGCACGCCACCCCAGCAGCAGCTCGCGGCTTCTGCGCCCAGCTGTGGTGGTGTGTGTGGTGGTAGTGGTGGCGTGTGGTGGTGGCGGCAGCACGGGGCTGGCTGGCTGCAGCATCAGCTGCAGCCCAGTCACACCAGCTCCACTGTGCGCGTCTCCACCCCCGACACCCCCTCCGGCGCCTCTCCAGTGCCCTTGCACCCGAGGCCACCACCTACCTGGCCTCAATGGGCGCGCTGGGCCTGCTCAGGACCACACAATGACGTCACTTTGGGTCAGCTGGAACAAGGGGGGAGTTTTTAAAAGTTTAAATGACCCTCAGTGAAAATGGTCACATGGCCGGTGGCCCCGACCCCGGATCTCCAGACAGAGGGGAGTTTAGATTGCCCTCCGCGCCAACCCATATGACAATTTTCAAGAGGTGCCGGAACTCCATTCCACTGCATTCCAGCTGAAAAAAAGCCCTGGTGGTAAGACTCTAGAGGTGATGGTCCAACAGAAGCAGATCATCGAGGACCCATCGAGGCATCTTTGTTTTCACCCTGGATTTCATTTCTGTGCTAAAAAATACTCTAATCCGGGGCTGATCATGAGATGAGTTCCTCCTTCCAACCAATCTGCAAAATGTCCTCTAGTAGCCTCTACTGACAGATGCTGCAATTTCTTCATACAGCTAGCAGGAAGTTTATTCTGTACAGCAACTATTTTTTTTAGTGCCTCTGACCAAGTGGCCTCAAGCCCACAAACGTTACCGTAAAGTTGCTTGTTTGGAAGTTGCCTTGAGACTTTCCGTTCCCCAGGATTTTTTGTCCTGCTTAAGTAAGAGGGTTTTGAAGTATGCCAAGTTAATTCTGCTAGCTTCCAGTAACGGTGGGGGGAATAAACGCTGGAAGGTTATGGTAGCAAGAATCCAGAATCTATCCAAGACTAACACGTATCTGCACAAATAGCAAGTTTTGAAGGGATGGGGTTGCGTTGCGCATCCCATACCCCCCAGGGTGCGGCAGTGGCTTGAGTGCTAGACTAGAATCTGGGAGATCCAGATTCGGATCCTTGTTCTGCCATGAAACATTCCTGGGCGACCCTGGGCCAGTTATTCTCAATCTAGCCTATTTCACACAGTTGTTAAGTGGACAGAATCTGAGTGGGGGAGACGAAGTATGCCACACTTTGGACCTTGGAGAAACAGTGCGGTAAAAATTACTTACGTTTCATAGATGAACAGGGTGATGTGTTTGTAACAAACACCCCAAGTTTTCATGCCAAGAATCATAACACGGGTGCCCCCACCCATCCATCATGCTTTAGGATCTTCTCAAACTGCTGGTTCCATGTACATTGCAACAGCTTCTTCATGCACTGGTTTTAAGCCAAGACCGTTTTTGTGGTTTGGGTTAAAGATACGTTTGAAGTGAGGGGGGGACATAACTAGCCTGTGATGCATTGGGAACTGTTCAAAACAGAACTCTGCAGCCTGTGGGGTGTGAAATGCCAGCTTGTGTCCGGCCAAATTTGGTCCCTAGTGCCACATCCGACATACCCCTTGGAGCTCCATGAATGGATTTTCCTGGCACTTTGTAATGGGAAATGGCAGATATACGGTCCAATTTGGAGCAGAGCAGATTTAACCCTACCCTTCCAAGGGGTTTATCCTTTCCCTTCAGTTTTGCTGATCAAAACCACCCCTATCCCATGCTGTGGTTAGCACTCGAGTAGGAGAAAAGACAGATACTCTCCACATGTCCTTTTCTCTCTTCCAAGACTAACAACAGTCCAAGAATAGGAGGGGTTGCTTTAGATCAATTAAACTGCATCATATAACTGCATCAAGGTTGATTCCGCACACATTGGATAATGCACTTTTAATGCACTTTATCGCTCGTTTAAGGTGGATTTTTTGTTCCACACACGAAAAAATCCATTCCAAATGATCTATAAAGAGGATTGGAAGTGCATTATCCAACATGTGCAGAATCAGCAGAGAAATCATTCTGTGTTCTCCTGGAATTTAATATTGGGCAGAATTCAGCAGCATGAGAATCTCAGCTTTTTTAAAAAGCCCTCATGGAGACTACAAGCTTTAAAACTTGTGTGTGATGGCTCGTGACAGCTCAGATTTGAGTACCAAGTTGCTTTCCAGTCCCTTGCAAAATATATAAATTGCTTACTGCTGTAATTGTTATGTTACTTTTCATTTCCCAGACCAGGAAAAGACCCACAGAGATGATAAGCAGCAGATGCTAGATGTGCCTTCCATAACTTCTCATCATCCAATCCTCTGTGGCCAGGAAAAGGGGTGTGTGGAAAGAGGTAGTCTCAGAGCTGAAAAGTGCCTGCCGCTCTTCTTCCCTCACATCTGGGGAAGGAGGGCATCCAGGGCTCATTTTGAGGGGGAACACACAGGAACACAGTTCCAGGAGTTCCCCAAAGAGGTCAAATGTCAGGTGGCCCTGCCCACCTGACTCTCAACCATTTTGGGCCTGTTTCGGCCTGGATTGGGGCCAAAGGCCTGGATCGAGCCTCTGGATCACTCTCCTGCTCATGAGCGGCCCGATCCTGACCATTTGGGGCCCCTTTTCACCCATTTTCAGCCCCTTTATGCCATTTTGGGCCCAATTTCGGCCCTGAATAGCCAGGATTGGGTCCAAAACAGCCAGAATAGGTGATGTCAGGGGGTGTGGTATATGCAAATCAGTTATACTAATGACACACTTCCGGTGATGGCAAGAGGCGTGGCATATGCTAATGAGTTATGCTAAAGAGTTCCTCCAGCTCTTTTTCTACGACATGACCCCTGAGGGCATCCATGAGACTTTGTGCTCTTGTTACTATGCTGCAGTTCAGCCCATAGATGAATGCCATGAGTTGACTTTTTATACTTGCTATCGCCGCAAGGAGGTGTGGTGGCCCCTAGGACAGCAGACAAAACCACGGTGAATCACTGGATAATAGCTATGATGGCTAAATGTAGGGCTTTTTTTCAGCTGGAACGTGGTGGAACGGAGTTCCGGAACCTTTGAAAACGGTCACATGGCTGGTGGCCCCACCCCCGATCTCCAGACAGAGGGGAGTTTCGATTGCCCTCCGTGCCGCCAAGCAGCAATCTCAACTCCCCTCTGTCTGGAGATCAGGGGGCGGGGCCACCAGCCATGTGACCATTTTCTCCGAGGGCAACCCACTGAGTTCCACCGCCTCTTTTCCCAGAAAAAAAGCCCAGGCTAAATGGAACCTCCATGTCCAGAAACAGTATGCCCCTGGACAATTATTGTGGAGGGCTCATTGACAGAAGAAAAATTTCTCTTTGCCTTGCCTGTGGGTCTCTCCAAGAAACTAGAGGCTGGGCCTCTGGCCTGATCCAGCAAGACACTTCGTATGTATGTAGGTAGACAGACTGAGGAGGATTTTGGTCCTTTGGCTGACTAAGGAATTACAGAGCAAGTTATGAGGATAGAATTACTAGTAATGAGCACAAGATGCTAGAAAACCAGGGATAGATTCTGGACAGTTTACAGAAGCTGACAGGATTATGACACACGGAATTAAGCCTGTCACCACACCCTGAACCTGGTCTTGCGCAAGAGTGTTGTCGCACCCTTATAATTGAGCAGACTTCCCCATCAAAAAACTGGCTTACCACATTTTGTAACGGAGTTTTGAAAAGAGGCTGGGTGGGGTGACAGAGGGAAGAAACATTCTGAATTACAGCAATTCAATTTAACCCATGTTAGAAGGGTGCCAGATTTCTTTCCATCCTGTGGGTTGGTTTGCTCACGGAAGTCTTGTGGGGGGCTTAGATTTGGATCGAGGAGATCCAAGCTCAAAGGGCCCCTCAGATACGAAGCTCCGTCAGGTAACCTTGGGGCCAGTCCCTCTCAGCCAAACCTACCTTACAGGGTTGTTGTGAAGATACAGTGATGTTAGAATAGCTACAATCCATGAAAATGCAGCAAGAAAAACAGGATGTCGTTGTTAAGATGATCTGGACCAATCCATTGTTCGTTGCCCTGAGGCTCTGGAGATTGGGAGGGGCTGGGTTAATTATTTTTCTGAGCACGTCCAGCAATAAAGTCTTCTTCAAACGCAGACCACCAATATGTGTGCATAGCTGGCAAATTGTGCTGCTGTGTTTGCCGTATGTACATCAAGCTGTATATAAAGCACTGTAGGTGCCAGCTGGCTTTAAACTATTTTTAAACATTCCAAAATGAAACACTCCTGGGAGCCTAAAATCTTTGTCTGTAGAGGGGGGTGCCTGTTGTGCCTTTGTGTGATTTGCTGCTTTAGTTTTGCTTCCCTCTAACCAAGCTCCAGTCGGGGCAGGTAATTGTGCTATATGTGAGATGTAGACCGTCAGTCCTGAGGCAGATACATAGGGAAATTACCTAAGCTGGGAACAGGCACATCCTAATGACTCATACAGAGACACAAGACTGCCTGGCTGTTGGCTTTGCCGAAGGGGGCAGCTGTCATGGCCAATCTACTCAACTATCCGTTCAACAGCTGAAGCAAATATTACAACTAGTTTTATCTTGACTTTCCATGCTGACGATGCTGACCTGCATGGCCGTTTTAAAATCCCATTTTTGGGCAGGAAAGTACACGAGTGCCTATGGTTGCCCTGCTCGACCAATTGTGTGCCTATCAGTGCCTGTGATATTGTCAATTAATCCCTCCCATACAACGTCCTGTGATTAGAATGAACTCGTTTTGATTTACACAAAGTGACCGTGCACACGTGAAGCATTTCACACAGAGCCAAGCTACAAGTGACGAATGACACTTGCCTGGCAAGTGAACAGACTCACGTGTATTCCTTCCTATTCACTTGCCATTCACTTGTGCTCCACTTGATCAAATGGAGCGCAAGTGAAAGGCAAGTGAACAGGAAGGAATACACGCGAGTCTGTTCACTTGCCAGGCAACTGTCATTCATCACTTGTAGCTTGGCTACGTGATCAAGTGGAGCGCAAGTGAACAGGAAGGAATACACACGAGTCTGTTCACTTGCCAGGCAAGTGTCATTCGTCACTTGCAGCTTGACTCACAGACCGGGATGCGCAAAGCGGGTGTCGAAGTTGTGTAATGGATCGCAATATTTTTTGGGGGGGAAGTAGGGCATTCCAAAAGCGAACTGGTGGGCATTGTATGGTTTAAGCCTGTCCCTGAACGTGCCAAAAGAGCCTTGAAAGAAACAGCGCTCTCTGTGAGCCAAGCGACAAATGACGCTTGAAAGGCAAGTGAAGAGACTCCCGTGTATTCCTCCCTGTTCACTTGCGCTCCACTTGCACTCCACTACCTGATCAAGTGGAGTGCAAGTGGAGCGCAAGTGAACAGGGAGGAATACACGGGAGTCTCTTCACTTGCCGTTCAAGCGTCATTCGGCACTTGTAGCTTGGCCCTATGTGTTGGTTTTGCCTTGCTTGCGCCTCCCCAAATGGCTCACCCTTCCTTTAATAGCCCGGCCCCGCCATCTGGAGCGCATTAGGCGGCCCAGCGCATCCCCGAAGGGCATTTCCCCTCCTCCGCCGCGATTCCCTTCCTCTCCGCCGAACTCCCGCTGGATCGGCAAGCCCGTTCTGGAGCGGCCAAGAACACGCGGCTCCAAAGGGCGCTCGAAAGAGGGGGGCGATCCCCGCCGTTGCTTCGCTTGCAGGCGAACGGAAAGAGGCGCTGGGCGAAGCGGGGAAGGAAGCCGCAGGCGAAGCGAGTCCCCATTCACGCCCGTCCGGGAGCGGCAGCAGCAGCAGCGGCAGCAGCGGCGGCCGGCCGGCCACCCGCCTTCGCTTTCCTGCCGCTTCTTCTGCAGACGCCTTTTGTCCTCCAGACCCTGCGGCGTTTCCTCTTTCCAGAGCAGGGAGCCGCCCGGGGCTGCGCCGCGTCCCGGAGCCCCGAGAGCGGGGCTGCTTCGCGGCGAGGTGGGGCCTGCTGCCCGCTGAGGTCGGGGCGTGCGGAAGGGAAGGGCGCGCTCGATGCGCCGGGCGGGGGTCCGCGTTGCCGCGGGAAGATCCGTGGTAGGAGCGCTTCTGCTTCGGGAGAGACGCGGGTTGCTTGAAGACCTCGAAGCGGAGTGAGTCCGGTGCTTGGAAAAGGGGAAGTGGGAAAAGTTTGAAACTGCCGCTCACTCCGGAGCAGGCTGCCTCCATTCATTCCCTGGCTGGTGGTTCCTTCAGCTGCTTTGCCCCCTCTTGCCCTCCCCAAGCCCTGGTGGGCGAAGGGGGAAATGAAGCTCTTGCTCCCCCCAAAACGTGTCCAAAGAGGCAATCCATCAGTCACTGGAAGCCATGCTACAAGTGAAGAATGACACTTGAACGGCAACTGAACGGACTTAGAGCCATGCTACAAGTGACGAATTACACTTGAACGGCAAGTGAACAGACTCACGTGTATTCCTCCCTGTTCACTTGCCCTCCACTTGCATTCCACTTGATCACATATGGAGGGCAAGAGAACAGGGAGGAATACACGCGAGTCTGTTCACTTGCCGTTCAAGTGTAATTCGTCACTTGTAGCTTGGCCCTCAGAGCAAAGTCCCACCACCCCAGTTGGTCCAGTGCTTCAGAGCAAGACCCCTGCCATGTTTGCACCCAAAACTGGAGCAGGATACTAATATTTAGCCCCCCTCCATACTTTCAATCCTGCCCTTTCTCCAAGAGATTCAGGTTGGTGTTGTCGGTTCTCTCTTCCTCACAACAACCCTGTGGATTAGTTTAAACTGAGAGAGAGACTGTCACGCACAAAGCTTCATGGCTGAGTGAGAATTGGAGTTTAGGCCTGCCGGCGGGTTAGATCTGACAATCTCCCCTCTAGGTCACACTCTGGCTATCTTGGACAGTTTTCAAGAACAATCTTGTAAGGTTGGATCAGTGTTATCGTTCCCGGGGTATAGATTGGTGGAGTTCCCAGGGATGGCTTGGGAAATTCCTGGAGATTTGTGGGTGGAGCCTCTGGCGGTAGGGGTTTATGGAGGGGAGGGGCTTCAGCGGGGTATAATGCCCTAGAATCCACGCTCCAAAGCAACCATTTTCTCCAGGAGAGCTGATCGCTGTAGTCTGGAAATCCGTTGTAATTCTGGGGGGTCTCTAAGACCCACCTGGAGGCTGCCAGCACTATCTTGGATGCGGTACTGAGGGCTGAACACCTGCACAGTTGCGTCCATGCTCGGATTCCTAATGTGTAATTTTCCAGAAAAATGACTGGGGGAGAGATGCATCAGGGCCTTGTCTTTCCTGTGCATCTTCTGTTGTCGAAAAGCGTACTTCTAGCTCTACTTTTAGTCTCTGCAGGGAGAAACAAGCCCCCGTTTTTTATCTTGGCTAGTTCCAACACTCGACAGAGCTAGAAGCAGCCTGGAGAGTAATTTTGATCAGAGAAATCAGGGAGGAGTTAACCCCCTTTCCCAGCGCTGCGACTTCAGGCCACATCCCTCCCCCCACAGCTGCTTTTGGGGGCTAAATAGCAGGCCAGGTTCCCAGTGTTCCATAGGGCTTGACCTCGAGACCAACATTGCTAAAGAGGCGCAACATAATCATGCTTTAGGGGTGTGAATCGGTGCTTTGACTGGGGGTGGGATCCAAGAAGAGGCAGCGTGCAACAGCCACAGTTCAGTGCCCCATTCAAATCATACATGCTCTGAAAATAACAAGAAGGACCCCCTCGGTATCTTCTGCACTCCAGATAAATGCTGAATTAACGTGTTCAAGTCTTAATTGTTGATTTCACATCTCTCTTATATCAGTAGCGTTCGTTGTATTGGGACACTTACTTCACAATGTTTGCTTTTGTTATTTGTTTCTGTCCCAAGGCCAAGACCTGGGCAAGTCCTATCTGCTGTTGCTGCCTTGGCTCCTTCATATGTCTTATTCCAGCAGATTTACTTCCCTTTCTCGGGCCAAATACATCGGCATCCTCTGTTGGATGTGACAAGGACGTAGGATTCCTGAACTGAGTCCCTATCTAACCCTGAGCTCTTCTGCCCCATCCTACGTGGTTCACTGTGTGAGCTGGATCTTATCGTTCAGCTCCTAAGGAAGCTGTTAGCCTCTCAGATCATGGGTTCCCTTCAGCTAACGACAGTTCTGTTGTTGGTGTCTGTGTCGCTATGTGAGGTGGCCTCTCAGAACTTCATCAAGAATCCCAAGGAAAAGATGGAACATTTGCTCCTGATCAACGAGGTCAATGCAGATAATCCAGGGGACGACACCACCGAGTATGTGGAATTGTATCACACCAGTGGCCGGCGGGCCTCACTTGATGGCTACTTCTTGGTTTTCTACAATGGCAATGGCAACTCAGCCTACAGAGTGAAGGACCTCAAGGGCTTTTCCACTGACAGCCAAGGGTTCTTCCTCATTGGGTCCTCTGCAGTCACACCGCGACCATCGGTGATCCTACAAAAGAACACAATCCAGAATGGGCCAGATGCAATTGCTGTGTATTTTGGGAAGGGGTCCTTTTATGAAGGCATGATGGTCACCAATAAAGACTTGGTGGATGCCTTGGTCCATAAGTCGAAAATCAGCGACAAGGCAGATGATTTGGTCCGTATTCTGACTCCTGGCACAGAGCCTTTCTTGGAGGACCCGCTGTTCAGGACTGCAGATGAGTCACTGGAGAGATGCCAAGGGGCAGATGCACGTTGGTTTTTCCAAGTGGCTATGCCAACCCCTGGTTCAGATAACCATTGTGTGCCTTTTGCGCAGCTGAATGCAACCACAGCATTGATCAGTGAGGTCAATGTGGCGTCTTCCCCTGGGGAGTTTGAGTTTGTGGAACTACAAGGCCCTTCATCTACTGATCTCAAGGACCTGGTGATGGTGCTGATCGAAGGCAGCACCGGGAAGATCTACTTTGTCATGGAGGTGTCTGGCAGAACGTCTCCCGATGGGCTGCTTCTCATTGGTCCGGGCCAAGCCGGAACCCAAGGTAGGGCTAAGCCGCTGTCCATGGTCCCGGGTCAGAAGAGACAGTGTTGTGGTTAGCATGTTGGGGCTACTGCTCCGAAGATTCAGGTTTGAATCTCGACTCAGCCAAGAGTGTGCCTCATGAACTTGAGCCAGTGACTGTCTCTTGGCCTGATTTATCTTGCAGGATGGTTGTAAGGGTAAAATGGCAGCGGAAAGAGGAAAACTATGTAAGGCACAGTGAGTGCCTTGGAGGAAGGTAGGTTTAAAAAAAACAGAACGAGTGGATTGACTGGTGGCTTCTCATGAGCAGGGTTCCCAGGAGCAGCACATCTGCATCTCATGGACAGGAACTGCATTAATGGCAGATCAGTCCGTCCATAGCTATAGCTATGGTGAGTAAAGGGAACTTCCACATCTGGAGGCACTAAATGTCTCTATACCCGTGCTAGGAGACATTCAGTTGTGTCCCGCCTCTGAATGCGGAGGATCCATTTAACTAGCTAGGCCAAGAGCTTCTGTAGACGTATCCTCCAGGGATTTTTCTAATTATTTCCCCTCTTTTAAAGAAAGCTGAGCAGCACAGAGGGCAATATAAACTCCCCTCTGTCTGGTGATCAGGGGGCGGGGCCACCGGCCATGTGACCATTTTCAAGAGGTTCCACCGCGTCCCAGCTGAAAAAAAGCCCTGGTGTAAACAAAGTAAATAGGATGGGACTTTTCCAAGCTGCCAGAGATTTTCAGATGTACGCATTTGTATCAGATGAGTCCTTTTGAGAAGCTCCAACCCCAGATTCTGTATTCGAGGCAGACCAAACTAGAAGGACAGTAAATGGGACTGAGCTTGATAAAAGTGATGCTTTTTTTGGACTTGGGTCTCAGTTCTTGCCAACGTTAGGAAAAAAACCCTCAGACATGCTTTGCCGTATGGCACGTGGAGGAGCAGTCGAAGCAGTACCCGATAAAGGTATGGATTAGTGCACATAATTTCCTTTGAAACAACCAGGCAGACATGACCTTTGGTAGTTGCTTCCGAGCCAGTCTAAGCAGGGTTGTGCGTATTCCGTTAAGTCTCCAAAGTACCGCACCGAGGTTGGGGCCTAAAGAATCAGGAGGGCTTTCCAGGCTGAACACGTCGAGTTCCTTCAGTCTGTCCTCATACAATTAAGGCAGTCTAAACAGCGCAGCCGAAAAAGGGAGGGGAACAGCTGAATCTGCAGCTTTTATAAATGATGCAGACGTTTGTAATTTACATAATTCTGTATTTTGAACTGTCGCTTACGTAATTCGTTCTGCAAGTCGGTGTGGGGGGGGAGTCATCTTGGAGCAGGATACTGAAGGTTATCTGTTCCAACCACTAGGCAACATATTTGGCAATGTTTGTGGCTTCTCAGATTTCGTCAGGCATGGCCCGTGCACTTTCACAAGCGCAAGATTGAGAAATGTGCATGAAATAAATAACCGCATTCTACGTTCAGATCGAATCGCAGCATACGGGCGGTTCTGCTGGTCAAACATGAGCTGGATGGCCAGTTAGAACTGTGAGAGAGCTATTTTGTGATTCGGCCTCTGCTTGGGTATGCTGAAAGGAACACTGAGGGCCAAGCTACAAGTGACGCCTGACACAGGTTGGACACTTGTCAGCTTCCCTCAAGTGTTGATGGGAAATGTAGGCATTTTGGTCTTGCGGCTTGGCTCTCCGACTGCTGTCCAATGGACTTTTCAACTGTCACTTGTCCAACATTCCGCCAAGCTGCCTACATTTCCCATCAAGACTTGAGGGAAGCTGACAAGTGTCCAACCTGTGTCATTCGTCACTTGTAGTTTGTGGCAAGGCAGACACAAATTTCATTGTGTTAAGAAGTTAAGGCCTCACCTCAAATGGGACCAGCTTCAGAAGAACTCTGCTTAGCTCTTCTTTTGCTTCTCATCCCCTTCTTCTTGTGTGAAGGTAGCTTGAAACCATGATTAAAAGCAAATCTGAAAGTGTTTCTGCATAAGGGTCTGTAGGTTAGAGAACCTTGCCTTTATTTTTTTTTCCAGCTCGCTGATGGAACAAAAGTTCCTCCTATCACAATGTGCAATTTGCTGAGCACTTTGGAGCTGCATCCCAAATATCACAGTTGATCAGTCACTTGGAGTGTGAGCAATTGGTATTCTTAACCAAGTCTTTGAATAGTTATGATGGGTAACCTAGCTCCAGATTTTCGTAGCTCCCGCGCAGCAGACTCTTTACCCATACACTTTTTGCATCAGCTCAAAAAATCCCAGAGGTGTGAATAATAATAATAATCTTAAAACAGCTGAACAGTTAACACCTCTTCATCTGCATCAACATGAAGGAGCTATTGTGGTGTGAAATGAGTTTTTCCCACACTGCATTAGTGTTAATTAAAGCTGCATCAAATACCTCAAACAGGCAAGGTTTGTTTTTCATGTTAAATTGGGTTGTGCTTGTTGACACCAATGCACTATCAGTAAATTAAATTTTGAAAGACAAGGGGAAGTTAAAAGAACACACAGAATAATTGGCTCCCTTATTATAAAGATCTGTAAAGAAAAGCATGGATGAAGTATAAACTTTTACTGATTTACAAAAAGTTATGTATGCAGGGCTTTTTTTCAGCTGGAACACAGTGGGATGGAGTTCCGGAACCTCTTGAAAATGGTCACATGGCTGGTGGCCCCGCCCCCTGATCTCCAGACAGAGGGGAGTGTAGATTGCCCTACACACCATGCGGAGGGCGGAGGGCAATCCAAACTCCCCTGTGTCTGGAGATCAGGGGGCAGGGCCACCAGCCATGTGACCATTTTCTCTGAGGGCAACCCACTGAGTTCCACCACCTCTTTTCCCAGAAAAAAAGCCCTGTATGTATATATGGTTTTCCTGAGTTAGCTATACCTGCCCATGTATGTGTGTTATGTGCTGTCAAGTTGCCTCCAACCTATGGGGACCTTATGAATGAAAGACCTCCAAAACATCCTTTCATTAACAATAGCCTTGCTCAGATCTTGCAAATTGGAAGGTGTGTCCTCCTTTATTGAGTCAAGACATCTCATTTTAGGTCTTTCTTTTTTCCTACTGTCTTCCACTTTTCCTAGCATTATAGGGACAAGTAATTTCAGGTCTGATGAAGAGAGCTGTGGCTCTCGAAAGCTTATGCTACGATGAAGTTGGTTCATCTTAAAGGTGCTACTGGACTCTTTGTAATTCCAGGTGTTTCCTACTTTCTTGACAATTTAACTGATATCACTAGCCTAGTTCAAACATTAAATCCACATCTTCCAAACTGTAGTTTTGAGGTTGGAGAATAGGCAACATGCTCCAGTGTTCCCTCTTTTGGTTTATGATAACCATGGTTATCATAACTATATGATAACCATGGTTATCATAATGATACTAGGATATTTGAATTGGGCAAATGGTGGTTATCTGAAACCAAAAAAGAGAGGGAAGGATTTTGTGAACCTGTGGTGTGTTCTTACCATAGTCTGGTGAGAGGTTCAAATCAGTCATCTAAGCTTATCAGTAATCTCCAAGCCACAATGCGTTTGGTTTGCCAGCCATGATGGGAGTTTCGTGAAAAGACAGCTGCCTGACTTGATTGCAATAACACACAATGGCAGGGCTTTTTTTCTGGGAAAAGAGGTGGTGGAACTCAGTGGGTTGCCCTCAGAGAAAATGGTCACATGGCTGGTGGCCCCGCCCCCTGATCTCCAGACAGTGGGGAGTTTAGCTTGCCCTCGGTGAGGACGGCAATCTAAACTCCCCTCTGTCTGGAGATCAGGGGGCGGGGCCACCAGCCATGTGACCATTTTCAAGAGGTTCCGGAACTCTGTTCCCCCGCGTTCCCCCTGAAAAAAAGCCCTGCACAATGGTTAGATCTATTTGCCTGTCTGATTTTATTTGCTCTCCCTTCAAGGAGTTCAGGGTGGCATATATGATTGTCTTTGTTTTATCCTCATAAACCTTTCAGATCTGTTAGGCTGAGAGAGAGAGGGACTGGCGAAAGATAAGCTTCATGGCAGTGCAGGGATTTAAACCTGGATCTTCCCTAGTCCTAGTCTGGAACTCTAACCATTACATGATGCTGGTTCTTAGCCAGAAAATGGAATCTGCCTGTATGCAGGGAGGAGGACGGGTCACCCATGCCCATAGTCCACGCCCTGTCCTCCAAATCATTGTTTGGAGGATCAGCTGATTTGAGGTACTGAGAAACTGTGACCTCGTCATGTTGATAACAACCCATTGATAGGATCCTTATCCTCAAGCAAAAAAGAGAAAGAGATGTGTGGATAAGCCCTTGATCCTGTTAGGGTAGATTGACTTTTGAGTTGCTTCTTGGGTGAGTCACCACCACATCAGAGACTGAGAATCAGTTCAAAGGTTGATGTTTTAAGATTACCAAGAAAATGAAAATGAGTGTCTTATGGTGCTTTAGATGTATTGCCTTTTTTGCAGCATAAGCTTCTGCAGACTAGACCATGCTTTTCATGAGGCTGAGGTGTTCAAGAAGAACATGGAGACCTATTCATAACAGCAGAGCCGGTGTCAAGGGTCAGAACAGCCCACTGTTGCGCAGACATGCTTGGTCCATGTGCTTCCACCAAGAATGGGAGATTGCCCCAGAGGCAGGGCCAGCTCCAGTGTTGTCGGCACCTGAGGCAGCTTAATGCTGCCTCTGTGTGTGTGCGCATGCGCGCGTGTGATGATGTCACTGAGTGTGACGTCATCACGCAGGGGCTGGCACGTGCACGGGGAGCCTTCCAGCCCTCCCATTCAGTTGCTCTGCGGGACAGGCGTAGCCAGCCACCCTGGCCGCCGGCTGGGCCTGGCCAACAGAGTAAGTGAATGGGAGGCTGCCTGCTTAGCTGCCCCACGCTGCCACTGCCAGCATGCGCTCCTGACCGGCGGCGGCAGCAGCTCCATGGTGTGCGCCCCTGCCCCCAGGTCAGCGCCCCTCCGGCGCCTTAGCGCCTGAGGCGGCCACCTCACTAGCCTCAATGAACGGGCCAGCCCTACCCAGAGGCCCTGTAGCACTCCAGGATCCTGTGAGGGAGTAATCTCCTACTTGCTGCAGGAAGTGGTGCCTGGCAGAGGGAGAAGAGACTAAGGGCCAAACTACAAGTGACGTCTTACACAGGTTGGACACTAGTCGGCTTCCCTCAAGTTTTGATGGGAAATGTAGGCATCCTGGTCTTGCAGCTGTAATGGAGAGCCAAGCTGTAAAACCAGGATGCTTACATTTCCCATCAAAACTTGAGGGAAGCCAACTAGTGTCCAACCTGTGTAAGACGTCACTTGTAGTTTGGCTCTAAGGGCCAAGCTACAAGTGATGGATTACACTTGAACGGCAAGTAAACAGACTCACGTGTATTCCTCCCTGTTCACTTGCACTCCATTTGCATTCCACTCGATCACGTAGTGATTCACGTAGAAACCAACAATACCCTGAATTTGCCATACTCTGAAAATCTTGTTGGTCTTTAAGGTGCCACTGGACTCAACTCCTGCTTGTCAGAAAGCTTTCCCTTTCTGCTGATATACAAGTCATTTGCCCCCTTAAACATTCTGTGTTTTGTTTCTCTTCACTGGACTACAGTTGACCTGCCGTTCCCACCAAACTCCAGCGTCCCCCTCCTCAAAGCAGGCCTGAATGCTGTTGCCCTGTACACAGGGGTCAGCAGCAGCTTTGCCCTGGGGTCTGTCGCCTCAGCCTCAAACCTCCTGGATGCTTTGGTTTACACGACAGTGGAAGGCTCGAGTTCGAAACTGCGGGATATTTTGACCCCTGGGAAGCCCGTCTTCTATGGGAGAGAACGGTGAGGAAGCAGTGTGGGGAACATGCCGTAGGAGGGAAGTCCTGTTTATGCAATGCTCTGTTCTAAAGCTGCAACGGGAATGTATTCAAATGAGAGTAACTTGCACAGCATATTAATTTTTATAATATTTCCATCGCACTTTGGCGCATGCAAAGCCCTTCACAGATATGGCCTCAGGACTTGCTACAACAACGCTGTAAGTTTCTGCTTTCAGATATTAGCAACTCTCAGCCAAGCTACAAGGACGAATTACACGAGGAGGAGCCACAGTGAAGGGAGTTGCAATGTTAGCGGGAAGCTGAGTTTTAAAAGAGATCAGAAGGCTTTGTCAATTTCCCCTCTCTACAGAGCCAGGGAGATCCCTGCTCAGAGGGTTTGTTAATTTCCTCTTTGCCTCCAGAAGGCTCTGTCAGTTTCACCTCCCCTTCTAAGAGGGGAAGAGGAAATAAACAAACCCTCTGAGCAGGGATCCCCCTGGCTCTGTAGAGAGGGGAAACTGACAATGCCTTCCCATCCCTTTTAAAACTCAGCTTCCCAGCTAACATTGCGACTCCCTTCACGTGCTCCTCCTCGTGTAATTCGTCTCTTGTAGCTTAGCTCTGTCTTTCAGCTTCTTAACCAATACTTTAGGGTTAATACTGCCTTGCTTTACAGGCGTGTGATCTACACTGCTCAGGAAAAAATAATATATGAAGACCAGGTTGCATTCTAGTTATCATCTTCTTGTTCTTGGAGGCCTTTGAAGAATTCCCGGAATGTTTCTCTAGCATAGATTGCTTCTGCCTACTTTTTGGGCTCAGTTCCAAGTGCTAGGCCGTTTTCACACTGCTTACTGGCCACGGAACATTGTGCCAAGTTCCCGGTACGACAGCATCTTCCTGGCACAATTTCACGTGAGAATTGTTCTCGCGCAAAATTGTGCCAGGAAGACGCTGTCATTCCTGGAGCTTGGCATAACGTTCCGTGGCCAGTAAGCAGTGTGAAAACGGCCCTAGTGATTGTTTACCTTTACAGCCCTTCTTCCTCAAGAATCTCTTCATCCTGTCAGGTCATCCGGAAGGCTTTGCTCTGCCTCCCATCCTTTTCCATGGGTCAAGACAGACAAAGACACAGAGAGGCCTAAGAGCCAAGCTACAAGTGACGAATGACACTTGAACGGCAAGTGAACAGACTCACGTGTATTCCTCCCTGTTCACTTGTGCTCCACTTGTGCTCCACTTGATCGTCAAGTGGAGTGCCAGTGGAGGACAAGTGAACCGGGAGGAATACATGTGAGTCTGTTCACTTGCCGTTCAAGTGTCATTCGTCACTTGTAGCTTGGCCCTAAGACTGGATCCCAGAATTGCCAACTTGTACTTTAGAAATGGCTGGAAATCTGGGGGTGGTACTTGGTGAGGGCTAAACTGTAGCCGCTAAAGTGTAAGACCAAAATTCTACTTTCTTACTATTTCTTCTATTTTACTTTGTTTCTCTCCCCCACTCCCCGGGTTAATCGCCAGCAGATCCCAGCAGGGTAATACATCTATGAGCAGGTGTGCCTGCTGCTCCACTACTCGCGATCCCTCCATCTACACACTTGGAAAGCCCACGCCGCGGAGCTTCAACGATTGCCCCAAGAAGCGTTTCAGTCAAGAAATTTCCTTGTGTCTTCAAGCTGCAGGTGGGTGCTATGAAGTCTGACAGCATGAGCTTTGTGTGGTTAAACAGCATGTAGCCACTCCGAACCAATACAAAAAAGGTGAGCAGAGGGACTGATTTTTATTTGTAAGCAAAAGGGCCCAGCAGGTGAGGTGTTTGGAATCTTGCCCTTGCTTGCAGTTTACCTCTCATGGGCTGCTTCCACACACGTTGAATAATCCACTTTCAATACTCTTTAGTGAACATTTGAAACTGATTTTCCATGTGTGGAACAAAAAATCCACTTCTAAAGGATTGCAAAAGTGCATTGAAAGTGCATTAGTCAACGCGTGTTGAATTATTCAACGTGGAAATGGCCATGGTTTCATGCCTCAAGTTATTTCTCCTTAGCCTTCCTTGGATGCCAGAAATTACTTCAGGTAGGAGAAAAGTGCTGGGGAGGGGGGGATGAGGGAAGAATTGTGACTGCTTACCTGCCAGCTTTTTTGGCTTTTAAGTTCTTCCCCTCCACTCCTCTTCATAGTGAGCCTGTAGGTGAGTGGCAGAGACTCTGCTTTGCATACAGAAAGTCCCGGGTTCAATTCCTGACATTGGAGATAATGTGATGGGCAAGTCCTTCACCTGAGACCTCAGAAAGCTGTTGCCGTTTAGGGCAGACAGTACTGACTTTGATAGACCAACGGTCTGATTCCGTATAAGATGGCTTCACATGATTGTTTAAGCACAAAGCTGCCCTTGGCTAAAGTGTAATGTGGCTATTGGAGGTCTGCTAGGTTTTATGGGCATACCAAGAAGACAGCTGTGAGATCAAAACATTAATTATACAACCCAAGGTGCAAAACATTGAATGGCCCAAAGAATCCTGCGGCAAGACTTAGATTTGAAAAACAGGAGTCTCCGTTTCTGTGCTTGCACTGGAAAGGCCACACAAGAACACATGCAACTGCCCAACCGAACAAAAGAATATTGGAAAGTCCCAGGGCTTTTTTTCAGGGGGAACGTGGTGGAACGGAGTTCCGGAACCTTTTGAAAATGGTCACATGGCTGGCGGCCCCGCCCCCTGATCTCCAGACAGAGGGGAGTTGAGATTGCCCTCCGCGCCGCTCCAGCGGCGCGGAGGGCAATCTCAACTCCCCTCTGTCTGGAGATCAGGGGGCAGGGCCGCCAGCCATGTGGCCATTTTCTCCGAGGGCAACCCACTGAGTTCCACCACCTCTTTTCCCAGAAAAAAAGCCCTGGAAAGTCCCAAACATTTATTTATTAATATATTTATTAATTCCTTTGTTTAATCATTGTCTTCCTCCACCATATCCACTGCTCAAAATTAGCTTCCTGTTAATCAAGGTTAAAAAACAGGGAAGTACAACAAGTCTAACAACAAGCTTTAAAAAATCCACATGGCCTGTAAAAACAGCTTGTATCTGGAAGAACCCTACCTTAGGCAGTGCTGCAGGCCCTTAAGCCAGTAACCGTAAAAGCCCGCAAAAGATGCCTTTTGTACATATCCTGGCTGCTATTTGCTGGCAAGAAGGCCAGCGGCCCCACGGGGCAACCTGGCAAATCAGAAACACAACCAGTGGTCCCTGTTGGCATCCCCGAAGTGGTGCATGAGGCGGCTCACACTCGATGTCTTGTTCTGCCAGGTTGCCCGCAAGAATCCCCGGAGCAACACAACATAGTGACCGCTTTGGCCCAAGCCCTGGATAAGCGGAGCGGCAGTGGAGTGTCTCCGGTTCATTTCAGAGGTAAGGTGGGCGCTTTGTTCAGTTTCATGCTTCCGACCACTGCATTTGAGACAAATGATGCCCCCTTAAAATGGGCAGGAAATGAGAAAGGGGGCGCATGCTCGAATGAAGAGTCGTGTCAAATATTTGTCGGTATCACCTTTGTGCTGGAGGATATCGCTGTAACACATTTTTATTGTTCCAGAGGCTCTTCTGCATGTTTCCTACATGGGAACCAGGGCTCATTTCGAGGGGGAACGCACAGGAACGCAGTTCCAGCAGTTCCCCAAAGAGGTCACATGTCAGGTGGCCCCGCCCACCTGACTCTCAGCCATTTTGGGCCCGTTTCAGCCTGGATTGGGGCTGAAACGGCCCGGATTGGGCCTCTGACAGGTGGTGGATCACTCTCTCACTCACCAGCGGCCCGATCCTGACCATTTCGTGCCCCTTTTCTGCCATTTTCAGCCCCTTTTGCCATTTTGGGTCCAATTTCGGCCCTGAATGTCCAGGATTGGGTCCAAAACAGCCAGGCTAGGTGACGCCAGAGGGTGTGGCATATGCAAATCAGTTATGCTAATGACACACTTCCGGTGATGGCAAGGGGTGTGGCATATGCTAATGAGTTGTGCTAATGAGTTATGCTAAAGAGTTCCTCCAGCTCTTTTTCTACGAAATGACCCCTGGTGGGAACAATCTCTGTGTAGGACAACACATGCATTATAATGCCAGAAATGAGATGCAAGTGTACCGTTTAACCAGTTTCTCGCCGTCCCAACTGCACCGGTCGATTTCTGTTTGCATTGTGAAGGCGTGAACTGATTCCACGTACTTCATTCTGGAGACAGGCAACATGCATCCCCCACGTGCTCCACTGGTGAAAAGCAGATAGACTGCTCTTGGTCCAGGAAGTTCTACGTGGACAATTGGCAATGACTGAGCTAGCATTGTGATTGGTTAGCTAATCAAAATGACTGTCTCTTAGAATTTTATGCCACCCTCCTTCCAAGGGGCTCAGGAGGGTGTACATGGTTCTCTCCCCCTTTTTATCTTCACAGCAACACAATGAGTTCGCTTAGAGAGAGAGAGAGAGAGAATGATAGGCTCACATCTCATTGGCAAAGTGGGGATTTGAACCTGGGTTTCCCCAACCCTACTCTGATGCTCTAACCGCTACACTGCATTGGCTGTCAGGTCAGCCCATCGCTTGAATTGCTGAGGCTGTCACGGCAGTAAGTGCCTGGGACACCAGTCCTGGCGTGAACGTCTAGTGTTGTAAGGAAGCATAATGGCTGGAACTTGGGTGCCCCACAGCTGCTGCAGGCAATACAGAAAGAGAGCAAGGAGGGGAGCAATAAAGGCTACTGACTAGGAGAGTCATTGTGGTTTAGTCGACTAGGATTAGGGAGATGGTTGAGATCCCTATTTTACCACGGAAGATCATTGGGTGACCGTAAGGCCATTCACACTCTCTCAGCCTGGCCTACCTCACAGTTTGTGTTGTTTAAAATGGGTAATGCGGGAGGGCCATGTCACTCTGAAATCCTTGGGGGTAAATCCTGGGAGCCAGTTTGGTGTAGTGGTTAAGAGCGCGGGACCTTAATCTGGAGATCCGGGTTTGATTCCCCACTCCTCCACTTGAAGCCAGCTGGGTGACCTTGGGCTAGTCACAGCTCTCTGGAGATCTCTCAGCCCCACCCACCTCACAGGGTGTGTTGTTGTTGTGGGGATAATAATGGCATACTTTGTAAAACCACTCTGAGTGGGCATTAAGTTGTCCTGAAGGGTGGTATATAAATCAAAGGTTGTTGTTGTTGTTGTTATAAGGGAGGAGAAAAGTGGGTAGACAGATAGCTAAAGTCTGGGAAGGCCAGGGTGGAGAAACTCGGAGGGCTTGTGTGGCCTACTGAGCAACTGCGTTTCAGAAAGCATTGCGAATGTACAGTTGAAACATCTATTTTTTCTTACATTTATTCATTCAAAGATTTATACCCTGCTTTTGCAAACTGTTGTTCGTCCAAAGTGGCTCCTTATCCAAAACGCTCTCTCTTCCCTTCTCTTCAGACGTGACTGTAGCTTGCCAGGGCTCAGACCTGATGTTCACTGCTCTCCTGATGGCCAGATCAGCGGAGCAACTCACTGCTCTGCTACGGGACTTCTCTCTCTTCTCGGAGAGCAAGGAGGTGGTTGACTTTGGGGAATGGAACAGCACGGCAGCGACGGCGTGTGCGAGAGATGCCAACGTGACAGAAACGCCTCTAGGTAGTCATGGGTGGGGCCAGGCTCAAGGGGAGATGGACAGGCTCCTTATGGTGGGGTGATATGGAATTGATACAGCCCAAAGTTGTCAAGGGTCAGCTGGCAGTGTGTGATGCACTCACAAGGGACTGCTGGCTGAAAGGGGGATGTAGTTTCCAGGCAGTGGCAGAGGGGTGAGGAAGCCAAGACTTATTTCTGCATTGCACTGTGGATAACAGAGGCTGTGCATGAACAGAGCCTGAATATGCTGGACTTGCACTGAATCGCTTTAATGGGCCACAGGGAACGATCCTGGCCCGTTGAACTGTTCTGTTAGAATGGCGTGTCTGAAATCTGGAGCTGACTTGGCTTTCGCATCACTGATCCATTTTTAACTGAAGATGCTGGGAGTGAATCTGGGACCTTCTGCATGCTACGCAGATGCTCAACCACTGAGCAACGGTCTCTTCACATACCTTATATTTGGTCTAAGGCAACCTTGGTGTTTTCATGTACTCAAAATTTTAATGTCCGCTCCAGGTGAAAACTCCCTGTGCATAAAGGTAGTGTGTGACATGGGTCGTTTTCACACTGCTTACCGGCCACGGAACATTGCACCACCCTCCCAAAATGACAGCATCTTCCTGCTGCACGAGATTCTCATGCGAAATCACGCCAGGAAGACACTGTCATTCTGGGAGCTTGGCGCTATGTTCCGTGGCTGGTAAGCAGTGTGAAAACGGCCATGGAGAAAGGTTGTATCCTAGCCCTTCACGTGCTATGATAGAGCCAAAACACGTTAAGAAATACCTAGGTTCAGCAAGTGTTCTCTTACCTCAAGGTTTGCCGGGATCTGTAGGCGTCCTGGAAGCTTAAAGTTTAGCATTTACAGAGCAGCAGAGAGGGAAATACAGGCGCCTGTATTTCCCTTCCCCTTCCTGCTGCTCTGTAAATGCTAAACTTTAAGCTTCCAGGACGCCTACAGATCCCGGCAAACCTTGAGGTAAGAGAACACGTGCTGAACCTAGGTATTTCTTAACGTGTGTTTTGGCTCATAGTTTTCCATTTGTGGGGAACTGTTCTTGCAGGGGGACTTTGAAAAAAGTCACCCTTCCCCTGCGGTCTGAAGTCAGTTCTGTCAACTCAGCATTCTGGCCGCCTCCTTCCGTTGTGTATCTAGACCAAGCACCAAACTAAATAGAAAGTGGAACTAGACAAGGCAACTCCATTTTCCTCTAAGGAGCTGTCGAGAAATTTCTACATACTTGGTTGAGGAACATCACCCAGTTCCCCATTGCACGCACACGGCTATTGGCCATAACATGACATCTTTGCTTTCTTTAATGAGAATCTCAAATCCTCACCGATGACCGAGATTGAGCATTGCATAATAAGTTTGGTGTCCTGGTCTTTAAAGGAGCAACGTCGGAGAAGCCGGGAGCAACCAAAGAGCCTCAAACCCCACAGGCCGAGCTGCTTATCAATGAGGTGAATCCAGACAACCCCGGAGCACGAGAAGATACTGAATACATCGAACTCTTCTACCCTGGATTAGCGCCCTTTGACCTCCGTGGCTACTGGCTTGTCCTGTACAACGGCAAGAACAACTTAGCTTACAAGGTGGTGAACCTTACGGGCCACCGTACAGATGAGCACGGCTACTTCCTAGTGGGTAGTGATGGGGTGATCCCTAAACCCTTGATTGTTCTGCCCCCCAATACTATCCAGAATGGAGTGGATGCTGTAGCTCTCTACCACAGCACCACAGCGACTTACCAAATTAACATGGCCTTGACCAGTGAGGGACTGGTGGATGCTGTGGTGTACAAGTCCCGGGGCTCGGAAAAGGCCGACAAGCTGCTTGCAGTTCTTGCCCCAGGCCAAAGTGTCCTGTACGAAGATGACTCCCACAGTCACCTAGACGAATCTCTGAGTCGGTGTCACAGTCTGAAGCCTAGAAACCACAGAAGTTTCCAGGTAATTACTGCGAGATCCGCTTTGGCTCTGAGGCCCTCAGCCTTCTGTGTTGCGTATGCTTGTAGCCAAACCCTCTTTACTGCATATAAGGCTCACTGTCACACAGACAAATAAACCTGCCTTATGCTGAGTCAGATCCTTGATCTGTTAGGGTCAGTATTGCCTACGCAGAGCCAAGCTACAAGTGACGCCTGACACAGGTTGGACACTTGTCAGCTTCCCTCAAGTTTTGATGGGAAATGTAGGCAGCTCGGCAGAATGTTGGACAGCAGTTGGAGAGCCAAGCTGCAAGACCAGGACACCTACATTTCCCATCAAAACTTGAGGGAAGCTGACAAGTGTCTAACCTGTGTCAGGCGTCACTTGTAGCTTGGCTCTCAGACTAGCAGCCTTCAAGCTTTAAGCAGATGTAACAGGCTCTCTTGCCTGTGTCTTAACTAAGCTTCCATACTCCAAATAAAAGATTTATCTTTTCTTTTGGGTAGTGTTCAGCAATTAGTTCAGGACCTGTCAAGCAACATTGTTCTTAGAACCATTTGCTTATCAGTACATTTATTTGCAAAAGGTTCTTTATTACTTAGCTGTTTCTAATCAAAGTACTCAGACACCTATTAGAGTTTATTTCTTTTATCGAAAATGCATTCTATTTTTTTTAATGAAGCAAGTAGTTAAAAAAATATGATTATTAATGTAAGTCCTACAAAAATAGAACACAGAAAGGCAATCAGAATTAAATTTGCTAACATTTCCTAACTCTTAAGTTTAAAAATAATCAAAGTTCTTATGAAATGCATTAAGATTTTCATAGCCAGCATTGCAAAGATAAGCATCTCACCTAATCTTCATGAGATCTCTTCCAATCAGAACTCTAACTCATTATCTAGATTCGCAGGTTTTATAGGTTATCATATGCAAATATCTGAGATCTTGTCACATGATAGCATAAGCAAACTATGATTGGTTTAATGCTTCATTGTATATTCATAATTTCTATTGTATAACCTTCTAATTAGCCAAAAAATGACATTATATCTAACTTGCAAAACAAAGCCATAAATCTGTGAGAAATGACAGGAAGAGTTAAGATACTAGATTGCTATTGGTCCAGTCTCTGATAAAGAAACATTAATCTAGATGCAGTGCACTATTTTTAATTAGCTGTCAAAAGATTAAAGAGCACCTGTTTTAGTTACCTAACACTCTAAAAAAATGCATAGACGGTTCATGAAAAGTTTAAAAATTCACCCAGAATACAAGCCATTACTATGTATTATCTTAGTATTGATTAGTATAATGTGCTTTAATCTATATTATTGCAACACAGAGGCCTTTCCTGTCACCTATTATCTGATCCTTTCGTTAGAGATGCTGGGGACTGAGGGCCAAGCTAGAAGTGACGAATTACACTTGAATGGCAAGTGAACAGACTGACACGTATTCCTCCCTGTTCACTTGCACTCCACTTGAGTGGAGCCCACAACTTGAGTGGAGTGCAAGTGAACAGGGAGGAATACATGTCAGTCTGTTCACTTGCCATTCAAGTGTAATTCATCATTTCTGGCTTGGCCCTGAGCCTTCTGTCTGGGTAGCAGATGCGCTGCCACTGAACTACAACCTCCACCCCAGTATTACGGATTTGCTGAAGGTTTTTTTTCCACCTGCCACATTTGTTTGCTCTGGTAACAAGGGGAAAAATTCCACTGTGATTGTCTAACTACAAGCAATGAGAGACTTAATTATGCAGTATCTCATTCGCAAACGTCAGTTCAAAGGCAAAAGTATACACTTATGAATACTTATCTAATTGCTCAAAAGTCTCCATAACCTGGTGGTCTTAATGAGGAATGGAGAATTAACGCTAAGGAATACGCCTTCGGCACTCTGGAGTCTTGATATGAACTGCAGCACTAGTGCTGCCAGACCCCCGGTGGCCAGCGGGGGGGCGCTCACCTTCCATACGCACCCCCCTGCGGTGCTGTGCGCCCCTGCGCACAGCAGTCCCAGGATCAGGCCTGTTTTGGCCTAGATTGGGGCCCCTGTGGAGCGCAGGAGCGTTCCTGCGCTCCGCATGGGCCCACAATGGGCCCAATCCACGCCCGTTTTGGCACAACGGGCCCGATCAGCACCCAAATGGGGGCTGCGTGATGACGTCACTCCCAGAAGTGACGTCATCACACTTGCAGAAGCGCATGCTTGCGCTTCGTGCGTGCGCACACAAGCTCCTACAAGGTAAGAGCCAGGCCCCAGTCTCCCGCTGGGAGATCGAGGTGGCCTGGCAACCCTATGCAGCACCCTCTTGATAAAGGGCTTGAAACAAAGGAGCAAGCCAGCTCTGCATTTGGCAGATCTGTGGGACTATATGTCCTCTCCTGGAAAAGCAAGTGAAAAGCAAGAAGGAATAAACCATAACAATATTGACTATTTATGGACTTACATATGATGTTTACAATGGACTGTGTGAATTGATTATCAGTGGTCTTACTATATGGTGGTTTGAATGTGCTATACCAGGTCTATATGAATAATGTCTTTTATATATATTTAATCTCTTATTGCCTACTTATGTATTTATTAATATATTTATTCACTGAGCACTTTCAGTTGTCACTTTAAGAGAATTCGTGGAGGTTAACTGTTTTGGAAACTTTTGAGCAGTTAGATAAATATTAATAATTGTATACTTTTGCCTTTGAACTGTGGTTTGTGAATGAGATACTGTGTAATTAAGTCTCCCATTGCTTTAGTTAGACAATTCTGCTGGGGGAAGGGGAGAATTTGGGGACAGTGTGACACTCTAGGATACCTCACCCAGTCTTTGTGATTTTTACTATACAGACTAGGGGAAATGCCCAGAGTATCGCTATGTACTGGCCATTTTTCCTTCTGCAACTCAGTTGCTTGTGGGTAGGAAATTGGGGCTGGGTGCTAGTAATTCCCCACTCTGGGTGAGTAAATGGGAGGTCTGCTCCCTGCCCTGTTTTAGGCCTACCAGGGGCAGTTTTTTGGCCTCTTTTTGAAACAGGACATTTGACTAGGATGTTGGTTGGACCCAACAAGTCTATTCATATGTAGGTGTTTGTTCTTTCAGTTAAAATGAAAATTATTGTCTTTATATTATCAACAAAATATTGCAGCTACAGGGTATGAAATGGCACATTGTACACAGCATAGTGTCTTAGCATTCATGCATGTGCTTTTAGATGTAGGTATGCTAGTGACTAGAGATGGGCATGAACCGAAATATGAACCAAAATTAAGCACGAATCAGACTGGTTCATGGTTCACAAACCAGCGGTTCATCGGATCCCATTTCTGATGAACCGCCACGAACTTTAGGCTGGTTCGTTTGGTTCGTTTTTTGGTTCATCACTGCAGACAGCCTGGTGCGAATCAATCAGTTTCCTAGGCAACAGGGGATGGACTTCCTGCAGACCTTCTGCTGACCTGGAAGTGAACTTCTGCTGGCCCAGAAGTGACCTTCTACTGACCCAGAAGTGATGATTTTCTGACCTGGATGTGACGCTTTCACGAACCAAATGAGCCAGTTCGTGAACCAGGGGCTGGTTCGTGAAAGTTCATGGTTTGTGAAATTTGATGAACCATGAACCACATGGTTCGTTTTTTCCCCAGTTTGTGCCCATCTCTACTAGTGACAAGATGCATCTCCTGCCTGCTTAGAGAATTAACTTCTAGAGAAGCTGGGAAGAGAAGAAACACAGCTCTAGCAAAAAGGGGGGAGCCCCAAGGGCTTTCCCAGTAGAGACTGAATAGAGGCTGTTGCCTGACAGACTAGAATCAAAACCAGATGTCCTTCTCCTTTGCATAGTGGGGACAGGATTGGGCAATTTCCAGCAGAGAAGCAACAGGTGTCAAAGCTTAGCCCTTCACTTGCCCACCAAATTTCCCTTACCCAATTTCTCCTGAGCAGCTCCTTCCTTCTTGGAGGGTGTAAGGTAATGGTTAAACTTCTCCACTGGAAATTACGTTCCAAACCCCATATGAACCACAAAGGAATAGTGGCTGCCTGGCAACGGAGGCGTAACTTGCAATCCCTCCTTCCTTGTGACTTCTTCCTTGTTTTTTGTTGTGCATCTCTTTCCCTTCAGGGTTCTGTGTGGCCATTTACTTATTTATTTTTTCCATCACAGCCCCCCCCCCCGAAGGAATAAACACACATCCAAGACGGGCAGCTTCCTAGATTTTTGCAACTGTCAGTTGAATTATGAAAATCAAAATTGTCTATGTGCATCTGCTTTGGGTGTCATCTTCATTCAAATCCTTACAGGGTGTGGGGGAGGGGGGACTGGACAGCTGCAGCTCTGTTTGTTTAACTCTGGCATGCAAAGCAAGGGTAAATTGGAAGCCTGAGATGAATTGTGGGGAGATAAACAGTGAGGAAATATTATCTCGCCCTGACAACAGAAATATCTCCAGGATACAATTAGCTCTTTGTGGCTTGAGCAGAGGGTTCCCCTCTTTCTGTTTTCCTTATTGTCTCCCCTTTAATGGACGTTGAACTGTCCTCTGCACTTCATGGCTGCTGAAGGGCTACTGAGCATGCTCTGTCCTCAGCAGACCATAGAGTTGTTACGAGGATTAAATGGAAAAGTGGAGAACTATGTATGCTGCCCGGAATTACTTGGAAAGGATCAGGATAAAAATATGGTGGATAGATGAGCCTAGAAGGCATTTTATCACTTTAGTCCAGGGCTTTTTTTCAGCAGGAACGTGGTGGAACGGAGTTCCGGAACCTCTTGAAAATGGTCACATGGCTGGTGGCCCCACCCCCTAATCTCCAGACAGAGGGGAGTTGAGATTGCCCTCGGCGCCGTAAATGCTGCTGAGAGCCAAGCTACAAGTGATGCCTTACACAGGTTGGACACTTGTCAGCTTCCCTCAAGTTTTGATGGGAAATGTAGGCGTCCTGGTTTTACAGCTTGGCTCTCCATTACAGCTGCAAGACCAGGATGCCTACATTTCCCATCAAAACTTGAGAGAAGCTGACAAGTGTCCAACCTGTGTCAGGCGTCACTTGTAGCTTGGCTCTGACTCTCTTTCCAACCCAAGAGAAAATGGGAAATCTTTAAGGATTTTTGCTACTGTAGACTAACACTGCTAACTCCTCTGGATCTACGACCCTGGAAATTTTAATCAGCTAAGCATCTGCCTTTTCTTCTGAACAAGGCAAGGTGATTGGTGTAATAGATTTGCCAGACTTGGAACTGGAAAGCCTAGGTTGAAAATCTTACTCATCCTTGACATTTACTGGCTGATTTTGGCTGTAAGGAGAAGACAAATGTCGTATGATCTCCACGGAGGAAGGGTGGAATAAAAATGGAATACAGATAGTAAAGATTTCTATATGTGTTTGTGTTTCAGGTGACAGCAATCACGCCCTTCCAGGAGAACGCCTGCCTGCCTCTGGGCTCAAATTCGACTGAGGAAGTGGCTCACAACCATTCTGTTTTAATCAATGAAGTCGGCTTGGGTAACAGTTCCATCCTCTACCAGTTCTTTGAGCTGAAAGGGATACCTGGCACTAGCTTGAAAGGATATTCTTTGGCGTTCTTCTCTGGCTGGGATCACAAGCCATACATGAGCATCCCCCTGCAAGGCACATTTGGAAGCAGTGGTCTGTTTGTCATCCTTCCAGAACGACAGGCCAGGCCTGGGAAAGCTCATGGTACGTTGTTGCGCACACACATTTTGCACTGGTGTCTCACGTTGAGTATCATTGGCCCCCTTTGTGTGCATAGCCATTTCTTGTAGTTTGATCCTCCCCAGCCATGGAGCATGTGTGAATAGCGCAGCCAGGCAGGTAAGACTGATCTTTCACACCTAATTAGCATTCTTCCTTCTGGTGTGGGATACGTGTGGATTGCATGGGGGGAACCTGCATTGTTGGCTCTCTGGAGCGCAGAAGGGGCAAAATGGTTTGGGGTAGAGAGCCCCTGATGAGGTAGAAAGTCCTAGGATTGTGAAATAGTAAAGAGTCCAGTAGCACCTTTAAGACTAACCAACTTATTTGTAGCATAAGCTTTCGAGAACCACAGCTCTCTTCGTCAGATGCATCGACGCATCTGACAAAGAGAGCTGTGGTTCTCTTAAGCTTATGCTACAAATAAGTTGGTTAGTCTTAAAGGTGCTACTGGACTCTTTACTATTTTGCAACTACAGATTAACACAGCTAACTCCTCTGGATCTAGGATTAGTGGACAAACAAGACTGTGCCAATCTGACCTTTCACCTTTGGGACGGTGGCTTACAGTCTCACATAGGAAGTGTATTTGATGCCCAGTAAATTGACATTCATAGTGATTAACACATTTATCATTGTTCAATACTGCATACTGAGTTATATAATACTTCTATGATGTTAGGATTCAGTTTACTTAAATTCAGGAAAGGATGTTATTTACCAACAGCATTTGGGAGAACGGTGCATCGGCAGAGCTCTAAAGCTCAGGTTACCTCTCTATATCTTGGTTGGCCCTAGCCCTGTGGTCACATTTTTTCACCTGCATTCCCCTACAGCATGGATTATGCCACATGGAAGCATCTCTCATTGTGCAAAAAGCCAATATGGAGATGGAGTTGGCACGGTAGAGGTTGGTACACTAAGGGACTAGAAACTACCTTGAACTGGGGTAGAACTTCTCTATACTTGCCTGTGTTCATCAGGGGGCATTTAGTGGCCGTAGAGGGAGATATCTTTTTGTTTTTCCAGGACTGTTTGCTAACTTGGGCCAAATTATGGTGAATCTTGCCACTTTTCTCTAAACCAAATTTAAATTCTCTTGAACGTTTCCCCATCCCTTTAAAAGGAATTGCTGGTTTGGATTAGCTGCTGCTGGTGGTAAACAAAAAATGATGTGTCTTGAACTAAGAGTGTTTGTATATAAAGCAATCTAAAATAAAATAAAATTCCTTGGGACAACGGGGTTTTGTATTGATTCACTTGAAGAGATAGTATGTATCTTAGTCTTTCTTTATCCTACTTTCTTTTAGGTACCATGCCAATAAATTTCTTTTTATTCAGCTTTTTAACTAGAAGTTTGATCCTTTAATTTTTTTTTTACAATCTGCTTTTAACCAGAGGACTGTTAAGAGGATCATTTAGGCAGCCAAATTGATTATGCTTCTGGGGTATCATTGGCAGCTTTTAATAGTGGCTGATTTTAATTATTTTGTAGGATTTTAGCTTTAATGTCATGAGCTGCCTTGAGCAGAACTCTTAAGAAATTAGATTGTCTGACTAGGGTCTGGGAGACCCTGGTTCGAATCCCCACTCTGCCATGGAAGCTTGCAGGGTGTCCCTGGGCCAGTTGCATACTCTAAGCCGAGCCTACCCTACCTCTAAGGGTTGTTGTGAGGATAAAATTCAGGAAGGGAAATTGATGTAAGTTGCTTAGCATTCCCTTTGGAGAGAAAGGTGGAGTATAAATGATGTAAGTAAATAAACAGTTTAAGAAATGGGCTGTCTTGTAGAAACTTTAAATACTGAACAATTATTATGCAGCTCTTCTCCTCCTGGGCCTTGGTCATCGGGAGGGGGCTGGAGCTGAGGTACAGTTGAGGTTCATAAGGTATGACTGGGTAGAGGGAGGGAAACTTTTCTCCCTTCCTTGTAACGAGGAATGAATGACCAAGTGATTGGCCAAAGGCAGGGCTTTTTTTCTGGGAAAAGAGGTGGTGGAACTCAGTGGTAGAACTCATGACTGCACAATGTCATCACTGGGTCAGCTGGAACAAGGGGGGAGTTTTTTAAAGTTTAAATTGCCCTTGGCGAAAATGGTCACATGGACAGTGGCCCCGTCCCCTGATCTCCAGACAGAGGGGAGTTTAGATTGTCCTCCGCGCCGCTCAGTGGGCAATCTCAACTCCCCTCTGTCTGGAGATCAGGGGGCGGGGCCACTGGTCATGTGACCATTTTCAAGAGGTGCCGGAACTCCGTTCCACTGCCTTCCCGCTGAAAAAAAGCCCTGGCATAGGTCAGTCTAAGTTTCATACTTCTCAACAGCTGATGCTTTCCTCCATGACTTAACGATTTATGCTTTGAAACTCCTTTGTCCTATCAAGAAACTTCACAGCATGTCCCAATGAAATTCATGCTCTGCCTTCCTCCTACACGTTGCTTGCCTTTCCCACCATGTTATCCCGTTTATCTTTCCAGACCAGCTGATTGCACCCTATGTTTGGAGCAAACTTTCTGCACAGCAGGAATTTCAGGCTGTTGTAGTGACCAGCCGTGTGCCGCAAGTCCATAATGGCACTTTAATGACCGGGGAGAACATAGAAGACGCAGTGGCTTTTACACTAGAGGCCAATGCCAGCCCAGGACATCTGGGATTTCTGGGACCAATCCATGTCATTTCTAAGAGAGGAGAAAGGTAAGGGGGCTTATGACTTGGAATGCAGCCAAGGTCCTCGGCTTTGTTGGAGGATTACAATTACATACACCCTGCTATTGACTTGTTGGTGCTGCTGATTTGGTAGTGCTGGTTGCTTGGATTTTCCTTCTAGTGTCCAGCAAATAGGGGTGTGGCTTCCATGGGTCTGAGGGTCAAATCACATGACACAAAATACATTTGAATTACACTCGAATTACATCCAAATACACTCGAATTACAAAATACACTCGAATTACCTGTGTAGTTAGAGTATATTTTGTCTTGTGTGGTGAGACCCTGATTGGAGGGGAAGTAGGGTGGGATTTAACTGCTGAAAAGGGGCTGTGAAATCCTGTTTGCCTGAAGACCAGAGTCAGCCGTGCTACTGTCAGGAACAAAAAAGTGTTGGTACATGTAACAAATATTCGTTAGCAGATTTTCTTTTAAGAATTCACCAGACCTCTCAACTAGATCACAATCTTCTATAGCCAATAACAATTTAAAATTAACCTGATGAGTTAATTTCTTTAGTGTTTTCTTTAGTGTTCCTGTGCAAGATCTGTTGGAAATCCCTCCCCCCACAATTTTTGCATTGAAAATGTTTGCTAGTGAATATCGTGTGCTTCCACTATTAATATTGTTACCTGAATTGGTCTCTTTGCAAATAAGAGAATTGTAGGGGGGGGGGATTAGAGGCAAGGAAGATGGCTATACGAGAGGGGTAATGATGAGGGTTTTTTTGCCAGTTTTTATGGAGTCCCTTCCCCAAGATAGCAGATGAGTTCAAAGAGCAATCTTTTATTGAAGAGAAAAAACACACGCACACACAGGAGTAAATAATAAAAATGGTTGCACACACACAGAGTCCTAGGAAGCTAGCCAGAAGTTGGAATAGAACGAGGGAGAGGAAGTATATCTACCTATCCTGAAGAGTAGTCCAATCCACGGAGGAAGAGAGTAGCTTCAAATGTCCAGTGTCCTTGGCCAGGAGAGCAAGAGGCTTGAACAACCTCAAGGGGACAGCACTTCGGATCCAATAAGCGTGCTCAGTTTGAATGGGTCAAGGGTCCCTATTCTTATAGGGCAAAACATGCCTGAGGCAGGAGAGCCCTTCCAACCATTGGAACAAAAGACTCCAATGGTCAGTTCCTGGGAATAACAAAGGTTTGATTACCTTGATTGCTTGCTGCTGGGGTGTGTAAAAGAGAATGCAAAGTTTCTCCTGGAACTGCACAAAAGGGCAGTTTGTTAATGGGTTCCATCAGAGCTGAGTTGATGAATTTAGTTGGGGAATGTACCTTTCCCAGGAATTAATTATAAAACCTTATGAGTGCTAATTGATTTCTCCTCAATCATGGGTTGGGGAGCTCATCACAAAAGGAGGGGAAGGAATGTGCTAAGTGGGAAGATGCTATGAGACCTTTCTTGCTCCAGCTCCACCCAGAGCTGAGAGGACTGTAAACGAATCACCGCTGGTCATTCTCCATTCATGCCTTCATCTCTGAGGCGGGACTCAGCAACTGCTAGCTGGAATTCCCCTGTTTGCAAACCAAGCTGCATTTAATCTAGGGGCCTTGTGATTTTATATCACAGGTAACTATATTTAAATAGCTATTAAACATGGTGGAGGCCAGGCCGACTGCTTACAATTTAAGGCTTGCTATTTCTTTGACAGGCCAGTATCCTTGAGCCGCTGTTCGTATTGTAGCACAACCTTTGCCGTCTCAGAAACCACCCCTGGCTTGGAGAACAGCTGCCCCCAGGAGTCTCTTTCTATGGTTTTTGAAATATGCCTGCAGACACCCAGTAAGAGAATCTCCCTCCATGACAATGGAAAGAAGGTTTAGAATGGACTTAAGCAGAGGCTTATCTTCCCTCCCAAAAATGGATAAAATGTGACAAATCTATTGACACCTAGTTTCCTGCTTTATATTTTTTAAAATGTGCTTCTAAACTCTCAACCCTCAGAAAACTAACAGAAATCTACCCAAGGTCTTTTGTTAACATGCTAGTTTTGTACATGGTAGGAACACAAGTTTGAATTTTGGCCCATGTAAAAAACTTTTTGGAAAATCACACAGGGGATGCTCTTTGGTTCACAACTGTCACATTTAAATTGGGTCTGAATCCCGATTTAGACTAACAACATTTAAACTAACATTTAATTGTAGACTAATAGCATTTAATATGTGCTGTCATGAGTCGTATTGAAATAAACGTTGTTAGCCTTGATGCTACTAGACTTACTTTATTTTGCTATGACAGACTAACATAGCTGTGGGTGTTGTGCCATCAAGTCATTTCTGACTTATGGTGACCCTATGAATTCATGGCCCTGACCAGAATGGCCCAGGCTAGCCCAACCTCATCAGATCTCGGAAGCCCTGGGGGACCACCAAGGACGTTCAGGATCGCTATGCAGAGGCCGCAAAGGCAAACTGCCCCTGTTCGTCTCTGCCTTGAAAACCCTATGGTGTCGCCATAAGTCATCTGAGACTTGACAGCACTTTCCACCGTGAATTAATTACCCTCAAAACTTCCTATAATCGACACTAACATGGCTCCTGCTTTGTAATAATCATGGAAGACTTGGCCCTTTTACCATCCCAGTCAATTGCATATGTCTGACTCCTTGTCCACCTGCTAGATTGCTCCATGTGGTCTCAGAACCCCTCGATGCTGGCTCGTTTCCAAAGGGCACTGGCGGACTCCATGGAGGAGAATTGTTCCTGTGGCATCTCTCCATGTTATTTGCAAGGTTTGTATGAAACTCACCTATAAAGCCAACCTACGAAATTTGCATCTGCACCAGGCAGCGACGTTCTCATGATGCTACCTTATATGCAATCAGATCATTGGCTTGTCAAACTGAGGGCCAAACTACAAGTGATGAATGACACTTGAACGGAAAGTGTATTCTTCCCTGTTCACTTGCCCTCCACTTGCTCTCCACTCGATCCACTTGCCATTCAAGTGTCATTTGTCGCTTGTAGCTTGGCCCTGAGTCTGGTGTATTCTGATTGGCAGCAGCTCTCAAGGAATCTCAGAGGGGGATATTTCATATCACTGGGTACCTGATCCTTGGGGATTCATCTTGGGGCCTTCTGCATACCAAGCTGAGCTTGGCCTCTTCCCTGTCTCGAGAAGTATTCTTGCACAGAAAGTGCTACATCCCACAATACCTTTACCTTTAAGGTAGCAATCTTCCACCACAATCCTATGCAGTTACTCCAGTGACAGTCAAAACCTATTAAAATCAGACAGCCTTGCCCTGATGTAACTCTGAAACAGCCTGCAGTTAAGTGTGTTTACTTGGGAGATTGGACTAAATGAATGTTTGCTGCCATCCATCTGTTGTGGGCAATGATAGAAGTTTGAAGCTATAATGTCTTCGGCCTGTTCTTTTTTTATTCTGGGTTCAATTTTTATTCTCCCTCTTTCTTTTCTAATATTTTCTGTTTTCTTTGTTTCTATTTTTCCTGCTGGCCCTCTAAACATCTTATCTTTTTGTAGGGTTTAATTTCACCTGTTTCAGCTCTGTTCTGAAGCTCTCCGGTCAGTTGTGGGCCAGGTCTTCCGAGCAGCTCCAGCTCCTGTCTAAGTGGCAGGCTGACTTCTCCAGAAGCCCGCACCCTTTCCTTGTGGATGGGAGGCTGCTCAAACCAAATAGATCGTGCTCAGAGTCGGGAAGGACACTGAAGTTTGAAGGTGAGCAAATGAAAAAATTCCCGGAAGAGCAGAGGAGTTGGAATGATGTTGTGTTGAACCCCTATATTTGATTATATGGGTAATATGTTGCATGGTTTAAAGGGAGCGATGTCTTTTCCCCCCAACCGTTGTTTGGAACCTACCAGCCATTAATGAAAGGACTGTCTTATCTGAAGAATGGCTCAGTGGCAGTGCGAGGTATCGGTTTTTACATACAAAACTCTTCATGGCCTTGGCCTGACATACCTGTGGGACCGCCTTCCTCCCTACGTCCCTCCATGGCAGCTTTGCTCATCTGAACAGGGTCTCTTGCAGGTGCAAGCCTGCACATGGGCGAAATCAACAGCGGCCCATACATGGGCTTTCCCCTACCCTGTGGAACGACCTACCTGGGGAGGTCAGAGAGCTCCCACGCTCTTGGCTTTCCACAAGCAATGCAAAACCAAATTATTCAAAAAGGCTTTTTACTCAGATAGGAGGGCGGTATTGTAGGCAGGGGGTCTCAGATGCTTCGCTAATGAGTTAGGGACCATAGACTTCATCACTATGTTGCCTTACATATTATCTGTTGCTTTAAATATGTACTCCTATGTACTACTTGTGCTTCATGTTGTCTAATGTCAGTCCTAGAATTATGTTCTGTTTCAGCAATTCTTCAGTCCCATATTGGATCCTTGCTAATGCTATGTCTTTGTAAACTTGCATTCATTTACTCTATGACATTGTTTATGGAAATGTCCTTGACACTGTGTGGAAATGTTCTTGATACTGACTGTACTAATCTCACACTATGTAATCCGCCTTGAGTCTCAGTGAGATAGGTGGACTATAAATGAAATAAATAAATAAAACACTGAAGGTCCCAGGTTCAATCCCCAACCTCTCCAGTTAAAAGGACTAATAGGTGATGCGAAAGGCCTCTGCATGAGACCCTGGACAGCAGCTGCCAGTCTGAGTAGACAATACTGAACTTGACGGACTCATTCAGTTTAAGACGGCTTCACGTGTGCTACGTGTCCATGCGCTGGAAACCATATAACCAAATAACACTACTGTTGCTTCATGGTCAAATGAAACGGAGCTTGTGTGCGTCAGATCGTTCTTAATGGGCAGTAGGAAGCAAGGCATGTTAAAAGAGAAATTCTGGAGAATATAGGGCTTTATTTTCACACTGCAATCCAATTTGAAGGGGGGGGGGAAATGCTGTATGTGAAAACACTTCCGCTCTTTCTTTTCCCCTAGAGGTTTGGCCCGCATGCCCCCCAAATACACATCCCATCCTTGGCTACTGCATCTTTCTCAAGAAAAGTCATCTGTGCTATCCATTTCATTTTCCCAGGAGGCTGGGGTTTGTGATAAACACTCCATAACATGTTCGAAGACAACTGTTGTTTTAAGACTTCACCAACCAAAACATCACAAATTAGCGAGAAGCTTTTATATTCCATAGAAGTCTTCAACAGGCTGAATGTTAGGTACAAACGAAAAAACAGCGAGGGAAGGAAAAAAGATTTTTTAGAGCTCAGTGGAGAAAGCCCCTTGTCTCCAGCACGTCAACATGGAATTCAGGATATGAGGAGACAGAATTGGATTTGGTGGGAGGAGATCCTTATCCAACCTTGAAACGGTGGGGGGGGGGGCCGCACCGGCAGCCAGAAGGAGAGGGTGAGGGTGAAGTACGGGAATTGTCCCTCACCTCTGTTGCCTCTTCCTCTATTTGAGGTTATGTCACAGCCCCGCCCCCAGATGCCTCATTATTTGGTGAAGTTTCTTTCACAATGTAGAAACCACCAGCCTCTTCCCAAACTTTGCATCTCTGCAGTTGTTTTTAATTATAAATACACTGGAGGAATTAGGTGGGTCAAGGCAGGCTATATGAAGATCCACACTAAATACAAGATAGGGGGGAAGCTTGAAGTTAGAACAGCAAGCAGCAGCAACCTGTCACACGCTGACCCCCCGCCATATACTTGTACATTGGGAAGGGTTTTCATTGTGAACTGCTGGGAGAATCAAATCTGGCTTAAAAGGGGGGTATTAGTGCATCCAAATGAATAATTGCTAGACTTTGGCAGGAGTGACCCTGTTCATACAGAAGATATCTTGCAGGTTGTAGGAAGTCAAGGCAGACAGACGATTAATGCTAATTTCTTCCTTAATTTTTTTTTTTGGCAGCTTCATTCCGGACTTGGGAAATTGCACTTGTTATCCTAGGATCTGTTTTGCTTTTCCTGCTGTTAACCGGTATAGCATTGTATTACATCAAAAGGTAAGGGTTGGTGCCTCTTCTCCCCCGTTCTGCATTCTGCTTTGTATCATTTTGGCTGCTGATATTAGACAAGGCAAAGGACAGGGGGAACGGTCCCAAACTCCAAAGCAAAGGCACACTAAGGACACGCCAAAAGACCGCTGCTGCAATCCAAAGCTTTATTCATAAATGCTGAGGGTCAAAATCAAAAGGATGGGGGAGCGCCCACTCTCTCCGGCTGCTCCCGGCAGGAGATTGGCAACAGGTTTGCCTGGCTAAATTGTCCCGTTTCGCAAAGCTCACAGCTTCATCAAAAGCCACAAATGAATTCTTAGTGTAAAGCGTATTCCTTTACTACAAAGTAACCTGCTGGACAAGAGTCAAGTTTCTTCTTAGTTTTAGTTCAACAATATTTCCTCTCTTGTCCTTTTGATTTTGACCCTCGGCATTTATGAATAAAGCTTTGGATTGCAGCAGCGGTCTTTTGGCGTGTCCTTAGTGTGCCTTTGCTTTGCTGATATTAGACTACTTAAGGTAGAAAACAAAAACAAAAAAGTTAAGTACATTTGCCTGCTTTTGGTAAATGTTACAGAATTTCTGGCTTCAGAAATGCAGAAAGGCAGACTAGAAATGAAGCTAATTAATAGTAATAATGTCACATAAAAATAATTCTTACAGAATTTCTTGTTTCAGAAATATAAAGTTGTGGCATAAAGTGAATCTAGCATAGATACCCTTGTGATACAGTCACTCCCTGCTGGGCACACCAGCAAAAGCTATGCGGCCACCTTGAACTCCTTTTCTCTTTTCCAGACGGCCTCAGAATTACACCACCATTGAGATGAATGACCGCTGCGAGATAATGGAGGGCATTTGACACTGCCTAGAACCCACATTGGCCAGGAAAAGACTTTTCAGGCACTGAAACAAAACAGCAGTCACCTGTGCTTGCCTGGCATTTGCACAAATGCGCCAAGAATGCAACAGTGTACATTTTTTTAAAAACTTAGAATTTTTTTTTACACTTCTGACTTTGGGATGTGTGAAATTGGTTCATTTCCATGCAAGTTCCTGCTTTTCCTTCCCAGTGCTGTCGAATATTCATGGAAAGCCTGCAAGTGTCTTGAATAGTGCTGCTTTTCTGAGAAGTTTGTAATGATACATGGTTCTTGAGTGTCCCATCCCTCAAACAAGTGGTTGTACAAACTGATGCTTGTTACACAACAGTGAGTGGGCTCATGTATGCTGAACAGCTGTGGAGGGATAATGCCGAACCTCCTGAGAATTCTGCCATGCTCCCATGTACTTGTATTTCCCACATTGCCATGAAGTCACTGAGTGATCCTGGCCTGGTCACTCTCGTTCTCAGTGTCACCAACAGGGCTTTTTTTCAGCTGGAACGTGGGGGAATGGAGTTTCGGAACCTCTTGAAAATGGTCACATGGGCTGGTGACCCCGCCCCCTGATCTCCAGACAGAGGGGAGTTGAGATTGAGAAAATGGAGTTGAGAAAATGGGAGTTGAGAAAATGGTCGCATGGGCTGGTGGCTCCGCCCCGATCTCCAGACAGAGGGGAGTTGAGATTGCCATGTGGTGCAGAGGGCAATCTCAACTCCCCTCTGTCTGGAGATCAGGGGGCAGGACCACCTGCCCATGCGACCATTTTCTCCGAGGGCAACCCATTGAGTTCCACCACCTCTTTCCCCAGAAAAAAGCCCTGGTCACCAACTTTATAGGGTTGTTGTGAGGATAAAAACGGGGAATGATGTACACCGCCCTGAACTCCTTGGAGGACAGTTGGAATAAAAGAAAGAATAAACGGTGTAGATCTGACTGTGTTTCAAAGCAGAGCACCATGAATCTGTGCCATGCCACTGTAAATGGGTAACGTGTCTTGGTGGTCTACACAGGCTTTGCATAGTTTTTGGGCTGCTGCTGTTTGTGCTTTTCATGAGTGGTAGATGTTGTGTTTCCTTTCCAAAGCAAACGTCCAAATTCAAAGGTTGGGTGGAGCTGAGAAGGGAAAAGGGAAAGATCCAGGTAAAGGGAGAGGGGAAATAAACCTTGCCGTTCCCAAATATGTCCGTGTGATAAAAACAAATGGTGGTTACGGAAAAAAGGTTTTAAAACATCTTTAATTTTCCTTGCTCTTGAAGAGGATTATATAAACAAAGGGAGTACCAGGTAAGTTTAATGCTATATGTATAGCTTGTTCTACATGACTGTCTCACACTTTGCCCTACAAATTGAGGATCAGAGATACGAACAAAAATGTGATACAATTAATTTTAGAACTTTGCTTTATTATAATTATTACAATTGTTTGTTTTTCTTCATTATGTTTTGGTTTGGTTTCCTTGGCTTTCGACAGGAAACATGCTTTCAGCTCTTAACTTTGTGACACTCCTTGCAAAAGGGTGCCACATCACAGTATATAGTAGCAAGGAAACAGGCCACGGTGCTGCTGCTTATACAGAAAAAAAGAAAACCCTCCCTAAGCCTCTGAGACAGCACAATGACTGGTGGAAAAGTATAAATACTTACCCTCCATGCATCTGATGAAGAGAACTGTGATTCTCAAAAGCTTTTGCTACAGTAAAGTTGGTTAGTCTTAAAGGTGCTACTGGACTCTTTTCTATTTTGTTACTACAGACTAACACGGCTAACTCCTCTGGAACTATGCATATAAACACTGCTCAGGACCATCTAATTCAGAAGACATGTCTGTTAACTCTTCTCGGTGGAAGATCCTCATGTCAGATTAATCTGAGTTGTCATCCCCCAGCTACTAAAAACAATCTGGTTCAATATACTGAATATATTAAAGAACAGAGGGCATTGGGCTCAGATTTTGTTTAATTACATATCCAAAACATGACATCTCTACTGAGGAGTAATGTCTGGATTAAATCCTCCTGGCTGTTACCTATACCTGTTCGAGGCGGTGGCCTACCTTACCCAGTTGTTAGTGTTCAAAGTGCTTCGGCCACTTGGAATGTGCTATGCAAATAGCAGTTGTCATCCCACTTCCTATACAATGAGCAGGGCTTTTTTTCAGCTGGAATGTGGTGGAACGGAGTTCCGGAACCTCTTGAAAACGGTCACATGGCTGGTGGCCCCGCCCCCTGATCTCCAGACAGAGGGGAGTTGAGATTGCCCTCCGCACCATGCAGTGTAGAGGGCAATCTAAACTCCCCTCTGTCTGGCGATCAGGGGGCGGGGCCACCGGCCATGTGACCATTTTCTCCAAGGGCAACCCACTGAGTTCCACCACCTCTTTTCCTAGGAAAAAAGCCTTGACAATAAGAATAACGTCACAGAGCTTTGCCAAGTGCCTCTGCAGTTCATGGCCTTGTACTCTTAGGACTAGCTTCCTTTGGGGATTATAACTACAATTGCAGGCACAGGCAAGCGTGCAGCATCATTAAAAGAAATGCCCAAACCAGCACTTCGTATTATCTTTTTAATTAAAAATGCCCCTACCTTTTGGTGGCATTGTCTACTGCCCTCTACGGTACCAGACCCTGCAACAGACCCAGATGCCAACTCTGCCCTCATATCTACCCAGGAAATATGATTACAAGACCCAATGGTGTCCACTACACTATCTCTGGCTCTTACAGCTGCTCTTCCTCCAACGTGATATATGCCCTCATGTGCCAACAATGTCCTTCTGCTCTGTACATTGGACAAACCAGCCAACCTCTACGCGAAAGAATAAATGGACACAGATCTGACATTAGAAATGGAAACATCCAGAAACCAGTGGGAGAACACTTCAGTCTACCAGGACATTCCATCAAAGACTTAAAGGTTGCTGTAGTTCAACAGAAACCTTTCAAAAACCAAATCCAACGGGAGCCTGCTGAATTGGAATTCATATGTAAATTTGACTCAGTCAGACTTGGATTGAATAGAGACTATAAATGGTTATCTCATTATCAGAAGTAACTGATTTCATTAACAGAAGTAAACTGATCTCATTATCAGAAGTACACTGATTTGCATCTATTTCCCCCTCTCCTCCCCACCTATATATCTCTGGCCAGTTTCTTCTTACCCTCCATGCATCTGACGAAGAGAGCTGTGGTTCTCGAAAGCTTATGCTACAGTAAAGTTGGTTAGTCTTAAAGGTGCTACTGGACTCTTTACTATTTTGCTACTACAGACTAACACGGCTAAGTTCTCTGGATCTATGCCCTCTACTGGCCACTCTATTACAGCTCCTGCTGCTGAAAAGCTGTATTTGAATTACTAGGAACTTCACCCTTAGGTGTCTTTGTTCACTATTCCCTCCCTGATTTGTCACAATGCCGGCTTTTTAAAAATTATTATTATTACAATTTTATTAATTAATACAATTAATACAATATTATTATTACACGTTTTATGGAGAAAGAAGCATGGTGGGTGGGTGGTGGGTGGGAGGTGAACAAGGAATGAAACTGAGCGACGGTATTGCTGTAGCAGGAAAGTAATATCAGTTGTTCGCTGCCAGCCTAGTCTGCCTTGCAAGGTTGTTGTGAGGATAAATGGAGGAGGAGAGAACTATTGACGTTATAATTATTCTTTGGAGGAAGGTGGGCTGAAAATAGGATAGGATAGATACTTAAAACTCCGACCTTTGTAGGATTTTAGTCTGTCTGTTATTTCTCATTAAGAGGCCGTGGAGCTGAGGAATGTTCTAAGACATCTCTCCAGTCAACTTACTTCTGAAACTGATTTTTCCATGCTTTTGATGATGTTGTGGTTCCTCCAACGCACACTTTTAAAATTGGAGATACACTTCACATTTAGGTTCCTAGAGCCCGAGTAAATAATATTAATCAGCTCTCAGCCAAAACAACATACATTGCCCTTGCAACCACAGGATAGGTAGTGCCATCAGTACAGCTTCCTGGCACTCTCCATTCCTCTTTGCCTGATCAGTTAGCTTTCTTAGCAAGGGAGACACTTCTGCGTTCCTCTGCATTAGTCCGCTATGGAGCAGGGGGGATCTATGGGGATCCTCATTCGCTCCCTCTGGATAATGCTTCTGCCTGTGTATTCTTAGGTGGTAGGTGAGGAAACAGATACACTGACAAGTGCAAAGCAATAGCTGCCTCACAGGTGGAAATTTTCCATTTTTCATAGCCTGCCTCAATGCTCATTCTAGTATGCCTGATCCATAGTTTGGGGGAAATGCTTGCACTCCACCTCTCCTTGCCCTCAGTCATTGCCTTCACAGCAAGGGTAGAAGCTGTTGGCACTATCATAATATTTATTATCAAGTGCCTTCAAGAATCTAGGCATGGGATGAAAACTAACACTCCATGTCTCATTTTGCGGCATCCCAGGTTTGGCAACGAACGTCTGAGTGATGGTGAGGACCGAGGATTTGTGCTGGGGGATCCCGAATGAAAGTCCCATGTATTCCACAGGCAGCACCTTCATTAACAGTGGCTGCCGCACAGGGTGCCTGGAAGAAGGCTGTGACAACCAGGAAGACACTTTTGCGCATTCCTCTGCTTGTCCCTCCTTGGTCAGATCAGCTCCATCTTGAAGAGGCTGAAATTCAGCAGAGAAGACGACGGGTCCTTCAGGCGGTTGTATGGTGGATGGGTTTGGTTCCCAGGCACTGCCTCTTGGCTAATGGTGGAGTTGAGCTACTGCAGTACATCAGCACTTCTTGCTGGGTCTGCTGCCACTGCCACAGCTTGGATTTTGGTGCGCTGGGTCTGACAGACAGGAAAGTGTTATGTGTGTCGGCTGGTCTGGGGTGACATGGATTGAGGACCCCTGATGACATTGTAACACATGAAACAAGCAAACTTCAGCCTGGCTGCTTGTTGGGTTCTCAGAAGGATTGAGTTCTGACACCTCTGGATCCATGTACAGAAGGAAAAAGATTCAGTGGAAGTTCATTTTGGTCTTTGGTCTTTGACCTGTCCTTCACTTACCTGTTGGACTTTTACTTGGAGCACCACGAATCCACACACCTATAAGAGAACAGAACATACAGCCCGTTGTGTTGTTGGACTTTTGGTTATCTCTTGCCTGGCCATTGCCAATAGTGGTACAGAGTACTATTTCTAGCATGTATTTTTGTACAAAAGTATTTGTGTATGAATGTATTTTTGTATAGCAGTTGGAATAAGACATTAATATTGTTTATTGTTTGATTCTGCACTTGTACACTTTACACAAATATATTTAATAGAAGGCATTAATTAATTTGTTAACTTTCAGTGAGTATTCTATTCCCTGGATTGTGGTTTTCCACTTTTTGTTTCAGCCACTGGCACTCCAGCATCATGTGCATAACTTGTGCAAGTTTCTGGATCTCTGCATGCATGGTGTCTAGTTTTTCTGAGGGACTGGGGGCCAGTGGTGGGGACTGAGGAAGCCGCCATCTGGCCTCCCCATGGAGAGATTGGATGGGTTGGAGAGTAGGTGCGGTTCGACCAGGAAGTCTGTGTACTGGCATCTTTGGCCTGGAAGGAGAAGCCAAGAAAGAAACAGTAGGTTATCACAGGTAACTGATTTCCTTTACAGAAGCAGGATCAAGGGGAGTCCAGTGGCACCTGGTGTGGGCTTTCGAGGATCACAGTTCTCTTCGTCAGAAGCATCTGGCGGGGAGAGCTGTGATTCTCGAAGGCTTGTGCTGCAGTGGAATTGGTTGGTCTTGGAGGTGCTACTGGACTCTTTTTGGTTTTGCTACTACAGACTAACACGGCTAACTCCTCTGAACCTTTACAGAAGCAAACTGATCTCCATATCAGAAGGAGCTGTTTGCATCTCCATATCAGAAGGAGTTGTTTGCATCTACTCCGCCCTCCCCTCTCCTCCTCTATATCTGACCAGTTTCTTTTGGCCCTCCATGCATCTGATGAAGAGAACTGTGATTCTCGAAAGCTTATGCTACAATAAAATTGGTTAGTCTTAAAGGTGCTACTGGACTCTTTTTGATTTTGCTACTACAGACTAACACGGCTAACTCCTCTGGATCTATGACCGCAGGTTCAGAAAGACGGTTATTATTCTGCAGCTGGAGAATCCATTGTGGTTCTGGAAGGGGGCTGGGTAGCTTTTCTGGACTCCAGGAGTCATCAGGCTTTTGTTTTAGGAAGGAACAGACTTGTCCAATCATTACACTCCAAGGAGAATTGTCAACCTAGTACGAGTCTTGGATTTTTGTACTTTTGCCTTCAATGTGGGGAAAGCAAAGTGGGCAGTAGTGCATTTATTGAAATGCAGTGTCTTCCTAGATCTACTCCTCACCTGCCGTCCTAAAAGATAGTTTGGATAGCAAGAAAGTACATTACAAATTTAAGAGTTTTACATATGGTCATAAAAGATAAAGCAGAAGTGGGTATTTATATCAGTTATATGCTTGACCGGTCCTGCTTGGTCATCTCCCGCCTCCTTTCTAGCAGTCTGAATAGCCCAGCTTAGCCCAATCTTGCCAGAGCTTGGAAGCTAAGCAGGGTCAGCTATGGATAGTACTTGGATGGGAGACCAAAAAGGGAAGCCCGGGGTTGCTATACAGAGGAAGACAATGGGAAGCCACCTCTGCTTATCTCTTGCCTTGAAAATCCCATAGTCCTCGGGTTGCCATGAGTTGGCTGTGACTTGACAGCACACAATTAATAGTATTATTATTATTTGCTAGCTTCCCTGCAGCCCACTGCGTGCTAAATTACAAAGGAAGAATGCCTACCACAGTTCCTTGAAGGCCTGCTAATCTGCGTTTAAAGGATTCAGGCTAAGAAATGAGAATGTGCTCTGCTGGAACAGTCCAAAGCCCACCTATTCCTGCCATCCTTTGCAAGAATTCTAGAAAATGGAAAGTTCAGAAAGCTCCACCAGGCACTAGCTAGAGGCCAATCAGTTGTTTGCACTCTACCCTCTACCTGTCCCAGATCTCAGGACAGACAAAGGCGAGTGCTTCTTCCATTTGAAACAGTAGACTTGGCTGCCACAGGATGTGGCCATGGTTAGCTGGCTTTAAATGGGAATTAGACAAACAGAGGAAAGGGAATTTAGGCTTGGCAGGGGCATCTGGTTTTGGCCACTAGACTAGATGGGTCTTTGGTTTTGCCCCCACCCCAATGGCTGCTTTTATGTTTTTACGACTGTACATTTTTTATTCAGATGAAATTTGTTACCATAAAATGTGCGTGGGGGTGTGTGTCCCACCTTGCATCATCAATAAACAATGTAGGGTTTCTCTCCACTGTAAGAAGCTTGAAAGGGGTATGAGCAACACCTGAACATTCCCAAGCAAATGGCTTCCAGTAGACATCAATTTTACATTTTTAAATTCCACTCCACTTCCACTGTGACCCAGCATGGGCCCGCCCAGGCCAAACCCTTTTGGTTCTTTTTTTTTTTTGAAAAAATTTTTATTGGGTTAGAATCCGTTATTTTTACATTTACATTCAATTTTCCCCAAATTTTTCATTTCTAACCCCCTCCCTTTCCCCCCCTTTTGTTGACTTCCAACAGTTTTCCAACCCTTTGTCCCTTTTCCCTTACTTCTATTAAATTTCTCTATCTAAAACAAATACATATTCTCCATTATACTAAGCAGTACATCCTTAACTACTTTTCTTATTGTATACCCAAACTGTAAGTCTTTGTTTCCATCTTGGATAAACAATTTATCCCATTTTCCAATTTTGAATATTTCTATATATCATAAACCTATATATCATAAACCATAAAAATCTTACACATTTAAATCAAACAATTTGACTTATTCTCTATGTATTACTCATTCTATCTTTTTATGGTAATTCTATATAACTCTCGTCACATAGTCAATCAATTTGACTTGTCTATACATTCAGTTTGGTGCATTATACAAATCTTATCAAAGAAAGAAAATATTGTTGATTACTCAATCCGTATATTTAATCCTTATCCTTAATTATTTTCTATCAATATTCTATTTATTAACCAATATATATCTATATATATATCAATCTGTTAATCTAACTGCTTATAAATTCACATTTATCTCTTCCCCCCCCGGTAAAGTCACCCCCTCTACATTTTATTATACTTCAGTAGTTCTCAAACTGCCACAGTTTTCCTCCCACCTCCCATTTCTTCTCCAGATATTGTTTCAGCTTCTCCCAATCTGTGTTAAACTGCCCTGAGTCCAGATTTCTCAGTTTTCTTGTCATCTTGTCCATTTCTGCCATGTACAGCAATTTGTAGGTCCAATCTTCAATAGTTGGCACTTCTTGTACTTTCCATTTTTGCGCATACAAAAGTCTAGCTGCTGCTGTCATATAAAATATCAACGTCCTATGATGGGCTGGAATTCCCTCCATTCCCAAGTTTAGTAGCAGGAGTTCTGGGTTCTTATTTATTTGAAATTGTAAAATTTCACTCATTTCTCTTATTATTTCCCCCCAGTACTGCCTAGCTACCTCACACGACCACCACATATGATAGAGGGAGCCCTCATGCTTCTTACATTTCCAGCATTTATTAGAAGTGTTCAAATTCCCTAGCGCAATCTTCTTTGGTGTCATGTACCAACGATAAATCATTTTATAGATATTCTCTTTAATATTTGTACATGTCGTTGTCTTCATTGTAGTCTTCCACAAGTATTCCCATGCCTCCATTGTTATCTCTTTGTTAAAATTTATAGCCCATTTCACCATTTGTGTTTTAACTGTCTCATCCTCAGTATACCATTTCAACAGTACTTGGTATACCTTGGATATTCTTTTCTTGTCCTCTTTAAGAAGGGTCTGCTCTAGTTCCGAATTCTCTATTCGTATACCTCCCTTTACAGAGTCCGAGTTATACAAATCTCTGATCTGTCTATACTGGAACCAGTCGTAATTCGGTGATAGTTCCTCTTGCGTCTTTATTCTAAGTTTAGATGCTTCTATTTTAGTTATTTCTTTATAAGTCAAACATTGTCTTTCGTTATCAACAGCTCTCGGGTCTATCACCTCATATGGAACCACCCACCAAGGAGTTCCTTCTTGTAGATAAATTCTGTACTTCTTCCAGATTGTGTATAGACTTCTCCGTACAAAATGGTGCAGGAACATCGAGTTGACCTTTACTTTCCCAAACCCTTTTGGTTCTAACAAGATTCGGTGACAACTTCCCGGCACTCTGACTGCAGCCGCATCAAAGCTTGCAAATCCCACACCATCTGTTACAGTTTTTTCCTGATTTTTTATTCCATGGTAGAACTCAAGGCAGCTTGCAGAGAATTCCCAAGAGGACTTTCCTGTCCAAGTGCTGGCCAGACTTGGTCGGGTTTCGTTTCAGCAAGCGAGGCTACATCAAACCATTCCTTGGGGGCTCCTGCTCTACGTGCAAGTGGACTTTTTTCTCACCAGTGTCCCAATTTTGCATTACTGTCTGTTTCAACTTGCATTTGGAGTTAAATAGTTAAATTAGTAAGCTAATATGCTGAACATAATACAGTTGAATATAAAATGTAAAATATAAAATGTTGAATGTAAAGTATTTTAAGTATGTATGGAAAGCAGAAATATTATGTAGTTCCTATTATGTAGTTCCACTATTCTGGTTTATATTTTGTTTCTATCTTTTATGTATTGTTCACTGTTTATTGTCTAAATAAAAATATATAAAACCAAAAACTTGCATTTAGGTAACCCTTCCCTGACACTTACATGCATGCTACAGCCAAGGAGCGCAGTCATGGCAGGAAGGGTATGTTCAGAAATGTTATTAGCTGGCTGCACTTTGTGCATGAAGGACAAAAAGAACAAGACTCAGTCTGCCCCTTTCAAACATTTGCCTAATTGAGAAAGAGTAAATAATAGTACAAGAATAGTATTTCCTGGAGCAAAGCTGCATTTGTCATATTGAGGCATGGTGAACCAGATAGCAAAGTAACAAAGATACTTGCTAGTGCAAAGTGTCCTTCATTTCATTGCTTTATTGGAATTTGGAGGCAAGTTTACCAAGACAGAGCATGGGCACTCAACTGAAAGCAAAGCTTGTTTGGCCTATAAAAGGGTTCAGGAAACCATTCTAGGCTGTAATGACACTACTCTGCCAGTAGGTGTCAGCAAAGTCTGAGGAAAGTAGCTCTCAGTTCTAGAAAGTCTAACTCATGGAGAGTATAAAACCCTTGTATTTGAATCCTACCAAGGAAGCAAGGCTCTCTTCTGACTTCCCCATCCTTGCTATCAGACTCTAACCGAGCGCTCCACTAGTAAGGTTAACTTGTATCACTTCAGGCTGTAAGTGGGGCTTTATCTAGTGTAACTGTTCATTAAAAATAAACGGCTTGCTCACAGAAAACCAGCCTCACTGCCTCCCCAATACCATCTAGATTTCTTTGTAAGGAAATGTGGCTCTTTTTTGGCATGAAGAGGAGTATTCTGCCTGTAATGATTTTAAGTAAATGTGTGCATGTGTCTTTAAATGCTTGGTGTGGTATAGATGAAGTGTGGGGGTGAAAGAAAGGGATGAGTGAGTGAGATGATTGGTTGATGACTGAGAGTGTGGGCCGAGTGAAGGCAGTTTTAGACTGAGAGTGGAGAGAAAAGTTTCAGTCAGGGCGCGAGAGGCAAGCTGTGTGCAGCCTGAGCTTGTTTATGTTGTCTGAGAGAAATATAACCCGTGTGCAAGCCTGAACTGTGTGCTTGTGAAAGAACATTCAGTCAGGGAAAAGCAGGCAAACTGTGTGTGAAGCCTGAGAGAAGTAAAGTAACTTGAAGAATTGAGAACTACTCTTTTGAAACCATCAAGTTTTAGAAATAATATGAAACCGATACGCTTCTTATAAAAATAAAAATTTACTTTTTTTTTATATCCCAGAGTATCTGTCATTCCTATATCCCATTCCTTTCCTCAGGGCCACATAGTACCACGAAAAAGCCTGACCCTTGGACACGTTACTAAAGGGAAAATTTAAATACAATATCGTGGAATATACTATTCCTGGTGGCAGCAATCTACCCAGAGGGTGTAAGAGGAAGATTAAAGGCAAAATCTACTGAGAAAGAAAGGGGTCGTAACACTGCCCCATGACCCCCTGCCACCTGTAATTTGAAGTGAGACGATCTAGAGATAAGCCATGTCAGTAGGAAAAAAGGCCTGAGTGTGGGGGTTTTTTGCCCACATCAACTAGCAGATAATGCTATAGTTGTCTATAGTGTCTGAATATCCTGCAGTCAATTTTTTATAATTTGGGCCTGGTCTACACATGCAGCAGAAAAACGTGGTAGAATGAAATGAGCAAAGTGGAGATAGTTGTGTCAGAATTTTAATGTTCTCACACATGAACATGGCCTGCAAGTACAATACATACGTAGAACAAAAGTTCCCATTTGTTTGCGGTGTTACCTTTTTTTCTTAGAGATTTATTCCAAGAGGCAGTGTTGTAAAATGTAATCTATCCCCTACAGCCAGGCCTCTGCCCTCAACCCTTGGGAGCTCTGGGGGGTGGGGCACATGGAGGGAAAGCGTCAAGTGACATCATGACATCACTTTGGGGTTTTACCTAGAAGTGATATCACAGTGCTCTAGGAATTTCCCAGAACTCAGTGGTTAAAACCATAGAGTTTGGGGGAACTAACTACAACTTTGTGTCATTTACCCCATTTCCTCCCCCCTGCCCCGTTGCTGCTCTATTGAGCAAGTACAAGGGACATGGGAGCATTGGTGGGAGGATTTCTGCCACAAGCAGGTAACTGGCATCCCTACTACACTCTGAAGCACATTCTATCACTGTAGGACTCTCCCCCCTTCCCCCCTCCCCTGTATGCACACAGTCGGTCTGATACTCCTCAAATCAGATCCACCCTTTGTATGGCCGAGGCCTCGACTATCTATGCTTCTGTTCTTGCTTTGCACTTCCTTCCTTTTTCTGGAGTTGGATGGCACAGTCTAGGCTCTTCCTCTCTGAAATTAAGGCAGGATTCCTTTCAGGAGGCAAAAATATCATCCCTTTCATACTGTTCAGAGTATGCTGTGGGGTGACGGGAGCAGGGCAGCCTATGGTGCTGGATAGTTATTGCCTAGAAGAGTAAACAGATAAAGAAGAGACATGACCTCTATCCCACACCTGTAGAGTAGGGGCAGCTGCCTTTAGGGAAGCTAGCAGGACCCTCAGAAACCCCCTTACAAAGTGGACTCCAGTCAACCTGCATTTGCAAAGCTTGTTTGAAAACTGAGCTCTTCTGGTTGTTTTGCAGCCCTTGTGGCCTGCGAGCCACAGTGTAGAGTAGTGGCTAGACTGATGGACTTGAATCTGGGCAACCCAGGTTTGATTCCCCACTCTGCCATGGCTTTGAGCCAGTCACACACTCTCAGCCTCAGGGTTTGTTGTATGGAGAATGATGTAACCCACTTTCGGTCCCCATTGGGGAGGAAAGCAGGGTAGAAATGAAGTAAAGTAAAAATAATAGAATTTAAAGACTGGGGGGTCCACATCTCAGGGGCAGAGCATCTGCTTGGCCTCCAGATATAGGGAAGACCCAGGCATGGAAACCTACCACTAGTTAGGGAAGATTAATCAGTTAGCTGCGCCAAAGGTCATATGTGAATGTGAGAGAACCAGTGCGGTTTAGCGGTGAGTGTCAGACTAGATCTTGGAGGTCCAAGTTCAAGTCTCTGCTCTGCCACAAAGCTCGCTAGGTGAGTTGTGCCCACACGTGCTCAGCCTATCTTACCTTGCAGGACTTCGGTGAGGCTAGAAGGCCCACTGGCTGTTCAGAAAAACCTCTCCTGCCTTCTGTTCGATTTGAGAGTAAATCACAAAGCAGAAGCTGCTAGGAATCAGATTTGTGTATTTAGAATGGGAGGAGCCCAGTTTTAACTCAGTGGAGGACAGGAAAGTGGAGACCAAAGGTCAGAGCCTTATATCCTTCTCTGATATTATTTCTTCATTTGGATCTATTCTGTCTCCACTTATGCCGACATTATTGCAGGATGTCTCTGACTGTCCCTTTTGCATTTCATGACCTTTAAAACTCACTGTTCACAATCACCCCCTGTTATATCTATGTATGTAAATATCGGTTGATTTAGGATACAATTCACGCGTCTGATGAACTGGGCTCTAGTTACAAAAGCCACAATGCATTTATTAAGGGCTTCTCTGTTTTTTCTGCAACACACCTATATGGATGGATGCCCCTCTGGAAATATTTTATTAAATATTTCCACCCTAGTCTCTTGGTCCTATGACCCTAGAGCAGTTGTCTCTCATTCATAGGGTCGCCATAGTCGGAGACGACTTGACGGCACATAACACACACGCATTCCGCTTAAGTCTCCGCAAGAAAGGTGGACTATAAATATAATGTATATAAATGTGTTAAACGTAACATGAAAATTACTCAATGCACGTTTTAAAAAAAAGTGTACGTGCGTTCAGTGTAACTTGTGAACAGGGCTGGTCTTTTAATGGATATTGCTCTTTCAACGCACTCTCGCTATCGTACACAAGCGGCTTTTCTGGTATGAAAAAGAAAAATCCACTTGCAAGCGACTGCTAAAGCGCTTCATTTCACGTGAAGCGTCCCCTTTAAAAGCGGCCTCCCTCCCCTATGCACGCTTTTAGCAGCCGCCCATTAAAAGAGCCCTCGCCTGTGACATCATTAGAGCGCGCCGCCTGGCGGGCTCTTGGCGCTCTAACGCCGCTCGGCGTCACAACAGGCGCGCCAGGGAACAACGGGACGGTGGCTGAGGATGTGAGTTGGAGGGTGAGGGGCGGAATCCGCCGCCATCCGGGCTTAGGTAGACCGGGAGGCGCGGCGACGGCGGCAGGGTGTGTGGGGAGGACGTTCGTACAGCCGAGGAGGCGGTTATGCGGAGGGGTGGCGGCGGCGGGGGCTCGAGGGGCGGCCCAGAAGGGGACTCGGCCTTCAGTGGGGCGGCCTCGGGAAGCCTGAGGGGAGACGAGGTGTGTATGATTGACGGGAGAGAGTCCACTGGCTCCGCCCCCTTCCCGCTCTGTGATGGGGCTGATGCAAGCCGGGCCTGAGGAAGGGGGAGACGCTCGCCCCGCCGGGCGGCCTCCTAATGGAGGCCCCTCATATCTCTGCTTCCGGGCCACGCGTCTTTCTCTGGTTATGTCAAAGTGCTGCGCTTGTTTATTGGATACTCTGATCTGGCTCTACGGTAATAGTGAGAATGCTTGGCATTTCAGGTTAGGCATGTGTATGATACGCGTTGGTGTGTCTTGTTATGTGCTGTCAGGTTGCTTCCAACTTAAAGCAACCTAATGAATTAACGACCTTCCCGAGCTTTGCTCAGGTGGTCTTCCGAACTGAAGGCTGAGAATGATCTACACTTTAAGTATGAAGTATATATTAAGGTTAAAGTATAATATATGCATTATATAATTATATTCATCTACATTCATCTCTGTGTGTCTCTTGTTATATGTGTATATATTTATTTACATATAGACATGCAGACTGGCACCTTAGAGACCAGTTTTGGGGGTGTAAGCTTTCGAGAGTCAGTGCTCCCTTCTTCAGAGCTCTGACTCTCGAAAGTTTATACCTTGAAAATCTTGTTGGTCTTTAAGGTGCTACTGGACTCAAATCCTATTCTGCTGTAGACCAACACGGCTACCCACCTAAAGCATGTATTAATAATACCTATAATTATTGAAACCAAAACCAGAAGCTATGTAGTGCTGTTTGTTAGGACCAACAACAATAATAAAAAGATACAAAATTGTGTGCAAGCTACAAAATTGCTATGTCTTTCATTCATGGGTGTGAGTGTAGGGTTTTTTTCCCATTTTTGTTTGTGTTTTTACCCTGCTGCTTGGTTTCTGAAGTGGCTCACTACAGCCTGAAATACAAATATAAATAGAAGGTGTTTGGAGAAATCAACATGATTGTTGTGTGAAGTGCTCCCTTGCTCAATTGCTGCTTTCCCAGGCACACTAGTTTAAAATACAAATATAAATAAAAGATGTTTGGGGGAAGGTGAGGTCAACTGACAGACTCATAGCTTCCTCAAACACCTTTTATTTATATTTTTAAATTGGAGTAAATCATTTCAGGAGCCAATCTTTATCTGATTAAAAAAAACAATAGGATGGTCAACGTACATTTCCACACATTTCATTTATGCATATCTTTATAATAGTACAAATGAAAGCAAGTATAGAGTGTTTGACATTCACGATGTGATTATCCTTGCCACAACCCTGTCAGGTAGGCAAGGTTTGTTATCTGTGTATCACAAGTGGGGAGGGGACTTGCCAAAGACCACCTTGTGAGCTTATCTCAAAGTTGAGTCTTGAACTGGGGAGTTGTAAACTTATCTTTCAGTCTCTTGGCCATTGAATTAAATCTGCTCTCTGTTGTGGTTAATAGGGTTGTGCTGACTTTAGTACAGTTGCGGCCAGTTTGTGTCCTGGGAACTGAAGGCAAAGGGGAGGGGCCAGGTTCCTGTCCAAAAGGCTTAAAAATGTAAAAAGAGTCTTGCTAAATCAAATCAAGGGTCCAGCTAATTCATCCTATCTTTGTCAGCAGTGGCTCGTTTAATGCTTCCAAGAAGCTCCTATATCTGCAGCATTTCTTAGTGTTTGGTTACTTTTGCAAATGGATACTTCTGAATGTGATGGAGAGTGCCCTCAAGTCATAGCTGATTTATGGTGACCCCCTCTGGTGGGGTTTTCATGGCAAGAGACTAATACAGGTGGTTTACCATCGCCTGCCTCTTCAGCTCTGGTCTTTGTTGGAAGCCTCCAATCTAATTACTAAGGCCAACCCTGCTTAGCTTAGCTTCTGAGATCTGACAAGATCAGTAGAAGTTTCATTTATCTGTTGGAGTCGATAGCCCAGGTCTCCTTGAAATTATATTAAACACTTTCAATGCCACCTAAGCCAATCAGTTGCATAAGCGAATTATAATAATTGATTCTTTGTGGTGCAAAGAAGTTATTTTTTCTGAATTTACTTTCTGTTGTTTTCATTGCGTGACCCCAAATACTACTATTGGGAGGAAAAAAAGTTTAGTCTATCTAATTTCTCTCAGTCATTGGTAACTTTATAAATCTCTGTCTTGTCCTCTATGGGTTATTTTTGGGGGGGGGGAATCCAAATGGTTTAGCCTGCCCCCCCCCCCCAGGAAGGTTCTGGCCAAGCACTTTAATTTGTTCATTTTTTTCATTTATCCCCAGTGGGGAGCCAAAGCAGCTTGCACTGTTCTCCATTTTATCTTCACAGCAACCCTTTGAGGTAGGTTAGTTTGAGAGTGTGTGACTGGCCCAAGGACACCCATTAAGCTTCCACTGCAGAGTCGGGTTTTAAACCTGGTTCTCCCAAATTCTAGCCTAACTAACCACTATAACATGCTATTGATCAGTTTGGCTTCCCTCTTTCATTTCTGATACCCGTTTTTAAATTAAGGCAACCAGAATGAAATTGCATCACAATTTTATACAAATGCATTATAATACCAGCTGTCTCATTTCCTAAAAATCCTTAACATGGACTTTTCTGGTTTATTTATTTAGTAAATTTTTACCCCATCAGTCAGCTCAGGGCAGTAGACATCAGTTTCTCCTCCTCCATTTATCCTCAGAACAGCCCTGTGAGGTAAACAAGACTGAAAGAGAGTAATTGACTCAAGTTCACTAGTGATCTTCATAGCAGAATAGGGATTTGATCCTGTCGTCTCCCAGATCCTAGTCCAACACTTTAACCACTACACTAAACTGGCTGGCACTACCATCATATCCACCAAGTGATCCTGATGTGGATGGCCCAGGCTAGCCTAATCTCTTTAGATCGCGGAAGTTAAGTAGAGTTGACCCTGGTTTGGCCTAGGATGAGAGACTGCTATGCAGACAGAGGCAATGGCAGACCACCTCTGAGCGTCCCTTGCCTTGAAATAACAACATTCGATTTATATACCGTCTTTCAGGATGACTTAACACCCAGTGAGAGCAGTTTACAAAGTATGTTACTATTATCCCCACAACAAAACACCCTGTGAGGTGGGTGGGGCTGAGAGAGCTAAAAGCTGTGACGGACCCAAGGTCACCCACCAGGCTTCAGGTGGAGGAGTGGGGAATCAAACCCGGTTCTCCAGATTAGAGTCCCGTGCTTCACCAAACTGGTGAAAACAGGAGGAAAGACAAAGGCGGGTGGGAAGGAGAAAAGGAAGCAGGAAAAGGGGAGAGGCTGTGGGGGCAGTGAAGGGAAAGAAGACATGGTGGAGGAGCAGAATATGAGATGTCCCCCGCAATCCTTGCACTACAGGATCACCATAAGTTGACTGCCATGGTGATCCTGCCCTACAGGATCACCATAAGTTTACACACACATCCACCATGATCTCTTATCTGATTACTATCAGCCAGATCAGACTCAACCAGTGAAGGGACAATTATTTGTTGGCCCCACAGTGCCTCATTTACTTGCATTGACTCTTATATGCCAATTAGCTGCCCATTTGGAGAGTTTTTTCTGAGCTCCAGTCTTTATTAGAAAACTAGTGTGGTATTGGGGTTTGGGTATCAGAAGTACAGGTCTCTTGTTGACCTGAAGTCAGTAATAGTCATTAATGATCTGATCCTCTTAATGTTTGCTCATAAGTGCCATGAACGTCATTGTGTTTACTTGTGGACGAGCATTGAATTTGGCAGTAGAATGATATTCTGGGTTTCCAGTCACAGATTTTACATCCACTGTAGTTAAACTACAGGCCTGAAATCTTAATACAGTACTATGCATATCAAAAAACACGCAGCTCACTTGGTTGTATGGAATTCAGCATGACTGTAGAGACACACAGCAACTTGAGCACAGGGACCAAATGCTTGGCCTTTCAGATGTTTCCCAAGGTTACCATAAGAGAGCTGCTTGCATACGTCCAGACAGAATTGTGTACCAGTGCTATTTCCTGACACATGGACCCTCTTCAGTTCTCTTGGATGGCACTGCCTGAGCCATTGTTCCACTTGCAGAGAAAGCTTTGGGCTCCCTGCATATGTATCCCATGTGGCCTTACTGTGGCATGTATGCAGTAACCAACTCAGTGTACTACCACAATATGTATTCTCTGAGGACGGGATCTGACCTCTGCAGGCCAGTGGGTTCCTCAGGTTATGAAATAGAGGTCGTACCCTTTTAAGCATCAAAAGCTGCACCTTTGGCCTGGGACTTGCTTCCTGACAAAATAGGGATTATTAGGCAGGCTGTAATCTTAAATTCTGTCCTTGCTGCGACTGCTCACTGATACCAGGAAAGCAGAACTGTGAAGGGAAGCTTCAAAGATGCAGAAGACAGGAGAGTGTTTTGGTGATTTATTTTTTTTAGCAACTACTATAGAATAGTGGGAGCTTTGAAAATAGTCTTCCTGTTTGAGGATACTGAGTATACAAAAGCTAGGACCTAAGAAATCTCCAAACAGCTCATCTGAGCTTCACTGTATCTGCTTGTTCATATTTCCTCCCGTGTGAAATTGCTTAGAAAAATATTTCAGGTGTACTTTTTAAAAAAGCACCATGCAAGCTGTATATGCGGCCACTGTCTTATTTTAAAAGCAGATAACTGACTGTAATAGTTTGCATGCAGAAATGTCTCCGTTGCTTATGCCTCCCCCCCCCCCTCCTTGTGAAGTGGGTTTCTTCTGTCTGTATATATATTAATTGTTTCTCAATCCTTTTATCTTGTCACCAGGCTGCTCTTTGGAGTTTATGCACGAGATTTAGGGATCGTTTCTCAGACTCAAGAAGTTAGAAGTAAGAGTTCAGATAAGTGAGTCCCCCGCAGTGCTCCTTTTGGACTCAGAAGGGGAAATGGAGCTGTCAGGAATGAAAAAGAAGAGTTTGCTAGGAATCAAAGAGAATAATAAAAAGTCCAGCACTAGGTAATAATTGATTTTTCAAGGCCATAACCCTTTTCGGGGGGGATGGTGGCAATGTAGTCAGTGCTTTCCCAGCAAGCATGAAGAGTTAGCAATGCGCATCTCCCCTTTTCCCTTTTCATAACTTTCATGTCCCTCTTGCTGTTGGCTTTATTTGTGAAGGTGCTCATAATAGACATGCTGGGGACATGTTTCCCTACCCCATTTCCCCTTCCAGCCCTGTAGTGAAGGGCTTTTTTGCTTTTCAGTGAAGAAAGTCAGACACTGAGTTTCTGAACTTCTTTTCTTTGAAGGGCACCCTCTCCCAGCAAGCGTAAAGACCGGACTGAAGAAAAATCCAAGGACAGATCTAAGGACAAACCAGCCACCAAGGAATCTGGCGAAAAGGACCGTGGGCGGGACAAAACTCGAAAGAGGCGCAGCGCTTCCAGTGGCAGCAGCAGCACCAGGTAAGCCGCATTGCTGTTGGGATTAGGAGGAAGGAGCTGGCTTCCGTGGACTCTTAGCTAAATATTTAAAAACAGGAACGTCTGTGTTGGGAGGTGGCAGGTTCCAAGACTTCCATGTGCTTGGGGACAAGTCAGGGATGGGGTGGAAAGGCTGTATCCATCCTGCCCTGCTCACGAGCTTCCAGGGCAGCTGGTGTTTTCTAAAAGCTATGCTGTAGAAAAACGGGGACCTTGAGATGGCCCACAAGCCGCTTCTTGCATTGTAAGGGTCTTGGGTGGAAGCAAAAATGCAAGCAGTCTTTGGCTCTGGTTTCTCCTTCCACATCAAAACAAGGCATTGTGAATTTGTGTAGGGCTTACACACACCCACACACATGTCACTTGGAGCAGTTTCTCTGAACAAGTTCTCTGTAGATGAGAAGATTCCCAAGTCCCCGTTTGCCTTGCGCAGTCCATTCTGAAACCTTTTCTCTGCCAGATCCCGCTCTAGCTCCACATCCAGTTCAGGGTCCAGCTCCAGCACTGGCTCCAGCAGTGGCTCCAGTTCCTCCTCAGCATCAAGCCGTTCTGGGAGCTCCAGCACTTCACGGAGCTCCAGCTCCAGCAGCTCCTCAGGCTCTCCAAGCCCATCTCGACGTCGGCATGACAATAGGAGGCGTTCCCGTTCCAAGTGAGTTTAAGTGACCTTTTTGTTTGTTTCTATGTTTAGAAATGCTTGTTATGAGAGGGTTGGCTTATGGCTTCAGCGGCATGCCAGCCATCACTCTTCATTTATGTTCAGTCAAGTTCTTGTTGGGTGTCCTTGTTCTTCAAAAAGGTTGCTTGGAGGTGGTCCTATATTGTATATTTCGGTCATGTCATTAGCTCCAGCTTTGATTAGCACCCTTCTGTAAGAGTTACTAAAAGCAAGTAGTATTTGGAGATATTTCTGCCAACTCCTATTTGTGTGTGTTTTAAATCAGATTGTGCTTTTGCTGTAGAAGTTTGGAATTGTTCTCTGGAATGTAGCCTGATTGGCCTAGGATGCTTAATAGGACCATAATGTGTCCTAAATATGGGCCTTCTTATGTTTTACTAGGGCAGACTGCTTGGGGCTATATGGAATTTAGAGATGCAGAAGTTAAGAGCCCCCATTTTCTTTGCTACTTTGCTGACCCGTCTGGTTTATGCAGCAAAACCTGAGGGGTTTTTTTAGACAGCATCAAACAACTTGGCTTGCTCTCCCCCTCTCTGGGGCTGCTTCCTTGCTTTTGCAGTTTGAGGTAGGGTGTGTTAGTTAATAGTTTCAGTTAAATGGAATGCCTCTCCTCAGATATGTATGAATGCCTGATGAAGAAGGCATTGGATTATAGAGTGCATTTAGGTTTCATCACGCTTTCGCAAGAAAGCTCGAGTTCTTTCTTATATCTCAGCAAAACACATTGCCATGCTGACTGGAGATAGGCTCAGTGGTCCCGGTCCGCTCTTTGATTAGTGTAACTGCTTAACATGTCCCTAGGTGCAGGCAGCATGGCATGTTACTGCAGTCTACAAAAAGGGTGCAATTAAATTGGACCATCAGAATGATGTTTGGCACAAATGCTTGCAAATCCTGTTGGACTTCATTTAGGGACCTCAGTGAGTGTTTTAGCTAGATACATAGTTAAACAGAAGAGGATTTCGGCGTAACTGTTTCTTTCTTCATCACAGCTGATAATTAAACTTTGAATATACTTCTTCCTAATGTCTGTACGTGCCATATTTGACAGTCTGTCTTTTAAATTCTTAAATTTGCTGAGCAGTGCTAAGTATTCAGGTTAGCTATCCTTTGTAGCATGTTGCCTTGAAAGTTACCAACAATCCCATTGCACATTTGGCTGTGTTTTAATTTTTTTAAAAAAAAATGTGACTCACCTTAAAACATTTTTAACCAGATCAAAGCCCCCCAAGAGAGATGAAAAGGAACGGAAGAGGAGAAGTCCATCACCAAAACCTACCAAAGTCCATGTTGGGAGGCTCACCAGAAATGTTACTAAGGTAATAATCTGCTTCTTTCAGAGGCTGATTCCGCACACGTTGGATAATGCACTTTCAATGCACTTTATCAGTCGTTTGAGGTGTATTTTTTGTTCTACACACAAAAAAAATTGGTTCCAAATGATCTATAAAGAGGATTGGAAGCGCATTATCCAATGTATGTGGAATCACTCACTGCAAGAAAGAAAGTGGAGATCTTGAAGCTCATTGAATATAAACTGAGGTATAATACTCATAAAAGAAATGAATTCATGTGAAATACTAGTATACCATAGTAAAGTTTGGGTAATCCAGGGAGCTGTACTTTGGCTAAAGGATTGCTGGAGACTCGGATAGTGTTCTGACCCCAGTAAAAGTGTGTTTGTCATATTGCCGTAGCCATTAAGGTGAATTCTTTCTCCCAACAGGATCACATCATGGAAATATTTTCCACTTACGGAAAGATTAAAATGATTGACATGCCGGTTGACAGGCTTAATCCACACCTCTCCAAAGGTTATGCGTATGTAGAATTTGAGAATGCAGACGATGCAGAGAAAGCCCTGAAACACATGGATGGAGGTAGGTGCTGGCAGCTGTACAACTGTGAGAGCATCAGCTCATGTATCTGATCAGAATGTGGTATGGGTGTCTCCCAAAGAATACAGCATTTGGAACTGCACCAGTCTTGAAAAGCAAAATGGTAGTTGGTAGCCCCTAGCAAATCCGCTGGATTGGGTTCTCTCACCCAACAATGTGGGAAAGGATGGGCCATCCTGACCAGAATGGCTGTCCTACTGTAGGCAACAGCTCGGTGTATTTTTTAAATGGACAGTCGGAACAGACTGTCCTTTATTTATATGACCTGAGGAGCTGCAGTTGTTCCTGAGCTCCTTTTTTATGTTCCCTTTTAAAATATTATATGATCTCTCTCTTTAAGAAAGTGCTGTGTCTAGACTTCTGGTGGCAAAACATTCAAGTAATCTGACTTCTATGATGTTTAACAGGACAGATAGATGGCCAGGAGATCACGGCAACAGCTGTTTTGACTCCTCGGCCTAGGCTACTCCCAAGGCGTTTCTCTCCTCCCAGGAGGATGCTGCCACCACCACCTATGTGGCGTCGGTCACCGCCTCGTATGAGAAGAAGGTAGGTTATCTTCTGCTTACACAGCCTGTGGGCTATAACTATTTATAGTTGCTTGTACTATAAAATTTTGTCTCTCCAGAGATTGAGGGAATGCTCTGAATCTAACTTGCCTCCTGCAAATGGCAGAGTTCTGCTTCTTGTAACCAATTGACCCTGAACGCCTTAGCATCTTACTTGATGAAAATAAGCTTGCAAGATGTTTGACAGATACTGGGTTGGATTCCACATAATCTGTTTCTTTTAATACTGCTTTTCGTTAGCACAAGGATCCTTCTGGCAAAACACATCTTACTGTGTATACTGTAGTGACTTTGCTGTCTGTAGTTTCTGGTCACTCCATCTCAAGAAGGATGCCGTAGGGCTGGATGAGATGCAGAAAAGGGCAACGGAAACGGTTCACTGTAAGGAAAGGAAAAGAATTTGGGGGGAGGGTAAGGAAAAATGATGAAGTGGAGACATGGTGCAACTTTATAAAGTTATGCACACGGTGGAGAAATTGGATAGAGAGAAATGTCTTTGTCTCACAATTTTAGAACTCAGGCTCACGGGTGACTTTGATTATAGAAAAGAGGAAAATACTTAATTACATAGTGCAAAAATAGCCATCCGTGGCTTAAATCAAGGTGGCTAAAAAACCCCCGAAGTGCCACCAAATTCCAGTTTGCATATGTGTTGGGAGTGGAGGACTAGTGACTGGCTTCCTCTTCTGTCTATGAGTTTCTCAGAACCATCTGGCTGCCCATGGTTGGGACTGGGAGGCCAAACAGAATTGACCCTGGTCTGATCCAACAGGGTTTGTCCATACAGTTTGTGAATGTGTCCGTTTCTTCCATGCTTCAGAAAAATTTCTCTATCCCCTTGTGGCTGTAGACACTCAGGCTGCTGAGGCAAAGCTAAAGAGAAATGTCTGTGGAATTTACACTGAGGGTGGATGATTGGAGTGCGTTTCTGGGGGTGCCTCAGCTGGTAGTGAGCCAAAGGTTAAGCCTGCAGAGGATTTGGAAGGATGGAATTGCATTTGGCTGCAGACTCTTCATTCCTTCCTCATGGGGAAGCGAAGCAGCTTATTACAGCGTCCACTGTATTACAGTTATACAGTGTATAACCCCATTTATTACAGTGGGGTTATACAGCGTCCACTGGCTGGCTGCCCGACGTACGGGTACAGCACGGGACTATGTAGTGCCCATTCATTAGCTGACCCATGTATGGGTTGCAGTATGTTGTCCGTCTGCTTCCCTCCTCCTGTATGTTGATGGGCAGGAACCTGGAATCGACCCCGTCTTGGGACAGTTAATATCTGTTTAATTGTTGATTTTATTACATGAACTGTTTTGTATTGTATTGTATTTTTATAAATGTTGTACCTCGCCCTGAACCCGCTTGCAGGAAGGCTGGGTTAGAAATGTAATAAATAACAATAATAATAAAAAATACCCTCTAACCTTGCAACAGCAACCCTGTGTGGTAGTTTAGGCTGAGAGATTGTGACTAGTCCAAGGTCCCCCAGAAGCTTCCACAGCAGAGCAAGAATTGGGACACGGTTGTCCTAGGTACCAGGGCACCATTGTAACCATGTTGGCTTTTTACATTGCCTTGATCCATACATACGGTTGCCTGGTCTCCCCAGCAACGGGCAGGGGTGGGTGCAGGTACTTGCTGGGTTCAGGGTTCGCATGGTCCCTGTCAGCACACTGTGGTATCACTTCTGAACCTGATCTGTTGAGTGTGTGCCTGTGGGACATCAGTTGGGGGTGGGGTGGGGAGGGACTTGGCAAGCCTTCTTTGTGGTGACCTTTCTGCGCGGTAACTTTTTTGTATTCATGATCAGGAATAGAAAATGCGTCTCCCCCTCACACTTAGATGCAGTGTAAGCTTACCAAACTGTTACTGGCTCTTAGAAGATACAAACTGTTTCGGGACCTCCTAAATTAAAAAGAAGTAGATAGTGTAAATGTGTTTGAAAGGACCCTTCTTTCTCTTAACTAAGCTGTGCTCCTCTTCCCTTCCCTTCATTCCCTGCAGGTCCAGGTCTCCCCGGCGCAGATCCCCTGTTCGCAGGAGGTCAAGATCTAGGTCTCCGGGTCGAAGGCGTCACCGTAGTCGCTCCAGTTCCAACTCTTCACGATAAAGGAGAAGACTTGGCAGCTTCTAGTTGGGGTTATTTTTTTTAAAACTCAAGTCCTATACAGAATAAAATTATACGTTTTTAAAATAAAGGAGTGGGAATGAAACAAAAGGAAGCCTGAAAGCTAGTGATGTGAAGATTGACCGGGGGGCAGGAGATTAACTTGCATCAAAGTTCTTTTAAAAGCTGGCTTTGGTTCTGACATTCTCAGGTTATATTGTTCTTTAGACAGGAAATCTGTCCCCTTGACATCCAGAGAAGTACTGCTTAACAGTTTATGCAGAGGTTCAGCAATGGCTGGAAATTAAAAACTTAAAATTGTTGCAGTTAAGAAATGGCAAGTGAGCCAGGGAAGTGGCTGGCATTTCTTTTGGACTTTTTCATAATGTTGGAATGTCTCTTGCTTCTTGCCCTTCTTAATTTTTCTCCATTTTCCTTCCCCAAATAATGGTGCCAATGGATGTTCTTAATGCATTCAACCATTCAAGATTTTGCCCAGGGACTCGGCAAAGATTGTGGTTCTCCTGTAGTACTTGCCGTTGATTGTGCATTCGGACCCATCCCAGTCATTTAAGAAACTAGTTTTCTTGTAAAGCTTCCCTTCCTTAGTCACATGGTTTTGATCCATGTTTCATGCCCTGCTCCTTCCAGTGCTGATGTAAATTCTTTTGTTTGGTTTATTATTTTTCTAAGGAAACATGAAACAGGTTGGCAGAAAAATTCTCATAGGCATTGGGTTCGAAACAGACCAAGTTCGGGGGAGGGGGTAGTTAGATTCATATCTCAAAAGGCAAGAGATTTGCAGCCTGCTGTACAGTCATTACTATAAAGTTTGATTTTGTATCTTGTAGTCATGTTTTGTTTGTAATTGTGTGTAGAATGACAAGATGGAATAAAACCACCACGGTTTCAAGGAAATACAAATTCTCTGTTAAACTTTTCTGCTGGTTTTTTTTTTTACCTGTTTGCTCCCTGTAAGCACCATTTTGGGTTTCCTCAAAATCAATTGAAGGCTGAGGAGGAAAGAAATAGAACATGCTGGCAACTTGTCAGAGGGGGGATCCTGTGTACTTTGAGGTCTCACTCTGCCTTGATTGATGATGATGGTGTGTGTGTGTGTGAGAGAGAGAGAGATAAAAATACAAAGATAAAAAATACAATTTCACTAAGGAGCTGAGGTGGTTATGTGATTCTGCCCTTCTCCATTTATCTTCACAACAACCCTGTAAGGTAGGCTGGGCAGGAGGCACTTATGATCCAGCCGAGGTGATATAGTGAGTTTCAAGTAAGCAGAATCTTGAGTCTCCCCAAACCTGGGCCCAGCATTCTAATTTGGTCACCCCACTGACTGTCAGCCTCCATTTTATATTCACTGCCCTCAGTTTATTTACTAATTACTTGCACACAGCACCACATACTTTTGGACAGGACCCCCCCAAAGCAATGCATAATATCTGTAAAATGCAGGATTCTATTTTTAAAAATCAAGAAAACTTGTAAAAAAAAAAACGGAACAAGGAAAAAGGGTGAGGTTGGGGAACAGATTGAAACTAAGTCTTGCTGTAAGATCTACATGAAGTTCAACTTAACTGTAACCCTATGATCTCTAAAATGTCCTATCATTAACAGATTTGTTCATCTCTGGCTTTCTTTATTGAGTCAATCTGCCTCATTTTGGGTCTTCCTCTTTTCTTACTGCCTTCAACTTTTTCTAGCATTGTCTTTTCCAGTGAGTCTAGTTGTGAGGAATATCATAGTATGAATTATCTTGATCTTGGACCCAATGACACTTCCTCACCCTTAAGGATTTTTTGTAGTTCCTTCATGGCTGCCCTTCCAAGTGCAATCTTCAGCAGAATTATTCCAGTCTAAATCCATTGAAATCAATGGTCTTAGACTGGAATAACTGCTGAGGATTGCACTGTCAATCTCCTGATTTCTTGGTTACAGTCTTCCTTTTGGTTTATGATTGAACCAAGGAACAGAAAATCTTTTAACAATTCCCATTCATTGTCAACCTTAAAGTCGTGCAATTCCTCTGTAGTAAACGGGCAGTTTTGAGATGAACCAGGAGTTGATAGAACCCTTTACTTCTTTTCTCTAGTTGGAGAAGTAATTTGGGTGTTGCACTTAGAGACAGGGAAGTAACTCATCCATTGGGGGCAGCAGAGTGCCTCAAGACGTAGCTGACTCAAGATGACCCCTGGTGGTGGTTTCATAGCAAGAGGTGGGTGGTTAGCCTGTTGCCTGCCTCTGCAACCCAGGCCTTTGTTGGAGGTCTCCCATCCAATTACTAACCAAGGCCGACCCTATTTAGCTTCCGAGATCTGATGAGATCAGGCTTGCCTGCGCTAGCTAGGTCAGGGTAACTGATGCTTTAGGTAGAGACTATCAGACGTTAGAAGGACAGGACAGGGTGAGCACACGGGAAAATAAACCTGACCGCTTGGATACTTGCTCAAAACCCCGCAATAATCACGAGTAAGAGCATCAAAGAAGTAAACCTGGATTTCCGGGTGAACAGAAGGACTTCCGGTCACAGGATTCCTGATTCGCCTGGGCCGTGTCGTTCTATCTCAGGGAGCTGATTCAGCCATGGAACTGTAGAAGTGCATTCTGATTGGCTAGAGAGAATGGGGCGGTGCTGATAGCAAAAGGGGCGTGTCATTGTTTTTCAATTGAACAAATGCGAGTTGGTACACGGGGAGGGGAGGGGGAAGAAACGGATTCGCCTCCCTTTACTGTGTGCAAGGGCAGGTATGGCATGTGTGTATTAAATGTATATTGGGATAGTGATTGTAACTGTTTTTAGGCCTAGTGGCTTTAGTAGTCATATTCAATCTAGAAACTTGATTCATTCCTGTTTGCATATCCAACATCAGATTCCAGGACAATTTGCTACCCATAAAAAGTCGATGCTTTCTGTATGGTGCCTGGTAGCATTGTCCCATGTCAGCCCAAACGGACGAGGTGGTCAAAGTAATATTTTCATTAGTTAAAGCAGCTCGTTTTTCTAATGGATTTGTAAGCAGCCGTACACATACCGTTTTTAAAAAAAATCGATTCATACAAACAATACAAATATATTCATGTACACACGGACTGTTTGCTTTTAAAATGTATTCATGTGCGCAAATAAACTATATATACATGTGTGTACGTTTGCTTTGAAAACATTTCTCGAATCTTTATTGTCTCTTATTTCAGCATTTCTTCAACGCGACTGGATTTGCTGATATGTCAACAGATTTGCATTTATGGCATTGTTTATTGAAATATCCTTGATATTGATTGTACTAATCTCACACTATGTAATCCGCCTTGAGTGTCAGTGAGAAAGGCGGACTATAAACTATTAAATACCCCAGCTGTTGATCGTATTGGATTACACTTTTCCCTTTGAGAAGAGCAGATGATAAATAAATAACGTAAATAAATACAATTCCTACACAGACGAAATAAAATATATAAATGTCCACATGCACACACATCCTGTTTATTTCTTTTAGAATTCCGTAAAATACATGAATAGACCAAAAAAAAATACAAAAGCTTTTAAAAGGGATTTGTGCGCACGCATATCAATATATCAGCGTCCAGAGCATTATTTGCTTTTAAAACGGATTCATACATGCGCGTCAAATAACATTATAGTAATATTGCACAATATACAACCACAATTGTACATTATACAATAACACTATACAGTAAGCATACAATATCTACATATTCAAATGTATTGCCTGCCGCCCCGGACAGAACTTTGGCAAGCCAGGCGGTTAATACCCCGTTTCGAATCCACCCCCCCGGCCCCAGTCGAACTCCGGAGGTCGGTTCAAGGGGCTTCGGGCATTTCCGTACCCTTCTCTCCGTCGTTCGGGAATCTTCGTAGCTGTTCCGCCGCGCGCGGCCTGCCGTTGCCAAGGGTAACGCGAAGCCTCTGCCTGAGGCTGTTTTGAGGCCTCTCTCTGGCCGGGCTGAGGCGGCGCTGTGAGGCGGGCGGTGAGCGGCAAACTTGCGGGGGGCCGCGGGAACGACTCCGGCGCTTCCCTTTCGATAAACTTTGGGGGTTGTGGAGGGAGGCTTCGGCCGGGAATGGCGCCTCAAAGGGGGCGCGGGAGGGGGGGGGGCTAGACCTGTGGACCGTTTTGTCTGTTTTCTCTTTCAAATCCCGGTCATGTTGTACGGGCAGGGGATGAGGCGGGGTATTGAACAAAATAGCGGGAAAGGGGTGGGAAATCCCGGGTGTGTGAGAGAGAGAAATGCAGGAATAAGAAATGGACGAGGGTGGGAGAAAGAACGAAGGAAGAGGAGGGGGGGAGGAGAGGAGGGAAGGACCAGGGAATCTGAAGGGACTGGATCTGACTGGGGTGGGGGAGCGGGCTTTTAAAATGTTTGTTCTGGATGGATAGCCGAGTCGGTCTGTAGCATCACAATAAATCAAGAGCCCAGTGGCACCTTAAAGCCTGCTGAATTGCAACTGATAATGTCTGTAGGGAGTATTGACCATGCTCTCTTTAAATATTTGCAAGGCTGTCATTTGGAGGAGGGCAGGGAGCTGTTCCAGTTGGCAGCAGAGGGTAGGACCCGAAGCAACGGGCTTAAATTACATGCACAAAGGTACCGGCTGGATATTAGGAAAAACTGGTCAGAGTAGTTCAAAGGTGGAATCAGCTGCCTAGGGAGGTGTTGAGCTCCCCCTCACTGGCAGTTTTCAAGAAGAGGCTGGATGAATCTTTGTCAGGGATGCTTTAGGCTGATCCTGCACTGGGCAGGGGGTTGGACTAGATGGTCTGTATGGCCCCTTCCAACTCTAGGATTCTATGATCTACCTCCCATATATGAGTGACCACGCATAGTTAAGCCGCACCTCCACCTCCGTCAGATGTTACATGGTTTTTATACAGTGAGCAGATGTTTTATTAAAAAGCTGTGTTAATTTATTGTGATTTTATCTTGTATATTTTATCTTCTGTTGTAACCTGCCCTGAGCCCACTTGCGGGGAGGGTGGGATATAAGTATAAATAGTAGTAATAGTAATAAATAATGAAGCTCAAGAAAATGCATCCGCCTGGACTGAATCGTGATATTGACTTCCTGTCTCATTACCAATGCTGATTTCTCCACACCCTCTGCATACCCCACCCTAATCAATCATGCCCACCATTGTCATTCACCAGCTATTATCATTGAGCTTCTGCAATCTCACCATTCTCCAACATATAAGGACAGATGGACTCACATTCTAGCTGTATGAAGAAGTGAGCTGTGGCTCACGAAAGCTCATACCGTACCACAGATTTTGTTAGTCTTATAGGTGCTACTGGACCCTTGCTCTTTTCTTCTGCTGTAGACAGACTAACATGACTACCCATCTTGATCTAACAAACCTTAGTCTGCGTTGACCAGCCGTAGCTCCCTTCATCAGATGTGTCGGGAGTGCACATCAGTGCTTCTGTATTCACAACTCTTTCTTTAGAACTGCTCATATGGCTATTAAGCAGAAATTAAAAAGGGAAGAACCTTACTTAATACCATTTCTCTGATGTTTATTTATTGCCCATATATATTTCGCCACAGAAAGAGTAACGGAGTCACTTGTGTGTGGTAGTAGCCAAGTCACCTGCACTCTCATATTAGGTAGTTCCATATTTTTAAGTGGAGGAATGATTAAGCTTGCCCTCAACTCATTAAATATGGGACACTCTATAATCATATGTTCAATGGTTTTAGTTTTATCATATGGGCATATGTTCTGGTATTGGGGGGGCATCGGTAGGAAAGAGTACTTGTGTTCTTGACCTGTCTGAGGGCTTCTTCGGGACAGTTGGCAGGACACTGCTGGAAACTGGATGCTGAACTACATAGACCTTCAGTCTGATCGGTAGGAAAGAGTACTTGTGTTCTTGACCTGTCTGAGGGCTTCTTCGGGACAGTTGGCAGGACACTGCTGGAAACTGGATGCTGAACTACATAGACCTTCAGCCTGCTTTTAAGTCTTTGAGGGGCTCGGAAGACTTATACTGTTGTTTAGGGTTGTTAACTTATTTGTATGTTTGTGTGGGAGATGGCACATTTGCTTTTAGCAGCTGTATGATCTAGGCTGCATTTCAGTGGGGGGAGACTTTTTCTGACTCGGAGATGCAGTGAAAGAGAAGAGATGTTATTTGTAAACATTCTACCTGCGTATTTATTAATTTAGAAAACATATTTCTTATCTCTCCAGAGACACTGCTATAGAGATGGTTTAAAAAATAAAAATCATGATCAAAATCATATAATCATTAATAAACCATTAAAACCCTACCATTAAAAACCCAGCCAGAGCATAGAAATAGCACAATACAGGTAGTAAAGTAAGAAGATTCTCATGAAAATAGATTTCAGGCTGTAAAAAATATATATAGAAAAATCAGCCTCTTAATTAAAAGCCCAACTAAAAAGAAATGTTTTTGCTTGGCACCTAAAAGAGTTGGATAGGTGCCAGGTGAGCCTCAAGGGGAAGGGCATTCCACATGTGAAGGAGGATCTTCACTGGCAAGCTGGACAGTTTAGGATGTGTGGTTTAGGAAGGTGAAAACTTTCTCTTTGAGTGCATCTCTTTGCCAGGAAAAGTCTTGTTGAACTTCTGCCTGGCTTATGCAAGTTGTTAAAAGCAAAAGAGCCTTGCTTAGGTTAAAGGAAGCAGGACACCCATAACTGGCAATTGAGATTAACATCCTGGGTTGAGGAAAACTGGGACTCACAGGTCCCACTTTTGATTGCCCCCCAAAGCATATACCAAAGAAGGCCTCTGCACTTCCTGTTGCTGTAGCGACTTTCATCCCGTGCTTGCTTTACATGTATGTGTGGCCTTTGCTGCAGGAATATTTTTATGGAAGGAGGACTGGAATCTTTGTAGCCTCTAGGTAAGGTGAGGGCTATTCTAACCCACAGATGAACAATAGGGGCATTCGATCAAGCCTTAGCTGACCAGCGCATTCTGGCCACAATCTTTCACAGCAGAAAATTCATTACTAAAAAAATTCCTTAATACATGTAAATTTCTGCTCCTCCTTGTCATGCTGTAATTTTAAAGCAGAGATATTTTTTACCCAATAGACAAAGAGTTTGGTGATAGTATAAATACATCAACTGGTTTCCCACCAAATAGCTGTTCAGCTTTGGAGACCTTCCCACAGCCACTAAAATAGGCAGCTATCCATCTGCTAATTAAAAAACTATCCCGAGTTAAAATGATGTGGTTAATTATCACCCAATCTCTAATCTGCCCTTTCTGAGCAAAGTTATTGAGAAAGCAGTAGCTGACCAACTCAAGATCTTCTTGGATAACTAATGCTTTGAAGCCTTTTCAGTCTGAATTCAGGCCATGCTGTAGGACAGAGATGGCTCTAGTAGCTTTAGTGAATGACTTTTGTCTAAATCTAGACAAAGGCCATGCTTCATTGTTGTTCCACCGGGATGTATCTGCAGCCTTTGATACAGTATACCATGCCATCTTGTTGAGATTTTGGAGGCAGAAGTGGGTATCAAAGGATGTGCCTTGGACTGGTTTAAATAGTTTCTCTTGGAATGGACTCAAAGGATTGCTGTCGGACACCAGCTATCTCCAGAGTGGGAATTATGTTGTGGGGGGCAAAACTGAATTATTCAAGAGGGCTTTTTATTCATATATGAGGGCTGCACTGTAAGGAAGTGGTCTCAGAGAGATACATTGGTAAACAGATAGTGACCAAAAACTTTACTATTATGTGCTACTATGTATTTCCTGATGCTTTAAATAATGGTTTTTCTGGGTAGCTTTGTTTTGTTTAATATGTCAGTCTTAGAATTGCTAATGCTTTGTTTTAGCATTTCTTCAGCTCTGAATTGGATTTCTGCTGGTTTTGAATCTTTGCAAATTTACATTAATATATCCTGTTACATTGTTTATTGAAATGTCCTTGAAATTGACTATACTAACTCACTCTGTGTAATCTGCCCTGAGACTCAGTGAGAAAGGTGGATTATAAATAACATAAATAAATAAATAAATTTGCAACAGCTTGGTAGCTAAATACTTGTTTTTCTGCGTAGATCTATGAATTCTTGCAATGGCTGTGTATGTTGATCATCGAATTGAAGCTCCTAGTTCCTGTGGGCCCCCTTCGCATATATCCTGGCATGATGTGCATCCGGTTTTGGCTGTAGCATCCATCAGTTCAAACTCTGTTGGCAGTGTAGATATTTTTCAGGAACAGGTGAGTGTTTTAAAGGCACATTTTTACTTGGGGTTACAATAGGTTGGATGCCACAGCCAGAAAAAGTGAATTATTAATATATTTCTGTCTTACCTGCCTGACCTATGGATCTGCATACCTGCTGACAGCGTTGCAAAATTACAAGAAAGCACTATCAAAAATTTTATATATTTATCTACTTCATTTATACCCCACTTTTCTCTCCAATGTTGACCCCAGGTGGCTTGCAACATTCTCTATTTTATCCTCACAACAACTGTGTGAAGTAGATCAGGCTGAAAGTGTGTGACTGACACAAAGTCACCCAGCGAGCTTCCATGGCAGAGTGGGAATTTGAACCTAGGTCTCCCAGATCCTAGTCTGACACTCTAATTACTGCACCATGTTGTATTGGATGAAAACAGCCAATACAAATGGTGGAGACTTGGAAAAATTAACCAACAGCTATGACTCAAAATTCGCTAAGCCTCACAACCCCTCCAGAATTGTGTTTAAAATTAGCCAGGCAAGGTAAATCTCTAATCTTGTTGCCCTTGCAAAGCAGGCCCTGTGTTCTGTGTTCCCATCCCTTTCTACCTCAGACAGCAGAGGAACATGAAGCAAGGCCTCAAAGATCTTTGGAGTGTAGTGGGAGGGATGTCTTCCAGTAGAAGAAGGTATTTTGATTTGGTGAATGGTTTAATTTGCCCAAGGCATACCAGGTGACATGTCAAGAGGTCCATGTCATTTTATTTTGCAGGGAGAGCACCTGTCTGATGTGCGCACAGAGAGGAATTTCCGGGCCACGTGTCTCAGCTGGCATCCATCCAAGCTGATACTAGCAATAGGCTGGGAGCTGGGGGAAGTGGTGGTAATGAACAAGCAAGACAAGGAGCACCATGCAGTCCCCTCCTACCACCATGCTGAAATCACCATCCTGAGCTGGAGCACCAATGGCTCTCGCCTCGTTTCCGGAGACAGAGTAAGCAGCAACACGTGGTCCCTGTTGCTGTTGAGCCTAATGACACTGAGCATATTCTAACCACACACTAGCATAAAGTTTGAAACCCTTTTGCAGAGCTCAGGTGTTTGGAGTGTTGTGCAGTGTGATGTTGGGGACTGAGCAGGAAGCAAAAGGGGTGTGTGTGAAGAAGCGGGAAGGTGTGGTCAAGAACCGACTGCTCCCCACCGTCAGTTTTCTAGCTGTCGGAAGCTGTGGTGTGTGTCCAGATGATTAGCTCCCTTTTTTAAAACTGCTTTGAAGTGTGCTGTGGGAATGCATATGCAGAGCCAGCCCCACAAGCAGCAAAGTCATTTTTAGCTTAAGGGCACATCCCTGCTATGCCAATCTTAGGGCGTTAGATAACAGCACACCCCATCCTTACTATCTGTACAGTATTTGCCCTTGGTCTCAGCAACTCCCATTTTCTAGACTGATGTGAAGAATCTCATCGCCAGCACAGAACATGTTCTGTGTGTCTGGCAAAAGCAACTCCAGGTGAGTTTCCCCAGGTTTCACATTACATCTGCTTTTTACCAGCATGTTCCTTGCATGCCGCATCAAAGCAGGACCGCTGGAAAGCCCCACATGGAGAAGAGTTGGCCATTAGCAGAAGTAGGGAAGGTGGTTTCCAGTGATCTTTTCCGCTCCCATTTTGTCCTCCATGGTGTTCCTGAGTGTCCTTTAACCTCCAAGAGCAGGATTTTAGGGGCTCAGTGGACTGCTGTAGGAGTGGGAGGGGGGGTCCCACTCCACCAACTTTTCTCTGTTGGTGGTGGTTTGAACCCAGCCCTGTACCTCCACCATAAATATTGACCAGCTGGACTGTTTTGCCCTCAGGAGAAGTGGTCACGGCTCAAGTTTCCTTAGGAGATAAGGAGCTCAGTTTTGCCCTTCAAGTCATTCTGAAGATGTCGTTTGGTTGTCTTTCTTTGTTGAGCTGGAAGACAAGTGAACAGTACCAGGATGGATTAGTGGACAGAAGGCAGAATGCTAAATGTGCTTCTATTCAGTGGAGTTTTCTCTGATGGCTTGCAAAAGATGAAAGTAGTTGAACGCGATTATTAGTAATAAAACCACGCAGAGTCTTTTGCTCGACACAAATGGAGTAGCTTGACTGTTGTAGGGTCTGTTTTTTCAAGACCTTTTTTTCAGCATTAGGCATCTGTGGCAGTCAGACCCCCTTCCCTTGACCTGTTAGTGCATGATGTGTGCTACAGTGAGTGGGGTGGCATTTCGAAACCATTGCATGAGAGGGTTTTAAGTGTTCTGACAGTGGGTTGTCAAAGGTTGCTGACACTGACTATTCGCATGTATGCAGCTGCTGGCAGAAAAGAAATACAGCTGCCACCTTGGAGAAGACTGAGACGAAAGATACTTTTGTCTCTGTGTATATTAATTTCTCTTGTAACTTTTATAGCTTGGTGGCCTTGTTTTGTGGAAAGTGGACCAGCGGGGTAGAGTTCAGAGCCCGTCTCTGCTTCAGCACCAATATGGAAACCATCTTAGCTGCTGCGTTTTTCGGCCACCTCCTCCTGGCGAGTAAGTTGACTGCTTCGATCGGAATTTTGCCAGGCAGAAGTTCTATATTTTTTTAAAAATGTATTCAATACATTTTCCAATAGAATCAGGCCTGCTGCTTTCCTGAGTGTTCAGTCCATAGAATCTCATAGCTTAGACCATTCGGAGTGCCATTGGCACATAATAATAAACAATAATAAATATAAACATATAGTAATCACTGTGCATGTTGTTGGCCTTACTTAAAAAACAGCTTTTCCTCTCACTGCTGATAATGTCTGGCGGGGGGTGGGATTAGGTATTAGGTTCACCACAGGTAATAAGGAATATTAGATCTACTGCAGACATAATGTGAGCGATTTCTGAGTCACAAACAATGATTGCTTCTGCCCATGGGAAAGCCTTGTCCATTTTCTCCTATATTGTTAAGCAGGGAGCCCCAAATAACCTGCCTTGCTGTTACCTTCAGGGACTTAGTGCAGCTGGCAAAAGCAGCTGTGAGTGGTGATGAGAAAGCCTTGGACATGTTCAACTGGCGGAAATCTGGCATGGGCATGCCTCTGAAAATGGGACCCCAAGAAGGGTTGTCTTTCTTTATTGGCATGTCAGATGGTAAGGAAAAAATATCAATATTTGGGGAGGCATTGTCTGTTACTGGGACTGTTTCAGTTTATGTCTTGTGAGGCAATTTTTCCCCATGTGTAATCTTAAGTAGAGAGATACACTTTTGTGTATCTAAATAGCTGGAAGTTACGTGTCATCAGAATCTCTTCTATTTTCTTCTCTTTTGCCTGAAGATGGGAATCTTCATTGCATTTTTATAAAATGCAGGTGAAATAATTTTTTTTTTTAAACGGGGCTGGTTAGTTTGACCAGGTGAATTCTAAAAGGGCTTTCTCTAAAATGGGGTGTAGATATGTTTTGCTACTCTTTTTGCCACTTGGGAATTGTAACTTGTTTTTGAAAAACATTAGTTGCAGAGCAATAATTCAGCACTGGCAGTTTGGCTTGCTTGCTAGAGTTGACAAATCTCTTAAACTTGTGTTGAAGCATCAGCACCCTTAATTCTGTTTCCTTCAGTTAGAAAAAGAGTTTGAGGCTGGATTTCAGGTTATAAACTGGTGTGGGTTTTGGAATAATGGGACAGAGGGACAGTAAAAGCTTGTTCAGGACAACTAAAGTGTTGTGCACATTAGTTTCAAGGAAACCGTGATGCTGCCCATTTGAAAATGCCAGAACCTTGCCAAACAATCTGCTCTCTTTGGGGCTTTCTCTGTGGTGGCCCCTACCCTGTAGAACGGCCTGCTTGAGGAGGTCAGGAGAGCCACCACTCTCCTGGCTTTCCACAAACGATGCAAAATCGAATTATTCCAAAAGGCTTTTTACTCAGATAGGAAGATTGTATAGGAGGGCTGTATTGTGGGGAGGAGATCTCAGATGATCCACTAGTGAATTAGAAACCATAGACTTCACCACTATGTTGTATTTAATTCCTATCTTTGTGAACTTGTATCTATTTACTCTGTGGCATTGTTTATGGAAATGTTCTTGGTATTGACTGTGCTAATCTCACACTGTGTATCTGCCTTGAGTCTCAGTGAGAAAGGCAGACTACAAATAAATAAATAAATAAATAAATAAATAAATAAATAAATAAATAAATAAATAAATAAATAAATAAATAAATAAGACTTGCTTCAGTCGCATTTTGGTATTTCCTTCTGAAGATGAAAAGGTGTGTTTTGAAAGCATACACGTGCATTTCTTAAAAATTATACATTCGATGCATTGTCATGCAAACCACACCATGCAGAAGCTTAACAGGAACTTAACTTTATACATCTTGATATTCAGCTAAATCAAAGATACATAGCTCCACCGAGTGGCCAACATAGAGTTCAATACAACTACATTACATATATTACAACTATTTCTTTATTTCCCCCCTGTAGTGTTTGTGGCCCAAGCTAGATATTTTAAGAAACATGGAACTGCCACTCTTGAATAGTAAAGAGGGAACCCTCTTAAAAAGCTCTACAGACAATATTTTGCTCTCCCACTTTATCATGCCAAGATCATTAAAAAGTGGATAGGGTTGGTTTCAGTGCTACCTTTTTAATAATGTGTTTTGCTATTTTTCATCTAATTTAGGTTTGCTCTCTCCTGTTCGCACAGCTCTCGCTAGTGTTTCAGTGTTCTTTTGTTGCTGTGTAGGGGGAGCTTTTGTCTACATGCCAATTAAAAGTCTGAAATGGCCCTTTCTCGCTAAGTACTGTAGAGGCTCTTGAAACAGTGGGTGGTCTCTCATAATGATATCTGGTACTTTGTACTAAAATATGCAAATAGCAATGGGATTAGTTAAGGACATGGTTTCAAGATGCAACATGAAAACCCATTCATGGCCACTTATAGCTTTCAACAGAAACAAGCAAGGTAGTACTGAAATAATCAATTATAAATTGTTATAATTATGTCTCACTCACATAAGATTTCCCAGTCGTTTGAATTAGCTGCTGGTTTCTTCGTCCCTACTTTAAAGCTCTGACCTGTATAAGAATTTGTGCAAGTATAGCAGATGGTAGTCTATAAAAAGCTTCCTCTTCAGTTTAATGCTGATTCCTGAACAGTTCAGTGTTAATGCTACCTTTTAAAATCTCATTGCACATCCTTCCAGAAGCAAGTTGAATAGACCAGTATCCTTCGTGTCTAGGTATAATTAGATTCTTTGCCCCTGCTCCCATCCAGTAAACTACAAATGTGTCCACATGGGAATATAATACATTCTAGTGAGAGAGAGTTTGTGCTGTGAAGAAGTATGCTTACTCTGTTCAAACAGCAAGGCACATGGCTCTTTGACTTTATGCTGGCATTCTCTTGATATCTTGAGATATACCTGGGCTTTAAACTTTGTGCCAATAAGTAGTTGACCACCTAATTTTCTGTAGCTGCGAGAGTCTAAAATCTTGCTCTTCTTAGCACAAAAATGTTTAAGTCATAAGAATAAATAGAAGTGCTTGAAATCTAGTGTAGCTTTAAACCCACTTTCCCCCACATAAATACAGTATTCTGCTGGTGGGACAAGCATTACTGCATTTTTCAAGAGAAATAACTGGTTACATAAATGCGTGACACGTCTCTCTGCTTCTCGGTAGGTTTTAAATGACATTGTGGCATATTTTCACCTGGAACCATATTCTTCTATAGTTTCATAATGCTGAGGAAAACATACCCAGGAAACAATATATTCATCATTATGCAAAAAGCGAAATGTTGTAGTTGGCGAGAATATTATACGAATCCATGTTGTGTGTCACTGTCCCTTCTGGTCAAATGGGTTCTCCAGGTTTTCAGTGCACACTCAGCGGCAAACCAACATAAGGTTGAATCCAGACTAAACTGGCAGTTTCCACTGATTTCCCCCTTCCCACTGCAATCCCCCACAATGACATTCCTCAGAGTTCCTTACCCCCCAACAGTTGCATTTTGTGGAGATTAGTGGGCTGCAGAAGGAGGGAGGAAGCAGGAAAGTTCTGTTCGTCCACTGGACAATTTAGTCTAGATCTAGCCCTCAGTCAGATGACTATTTTTTGCACCCGGATCTTGTTTTCAGATAATTGGCTGTGTTTTTCACAATTTAATCTGCAGCAGTATTTTGTTAGCAATATTATATAGCAGACCAGTCTGCAGCAGTCTTGGCTTTCTTGCAGGTGCAGTGCATTATGTGAACGACAGAGGGAAAGCCAGCCATACGTTGACTGCCGAGAGCTCAGTCCAAAAGCTGCTGTTGATGGAGAAAAAGGATGTATTGGTAATAATAACGGACACTCTCCTCTTATCTCTTCACAAAATTACTTCGGAGGGAGAAGCTGAGGAGATCATGAAGGTGGGTGATACGGAGGAATCCCTTAGAAGATGGGGTTTGTTTGTGGGAATTCTGATAAGTTTGCACCAGAGAGCCTTAAAGATTGCCGCAGGATGACTGTTGGGTCCTGCTGGCATTGAAGATTTTAGTTCTTCTTGGTTTTCAGTATGAGTCTCTGATTGGATAACTCTTTTTCACAGGTGAAGCTGACTGGGAAGATATGCCACCCTGCGGATATCATTTTGATTGACCGAGGCCTTCTGATCACAGCGACAGGTGAACCAGTCCTTAGGTGAGAGAAACTGATAAGAAAAATGAATCATGGTTAGAGATGCTTCAAATAAATGTCCATTCCGATTATGAGGAAAGCAGAAAGATATCAGCAACCGGTCTTTGGTATCTCTGCCATTCTGTGAACCATTAGCACCCAGCTGTTAACTCTGACTGCCTTGGAGCAGCAATAAGAAGTGAGAACCGCCATCAGCCTTGGGGGGCGGGGGGGGGAGAGTTGGTACAAGACAGAGAGAGGAAGTCCCTCCTCTGCGCGATACAGGGGGGGGAGAAGTGCTGAAAGCAGGCTCTGCCCATCTTCCTAGCAACTTGCATTATTAATTTTTGAAGCCCAGCCTGCTTGAAACTGGAACAAGATCAAGCGCTCTCTCGACTTTCCCTTCAGGTTGTGGGACCTGGAATTTGGCGAGAACTATGTGCTGTCTTTAGACACGCAGCTTGGATTTGAAACGGGAGAGTGTATCAGCTGTGTGTCCTATTGTAATGCTAAAGGTGAGAAAGATCTTAGTGCATTGATTCCCCCCTTCCTCTCCAGTATTTTAAATACCAGTCTTCTAGACCTGGAAACAAGTCAGTGACATTATGTTCAGCAGAGGAGTAATTTGTATGGAATGGATACAGCTGTATATTTCATTAATTGCAAGTTCAGTTGTAGATCATTGTAGTATGAAATGGATACTGCAGCCCCTGTCCCACATGTCTTTTGTCCACATAGGTCCCATGATCTCTAGTGTAACTTTTTTTTGATTGTCAAAAGGGGGGTGCCTCCTCCCTTTTTCACCATTGGAAGAGATAGTTGGATCCAGACCCTTTCTTCTTTATGTGCATAGCCCCACCCTCTTTTTCTCAAAACTCACGTTTACAGCTATGAATATAATAGGGCAATTAACTGTGACTCATTCAGAAATGTGTGGTACCTTTGGCAGGTCTCTTGTCAGCTGGCACCAACAAAGGGAGAGTAGCGATGTGGAGGAAAGTGCATGTCTCTAGCCAACATTCATCATCATCAGAAGGCAAGGAGACATGGAAGCTTCAGGCCCCTACAGAGCTTGAAGGGAATATCACTCAAATCAAGGTAAAGCAGAGAAAAAAGTTCCTTTTTTCTTTCGGGTGTGTGTGTTTATCATCTGTCTCAAGGGAATTTGAGGCACATGGCTTTCACCTGACTCATGGATGCTCACAAAAGGAAACAACTGTAAATTGGATCCATACACTTTTTAGGCTCCCAAACTCTCCTCTAAAAATTATTTGACTGAACACAAGAACATGAAAATCTTTGTATCTGACAACTAGGTTTTGGTCACATCTGTCCAAAAAAGAGGAAATATACAAGCTATCAAAGCTATTGAATTTGAAATAAAAGTGCAGTGTATACTGGCAACATAGGCTTTGTTATGTGGGATAGGTTTGGAATGGATTATGTATACATGGATCCATTTACTTCATACAGTGTGTGATAAAGTACAGGGGGAATATAATCAAAAAGAGTCCAGTAGCACCTTTAAGACTAACCAATTTTATTTTAGCATAAGCTTTCGAGAATCAAGTTCTCTTCGTCAGATGCCTGTATCAGGCATCTGACGAAGAGAACTTGATTCTCGAAAGCTTATGCTAAAATAAAATTGGTTAGTCTTAAAGGTGCTACTGGACTCTTTTTGATTATGCTACCACAGACTAACATGGCTAACTCCTCTACAGGGGGAAAAATCCATATTAGTATTTGACTGTCTGGAGTGGGCATATCTATAGTGAGAAACCAAACCCTGTGGCATGATTGAATAAATATGAATGCCAAAATAAATTTGTTTAATGTAAATTTGGAGTTGCAATGAAATGGCCTTTGGGGTGGTTTAGAGAGCAAAGTAAGAGCTTTGATTTCAAAATGATGCAACTAGAAGCAAAGTCTACTGGATAATCAGGAAGGTGGACACTTACCAACCCATGAGAAGCAAGCAGGCATTTGAAGTAGTCAAATGAAATTGCTTTTTATTGGGAAGTTACAGGAGATTTTAGCAGTATGTGAGGTACAATGAGGTGGTCATGTGAATTGAGAAAAGCATATGGGATGTCAGAAGCTCAGCTCAGTTTCTTCAGATGAATCCTGCTCAAGTTTTTGTCTTGATTTGAGAATAATAAACTTAGAGATCGCTGCCTCCATTGTGGAGATGGGAAGAGAATGGGACAACTTGAAAGTTCAGTTACTGGTCTGTTACTTGGGAATCCAATGCTGGAACCGAGAAAGCTGATGATGCTGTTTGGAAAGTGAGCTGTAAAAATCAGATTTCTCAATTAAACTGGATATTTATATCTTTAAAAACAAACTCCCCGCCCCTCCTCCCCGTTTCCCCTCTCCTGTCCTCTAGTGGGGTTCCAAGAAGAGCTTGTTGGCTGTCAACACCACCAGCTGTGTGAAGATCCTCAGCGAGCAGGCCATGTGTTCCCACTTCCATCAGCAAGTGGCAGTGGTGCAGGTGTCGCCCAGCCTGTTCAACATCACCTTCTTCAGCACAGCCACCACTCACAACCTCCGCCTCGACATGCATGTGACTGGAGTTTTTGCTACAAAGGTAACGCCTACCACAGCAGGTACCTCTGTCCTGCGGCTTGCCTAAATGCAGGTTGTTGGGCTGAAGCATGAAGAAGCATCCCAGAACCCCCTAGCTCCTTTTTTGAGCAAGGACATCTTCAAGGGAGAGAAGGCATATTGATTTTTATTTACTGTAGAAAGGCCCTCCTGTACTCCAGGTTCATTGTGTTGCTACTCTTTAGAGGTGAAATTTTTTTCCAGAGGTCCCTCTATGATGCTGCTTTCTCCCCCTGCTGTCCTCCTTATTTTGGTCCTCTTTGAATGAGCATAAATATTTGCACGTTCTCTGGGAAGCATGGAGTTTTGGAGGGCCTGCTTCTATGTCATGCCACCCCTGTGCTAGTTCAAGTATTCAGGGAGACAACTGGTATGTATGCATAGAACATCCTTTTCTTAGCTGGAAGCAAAGTATGGAATAGTCTCTCCCACCTTCCTTGCTTTTTTTGGTTAGCTTAAACACACTTGTGTGTATTTGTTTTTTTGTTTCTGTTACCAGGTTAAACCCAATTGAGACATCCTCTGTCTGGTATAATTAATACTGTATTAATCACTGTAGCTAATAATAAAATGGCTGGACCCTCTGTGGACAACAAAATCAGTGCAGTGGGGCCACCAAACAGACAAGGTTAGGCTCTTTGATTGCTTGGGGCAAGTTTTATTCATTGTTTCTGAGCACAAATCTAAAGTAGGTGTGTGATTTTATACTTATTTTTATTTATTTATATTCTTTGTTATTTAGGATGCTGTAGCATTCTGGAATGGAAAGCAAGTTACCATCTTTGAACTCTCAGGTTCTACGCTGCGAAATTCAGGTAAGATTCATGAGCTCCGATAGAGGATCTTAAGGGTATAGATGCTGGATACAAATACTTTGAGGATATTACTAATTCAGAACTTTTGCAGTGGTATGTTTTTGTTTGTTTGTTTGCTTTATATAGCCAAATTAATCTTTTCATTTTAAAAAAAACATTACTGGTATTCCATCTTTCTTCTGACTAGGTGTGAGTCCTACTTTTCCCTTTCATGAGACCTGCAAAGAAGATAATGCTAAGAGGCAGCAAACTGTTCAATGCTATGTCCCTGTTGATCTCTGTAGCAGAGCAGAGGTTGTAACATGGATTCCCACATTGCCTAGCACTCTCATGACTAGAATGTAGTAGCTAAACGTGCCGATTTCTCTTAATGTTTAATCAGTACGAATGGTAACCTAGCAAGCCAACAGATCAATGGTACAGGTATATGAAAAATTAGTTGCAGAAAGTCCCGTACCAGGCATAGTTATTTACTCTGTTCAGTAGATCAAGAGCCTGGGGCTCTGGTTATCAAATCAACTCAATACAAGCAAGGTATGCACATTCTGTTGTTTTAAACAGCATTGCAGATGCAAGATCGTTCCTGCCAAGGTATCTTGAGGATCTTGATCTATCTAATTTTCTATAGCAGTGAGTATGTCAGACTCGGACTGGGGAGAGTCAGGTTCAAACCCCTACTTTGCCATGGAGTTAACTGCGTGACCATGGGCTGGTCATTCTCATTCAGCCCCACCTGCCTCCCAGGTCATTGTGAGGATGAAACGGGAGAAAAATGTACACTGCCCTGAACTTCTTGGAGGACAGGTGGGGTAAGAATATGATATGATCGAACTAGGAGGGGCCTGGGTTATATGAGTAGGCATAAGTTTCCCTTGCTTAAAAACAAACCCATCTATCACCACTTACTCCAGATTAAGGAGAGACTCAAGTGTTTTGGTGTATGTTAGAAGAATGACTAAGTACATTGGAGGGGGCTGCATGATAAAAGTGTGTGTGATTACATCCTGCATGTAGACAGAGGCTCTTGTGTTCTTGGCTTGCTGGAGCATTCTGAGTGGCGTTGTGGGAAACAGGATGAACCTTTATGTGGACCCAGGAGACTTTTCTTAGGTCTTTGGGAGCTGAATTGCATGTACTTAGTCTCACAGAGAAACAAACATGTAGGGGAAAGCATCACCACTACAGGGAGCAACTAAAGAGTGAATGTGGTTGTGAATAAACTGTATTTTTAAGCTTGATCAAAGAGCGCCTTAAGGAAGCCTACGGTATATGATCTGTTCGGGTGAAATGATTAATTGTGAGTGTTAGTAGCAATTTTAATGTGGAATAGGGAGGTGCTGAGCTCTCATGGCTGATTCTAGGTACTTTTGCCTGCGACTCCCCTGTGTTGGCCATGCATGAAGAAAACCTTTACACTGTTGAGCCAAATCGCATACAAGTTCGCACCTGGCAGGTAAGCGGGGGATTTCCTTAACATTATATGGCTGTAGGTGGCTTCCTAATGAAGTGCTTGGTAGTGGGAATGCTTTTTTGCAGCAGCGGAGTGAAGGTTTACAGATTCAAATGGACTGGTTAAGAATGCTTTTGGATCCTGCCTTCAATCTCTTGATTGAAGACTTTTATAGTTAAATTGAAAGCATTAGTAAGAATAGAGTCCTTTGTAAATACTGCGTTGCGTCATGCTTCATTCTTTTTGCATGTTTTTACAAAATTAACCACCTGGGTTTCACATTTAAGGGTTTGGACTTCTAAAAGGTTAGCTTGTCCCATAAGGAAAGGAGAGAAAGATGCCATAGAGCAGCAAAACGCTGTTGATTGCTTTTACTCCAGGCTGATGCGTTTCTCTTTGTCTGTTTCCTTTGGGAGGCAAGCCTTTGCATTCTTGAAGATGTTTGTGTGTTTGGCAAATAAGGCTGAAATTGTGTAAGTCAAAAAACACGTTATATACAAAATACCAGCATGTAAATAACATGGCACATTTATCAACCTAATCTGCCATCTTTTGGTAGCAAAAGACATAACTGAGTGATAAATTCCTCATGTCAGAGCATGGAATTTAGTTTTCTTTCCTATAACCATCTGGTTTGATGGACATTACAATTGAGTCATTCTTTCTGCAAGTCTTAACCCTTAAATATTTAATTTAGAATTGGCAAAGATATAATAATAAACTGCAGTTAGCTTCTTCTGGTAAAGTGAATTGATCATAATAGGAATATCTGCAAAGGAAGCTGGATCGCTTTCGTTTTTTGCTTTTTTAAAAACAAAGTTCCTCGACTCTTTTTTGGATGTGACCTGTCACAGTCTTGCTGTGGCTTGTTTGCTACTTGGGCGTGGTTTGTCAAAATGAAATTGAGACAAACCACTGCGGTTTATGTGGTGGCATAAAGGCGAAAGGAAATCCTCAGAGGTTTCGTCGTTGAAGGTGCTGCTTTTCTCCTTTCACCAGGGCACAGTTAAGCAGCTGCTGGTGTTCTCTGAATCAGAAGGGAACCCATGCCTACTGGATGTCTGTGGGAACTTCTTGACTGTTGGAACGGACTTGGCTCACTTTAAGATTTTTGATCTTTCTCGCAGGTACAAATAAGTATTGACTTGGTTTTCTATCTCAGTTCTCCCCTCCCCCCCCCCAAAACCATAAGCATAGGACCTATGAAGAATTTGCAGGAGAGGGAAGTGGCAACCTTCAATTGGTCCCTGCTACCTGTCTGTATTGCCACTTCCTTTCCCCTTGCTGATTTTACCCGTTCACCAACTCATCTCTTGTTGCTTCATTGCTGCTGCTGCCCCCTCTTCTCCCCCTACTACTGCCTTGCTTACACCTTTCCCTTTCTATTGTTGCTGGCATTTCTTCTCCTGCCAGTCCCCTTTGCATTTGCCTCTTCCTCTTCTCTTCCTACTGCTGCCTCCTTCTCCCACTGTGCTGACCTTTTTCTACCCATTGCGGGCTTCTGCCACTGCTGTTTGAATGGTTGCTGTGTTGGTTTGCAGGAGAACAGCAGGATTTGAGCCCAGAGGCACCTTAGAGCAGTGTTTTCCAACCTGTGGGCTGTGAAGCCTCTGAAAGAGGGTTGCAGGCCAGCCCTCCCTAACGGATGCCCCTATCCTATTCCTCCATGCTAGCTTTTCGCATTCTTGCTTCCCCCACCCATTGCAGCAATAATGGGGGGCAGGGAGCCATCTGGCAACTAGTAACTTTACGAGGATACACATTTTCCTATATAGAATAATATTTCTGTGGGAAAACCATCATGTGTGAATCTCGTAAGAATCAACTTTGGTGCTTAATTTTAAGCAAGGCTTTGACTTGTATTTTGGAAACTAGGGCCATTTCTGCCCAGCGGGACATATTATCGTTCCGCCAGGCCTGTAAGACAGAGCTGTTCCGCCAGGCATTTGGTGATTGAAGGGGGCGGTGCCATGTCGGCCTCCCACCTTTGGGGTGGGGAAGGTTCTCCCCACCACTGCACCTTGTTAATTTGTTTTATTATTTGTATATTGGGCTTCTTCTCTTGCTGCTCTCCTTTGCTGCTGCCACAGCCTCTTCTTGTGCCACACACTCTTTGCTCTTGCCTCTTCTCCAACCACCACCTCACTCCTGCCACTGCTACCCCATTGCCACTACCTTTCTTCCTACCACTCTCTTTTGCTGCAGCCTTCACTTCTCTAGCCACCACCTCACTCCTGCTACTGGTGCTACCTGTTGCCACTGTCTCTTCTCCTGGTTCTGCCTTATGCTACTGCTACTGCCTTTTCTCCAGTCACTACCTTGCTTCTGCCACTGCTGCTCTTGCCGCCACCATCTATTCTCCTGCCACTCTTCTTTGCTGCTGCCACCACCCCTTTTCTGCTGCTTTCTCTTCTCCAGCCACCACTATGCTCCTGCCACTGCTGCCTCTTACTTCTGCTGCCGCCTTTTTGTGCCACCCCTGCCTTGCGTCTTCCTTCAGTCCCCTCACTATGTCCTCCTCCTGCCTCTACTTTCTCCCCTCTTCTTTAACCAATTCTTATTTGGTTCTTATCCTGGGGATCACAGCCTGGGACCTGCAGTAGTCAGCTTGGCGGTCCTGTCCTAGCCCAGATTTGTCTGCATTTTCTTTGTCTTTCTAATTTGGCATTTTTGCTTTTCTTTTTGATAAACTGCTTTGAGTCCCTCTGGGGAGAAAAGCACCCTAAAAATGATTAAATGCAGTGCATTTTGTGATGCAGTTTGTCTTTTTAAAAAGCATTTCTAGTCTATTGTGGGGATTGAAAAAAGGTACTCTTGCTAATGAGCTGCCATGACATGATTGGTGTAGGAAAAAAGGAATTTGTAATCCCATCTGCTCTGATACTGACTAACAGCATTCTAGATCAAGCTAAAGAGTCTTTTCTGTCTCACTGTGGGCTGCTTCACTTTTAATGATCTGCTGCATGGGCGCTGCTATGCTAACATAGGCACTAACTGTAGATTTTGCCATTTGAAGACACAGTTGGATACTATGATTGGCCTCTGCGTACTAGTCTGCATTGGGTACATGGTGAAACAGGCCCAAATCAATTATTTGCATGTGAATTGCACACACTGAGTACTTATTGGTATTGCAGTGGTTCATAGTGAACCAGAAATGACTTGTTATACAAAGTCCAGAAAGAACTGAACAATCAAAGTACTCAAGGTGTTGACAACCTTGAGTATTGGGGGATGCCTCTTTTAGTTTCTTCTTGTGTCTTGGAGAGGAGGCATCTCTTGTTGTGCTAAGTGGCTCCTTTTCCCACAGAGAAGCAAAAGTGCACTGCAGCAGCAAGGCCCTGGCTGATCTGGTTCCAGGAACTGGTGGCATTGCCTCAGTGAAGTGCAATGCCAATGGCAATAAAGTCAGCATCCTCATCAGCAAGGTGAGTCTGGGCTGCCTACCTTTGGTAATAAGAGCAACAGCGTGCAGAATACCGAGAGTCTTGGGCATCCCCAACCTTGTTCAGTCTGGGAGGCATTTTTGTGGTTTTGTGGTGGGTGCCACCACAAAATGGCTGCCACAGGGGAATGGTAGCTTCTGGCATGTGAGTCACAAATCTTAAACATTAGAGGCCAAGACTAGCAACTGTACATCTTGCAAGCATACATTTATCTGGATAAGCAAGATCTAATAGCCTTGTTGAGAAGGGGCATTTCAGAAAAAATAATCCAAGAGTCCCTCTAGTCCAAAGAACCTTTGGCTCAAGCTTGAGAACATCTGGAGAAGAATCCAAGTACTTTTACAACTTCCTCTCTTTTTCCTGTGTGTTTCTTCCTTCCTGCCAGATTGGTTCATCAGATTTGGGGGTTTAACTGTTCTTTCTACTCTTGTAGGCTGATCAGAGCCTTGATTCCAGGGTCTGTTTCTATGACATTGAAATGGACACTGTCACCCTTTTTGATTTCCACTCTGGACAACAGAAGGATGCTAAGGAGATGCTGTATGCTGCTGGACAGGAGGATGACAGGTAGACATTTCTGTTTCTTGTGATGGAAAAAGCATAGGCTGTAGAAGTTAGGATTTTTTTTTTCTTTGAGCAGAAATTGTTATGGGAACCTCTGCTTTGTACCCTGGACCCCTCACAATCTCTCAGCCTATTAGATAAGGTGGATGAGGGGAGAAGTCACTTTGAGTCCCGATTAGGAAGAAAAGAAGGAAATAAAAATAATTAATTAAATAAAAATAGGTATGGGCACAGCATTCATCCCAGGATTTGTTGCAGGGGATAGTTCCTGGGATTTTGTCTCCAGTGAGAGGAAAGGATAATTTTTCAGGATGGATGATTTATTCTTGATGACATGTTGAAGTGAGTTGGAGCTGAGGACTTTAGGTGACAAGTACTGTTCTATTGTTTCTCTTCTTGTTCTGTTCTATAGTACGTGACACTGGAGAACATGTCTGGCTTTGTGAGTCTGTTTCCTCACTTCCCCCAAGAGAGTGTTGAGGTCTAAGAATGTTTGCTGTAAATCTCTCTGGCTTTGGTCTGCGCTTGAAAGACTGGAAGAAATGTAGGCATGGTGTAGGATTTAGGTAATGGATAGTGCAGCATACTCTGGATGGTAGCAGAAAGAGTATAGGGGCGTGCAGTGATCTGTGTTGTTTTAATTTATGCACCTTATGGAGGTATCCAGAAAGGGTGGTCAAGTTTTACAGTAGGCCTAGTTGAAACATGCTGAAAAATGTGGTAGAATTCTTAGGTGATGGAATAGACTGTGCCACCTCAGATTGCAGGGGGAAGTGGACCTCCACTGATGTTTCCTCATGTCCCCCCCCCCCATACAGATAAACAATTAGCTCACCCAGGGGAATCTGATTTAACCACCTTTCATGCAGTATACTTAAAGGGACTGAACACCAGCAAACATCATCAGAAGGGACACAATCCATTCTACTACCCTTGATGCTCTGCCACCACCTCTGCAAGTGTGGGCCAGGCAAGGCCTTTGAAGAGTGGAAGTTCTAGTATAATTTCTCTGGGGTCTCCTTTTTATTGAGCCAGAAGATGAAGATATCATCAATGAATCTTGGGGCTGGCTGGGAGGACTATAGCTCAGAATGTGTTGTCTTAAGCCAGCCCTAAATATTTTGGCACACTGTGGATTCTTGTCGATAGTCACCCACAGTTCCTTTGACTTGAATTAAATATTGTGGTGTTAGGTTTGTGTTGTTAAGCCACTTTGTACACTACGCATGTTTCAGCAGAAATGTAACTTTAAAAATGTCTCAGCAGTCCACAAGAGGTCTCTGTAAAACTGAGGGGTTTTGTGACCAGTGTTTGAGAAAAGCACATTTGCTTAGGTTAAATACTCTTTCTGGTGGTTCCATATTATAAAAACACCAAGTCCGAACTTTCTTGTCTTCAATGTTGCCATTAATATGTGATAAGATGTAGTATATAACTGAGGCTGCACTTGCTGACTTTTGCCCTTCACTTCCTTTCCCATGAATTATTAGTTTGGCTTTGTGTCATTTCATTGTTGATGTCTGCCTAGTGTTTGCTCTTAAGGTGCTAGTGTCCAATAACAGATAAAAGTAGAGATGTAAAGAAAATAGCTAAACTCGCCTAGGCATCTCGCCCTCCTCCAAATGCCCTCTGAAATAAGCATGTCTTGCAGGCCTTCCTGTATTTAGCTAGGGGTGGCATCCTTTGTACCTGCTATGGTAGCCATTGCAGAGAACTGGACCTACCCCAAAGAAAGGCTGTGACCTAGCTGTTTCTGTCTCGACACTCTGGAGAGGGCACTGGAAGATGAGGTTGTCTAAGGAGCATAACTGACACATGGGAGTATACCAGAAGATGTGATGCTAGGCCACTAAAGGTGCTGACCAGCACTTTTTAGTGAGCCTAGAAGCAGATGGGTAATGTGGCACTGGAGTGATAAGTTCTGAGCAGCTGACCCCCGACAGGAATTTCAGTGCTGCAATGTGCACCAGTTGCACCCAGATGTCTTCAAATCTAACTCCATGTACAGAATATCACAGTAGTGCAAAGTATGCTTTTCTATGTGGGATATTTGCTGAGCTCTCCCCTGGCTTTGACAGTTTCTCTGGGCATTGGCTACATGTTTCAGGGCTATATTTTTCAAGTAGACTAAAAGGCCCAATAAACTATGTGCAAGCTAGTATAATGGTGTGTAATAAATACAGATCATGGGTCTCAGCTTTTCTTGGTGCAGACTTTTGATGAGAGATCTCAAGATCAGTATGTTGTTTTAAAGCTCAGGGTGCAAATATCTTTTGTTGACTTTTGTTGGTAGGCAAGAGTGTTGAATTGTTCACCTCTGAGCCAGTGTGGTGTAGTGGTTAGAGTATCTGACTAGGATCTGTTTCAGGTAGGTAGATATATTGGTCTGCTCATAGAACAGCAGGACTTGAGTCCAGTGGCACCTAAGAGACCAACAGGGTATAAGCTTTCGAGAGTCAGAACACCCTTCTTCAGATATGCCTAGGATCTGTGAGACCCAGGTTTGAATCTCTGACTCTGCCATGGAACTTACTAAGTGACCTTAGCCCATTTACACATTCTCAGCTTGACTACCAGGGTGGTTGTTAGGATAAAATAAAGAAGAGGAAGAATTATGTAAGCCACTTTAGCTCCCCATGGGAAGAAAGGCAAGCAGGTATACATGAAGCTAGAACTCTCACAAGAGATGCGTTTCCTTATATTCAAGCCTCTTCTCCTTTTCCAAATAGCACAGGCGGCTCTGAACATCCTGAACTATGTGACCGCATCCCTATCACTCAATTTTGGGATCAAAGTGAACCAAGGCTTTTTGTATGCAAAGTAGATCTTGACCCAAGCCAGCAGCCTTCGGATAAGAAGCAGCAAGTTACGGAAAACATGGTATATCTTTCTCTTACTCTTCTCTGGGATTGGTTGTTGATGCTGGCATTATTCATAAGATAGCTTGTTGTTACGTGATTGAAGTCCAAACCACAAACTACAGATTGCTTACTTGCCTGTTGTGTAGACCTAGACACCCTCACTCCTGTCCCTGAATGCTGAAACCCAGCCACTCAGTATCCCAAGGAGTTTCCAAAAGCTCTGGCCAAGGATTTGTGAAGCTCTCTAGCTTCCTGGGTTCACTCTGAATGTGTGTACACCTTAGGCAAGTAAGTTTTGACACAGGCAGGTAAAATATATTATTGGAGTTTATTAAAGAAAGAACATTGGAACATATGCAAAGCAGGAATCGCTCTTCAAAGACTTTTAGGCAAGGCACAAAAACAACTAAGATTTGCTATTGTAAATATCTTCTGTCTAACTAAAAATACTGAAAGGCTAACTGTCTAAACATTCTCTGACCTAGTATCAACGCCAATTATTCTTACCAAAGCATTAGTGAAGAGTCCATCCATGCCAGCCAACTTTAGGCATCCTGGTAGAGTGCCATGGAACTAAGAAGCTCTCTCGCATTGTAGTTGGGCAACAATGGCTGCAAGGTAAAGGTTGGGATTTTGCCTAGAGACAATGAGGCTTCTTGAGGTCTGAGAAGGTCGGCCCACCAGCCTGGGAACCAATCAGGGCTCAGTTATTTAATTGGCATTACATCAGGAAAAACTATGGGGAGTGCAGATAGTAGATGACTTCAGTTACCAGCCTCCAGCCTTCTCAGGGACACTTTCTCACAAGAACAAAGTAACCCACAGGTGCATTCAAGGGACTTTCCACATAATAGGCCTAGTGCAAAGCCTGCATGAACAGAAGCTTGAACAAAAGTTTTACACGTATACCTTTAGGAGCCTGTTTTATGGCAAGATCCTTACACCTATGAACCAGGATTCTGAACCAGGACTAACCCAGGATTTGGAATCCTTGTTTAGAGGGAAGAGAGCAAACCTCTGTCTGTAGTTCAGACTATTTAGGAGTAGTAGAAAATCTGGTATGTCATTTCTGCCCAACTCTGACATTACTTTCTGAGGGGCTGACTGTTGACATTGGCCTAATGATGAGAATAGTAGTAATGACTTTGCAGAACCTGCAAAGGAATAATTTTGCCACTCAAGCCTGAAAGTCTCCCATACACTTCTGAAGATGAATGCTTCCGGGCAGAGGCTTCCCTGTTGAGCTAGATGGCTAGTTTCCGAAGGGCAGGGCTCTTTCTGTGCTGCTGGAACATACACTGAAGTGTGCAGCGTGTGTTGTCGTCTGCTCACTTCAGAGAGGAAGTCCATAGCTAGCAGGGGTGTGTGTGTGTGTGTTGATTAAAAAAAGACTATAAACTCTGCCAAGTGAAAATGCAAAATAAAAACAAACTTTAAAAAAGGATGTTGTGCCATAAAACCCAAACAGCATTCAGTTTCTCTCTTCCAGACGGATGTTTTGATTGTATCCTTCTTCAGTACTGAGGAACATGGTCTCCTGTTACAGGACAGCTTTCCGTTGCCATCAGCCTACCAATCTCTTCTGGGCATGGAGGTGCCACATTATTACTTTGCCAAAAAGGTGAGCTGTCTAAGTTAAAGAGGATGGCCTGGAACGTTGCTGCTCTCATCTCCTCACAGGCAAACATTCTTAGGTACTCTGGACCAAGTCAAGCTGAACTGAGATGAGAGGAGGTACGTGTAGGTTGATGAAATTTTTGGATACTTCTATCCTGCAGCAACAGAGGGGGTGACAAAACAGGTGATGCCATTAAATAGTCTGAGCCTGTCATTCAGGGGATCTGATAAAGCAGAGATGATACTATGCGGCACTCCCCCATGAAGTTGCCCTTCTTCTTGGTTTGGGGCAGGCAGCGCCACTAACATTGGCTATGCAGCTGCCTTCCAGATACAGTGGAGACTAGCATAGGCAGAGCATTGGCTTTGGGGGATTAGAGGTACAACGAAGCTGGTTGGAGAATTTCCTGATGCCATCTGCCCCCTCTGCTTTCCATGTTTCTATTTTTTTTCTTCACGGTGTTTGCATTTCTTCACTTGCTGTTTCTGTCATGTTTTCTTTTTGTGTTTCATTTTTGCTGCCGCTAGTTGTTGTTTTGGAGAGGATGTGTCTATAAACCTTATGTAAGTACCAATAGCTATCCCATCATTTTAAAATTAGCTGTTAGTTCACAGGTTCAGTTTCTCAGCTTCACCATTGGCCTTTAAACATGAAGGGACCGCAGGGGTCTTCAAATGGTCAATATGTTGTTCATGGGCAACTTAACGATAACTTGCTGATTCTCAAACTTAGTTTTGTGCCTCTCTAAATTACACTAGTTTGAACCTGCTGGTAATTTTTAGTGGCCCAGTAATGCTGCTGTATATTTCCGCCCGTACATCCAATGCTATGATGTCATCGGTACGCATGAATACAGCAAAACCATTTTTATAGACAGTTTTTCTATAAAAAACTCATAGCCTGTTGTCTACAGGATTGCAATAGTGGTAGCCCACTGGACACATTGCTGCAGGGAAATCCCATCTTGACTTAGCTGGACTTTAAGGCAGACAAAATGACAGATGAGTCTATTACTTTCTTGAAATCTGAGAACTGTATGTTAGAGAGCTATCTAGCTTCTTCCACTTGCTTAAAATTATGCAGACATTGGTTGTCACTGGAAAGTTATCCATATTAATTCATCATGTAATCAGTGACTTCTTTTCAGCCTGAAGCCGAGAAAGAAGATGAAGGGGACACTGGATTGATACCGCTCTATCAGATGGTAGCCAGGAGACCGATGCGAGACTTCATTGGACTGGAAGATTGTGACAAGGCCACACGAGATGCCATGCTTAATTTCAGCTTCTGTCTCACCATTGGGGACATGGATGAAGCCTTCAAGTCAATCAAGCTCATCAAAAGGTAGAAATAGAACTTGGCCAGTTCCTTAATTTTAGCTCGCTTTTCTTCACATTATCCTAAGGGCTAATATGAAAATAAGTTAGTTGAAAGGTAATATTAATTGCAGTGGATAGCTATGTTAGTCTATTGTAGCAAAACAAAACAGAAGTCCAGTGGAACCTTACAGACTATAATAATATTTATTCCAGTATGAGCTTTCATGAGACAGAGCTCACTTCTTCAGATATAATAGGAGAAATAAACTCCTTTACCTCAGTTTTACATAAAGTTGCAGAAAGGGAGCCTGCCAATTCCAACTGCACTCTTAACAGCATTTTAGTATAAATCAAAGTCTCCGAGAGCAATTCTGTGCTCCAAAGTGCCCAGCACTACTGAGATTGCAACTGCACCAAACATGCTTCAGACTTTCCTCTTTCCATCCCTCCCTTCCAGTAAGTGGCTGCTGTTGTATGAAGGATCTTGTGTTAAAAGGACATAAGAAGATATTAATGTTTGATACATTGTGTACATCGTGGGATGGTATGGTGCATAGCAGAAACTTGAGTTTCTGTATTGCATTAAGCAATTGATGGTGTGTGTGAGATTTATATATATTATAGAGAAATGACCTCTACCCAAGAATCCATCTCAATATTTTAGTCATTGTGACTATATTCTCTGTGTGCTCAAGAATACATCTGCAAACTGAGCTCACAGAAAGGGAGGTGATTGGGGGAAGAAGTCATCTAGCCCAAACACAGAATACTCAAACTAATGACTGGCTGAGGCAGGATAATGGTTTCCCTGCCCCGTCCCCCCGCCCCACTCTGTTGAGCCCCGTCCCCCTGCCCCACTCTGTTGAGCCCCGTCCCCCCCGCCCCGTCCCCCCACCCCACTCTGTTAAGCAATTGATGGTGTGTGTGAGATTTATATATATTATAGAGAAATGACCTCTACCCAAGAATCCATCTCAATATTTTAGTCATTGTGACTATATTCTCTGTGTGCTCAAGAATACATCTGCAAACTGAGCTCACAGAAAGGGAGGCGATTGGGGGAAGAAGTCATCTAGCCCAAACACAGAATACTCAAACTAATGACTGGCTGAGGCAGGATAATGGTTTCCCTGCCCCGTCCCCCCGCCCCACTCTGTTGGACGGTGACACCAGAAGGGCAGAGGGAAACAGCCAAATTGCTAAAATGTATTTTCTTCCGGGAATGCATTTTTCAAGAAAACTCTACCAAATTTGCAGGGAACCTACTCCTGACTGTCCTCTAAAGACCCCCCAAATTTCAAGAAGATTGGACCCTGGGGTCCAATTTTATGGGCCTCTGAACAAGGTGCCCCTAGCCATTCTCCGTTGTTTTCTATGGTGGGAAAATTTCCAAGGCAGAAACACACAGGGACAAGGCTGCCCCTGGCCAAAGGCACACTCTCAAATGCAACTTCAACCCAGAGAAAGCCCAACAGAATCAAATTGATGCAAGGAAATGGAATCCCCCCATTGAAGCAAGGGGACCAACATCAACCCAAAGAATCACATCAAACCAGCAAATTCCACCCAAATCAAACTGAAGTGAGGTACACTGCTGCAACTTAGCTCAACAGAACCAGTGTCACTCACAGATAAATGAACAACTGTTGAGCGCACTAACACCAAAGTTCAAACAAACAATTTGGCAAAAGCACCCCAATAGTAAAAGCAGTTTTTTAAAAGTTAACTACAAACAAAATTTGTCCCACCCCCCACCCCCTGTCCCTCCCAGACACCAGACCAACCCATCTCCACCAAAAAGACAGGAAAAAAACAGGGAGTGTATGGCTCTCAAACCAGTTCCTCCAGCAGGTAGCGCAGGCCTTTCAGCAGTGCAGCAAATCGACTGATAAATTCCTTTCCAAAGGCAAAGAGAAGAGTTGTGGGCCAGGCAAGAGAGCCACCAGCACCCAGCAGCAGTCTGTTTACAAGATCAGACCACACAAAATAAAGGCTGCTCTGAGCCAAGTCTTTTTAAAAATCTTTCTTGGAGGCAATTTGAAAAAGGCCCTCTCCTTCTCAGAGAATTCCATTGGCCAGACAAGGAGAGCTCCTGCATGGTTTGGCCACTCACTCCCCCCTCCCTACCTTACCCCTTCCACCTTCCTGTTCCCCTCTTGGAAAAAACTGCGGGAAATGACAGGGAAACAGCCAACCAAGAGGCTGAAGACATGTTTCCTGGATTAACCTGGTTTTATCCAGGTGTTTTGATCCAAGTTCCCCGATCAGATCCAGAATTCTCTAATTTGATCCAGGAAAACTGGATTTAACCAGATCAACATAAATCCGGCCTTTCCCCCCAGTTCCTGGACCCAGATCTCACACCCCTACTTTGAACTACTGCAGCTTCAAGTAATACTAGCCTGGCCTACGTAAACATAATTTAGGATAAGTACTGAGTGTAGGGAAAGGGGACTATGTGTTTTCACTTTTTCTTTGTTCCTTTGCTGAACCTAATTGCTTGAACAGACCAAGTATATTCTTTTTATTTATTTGTTATGCATTTTAATATTTTGAATGTTCTAACCTTGATTAAGAAAAGCTTCATGTTAAGAGTAATTCAACAGTGAAACTGGCTGCCTGGGGGTGTGGTGGGTCCCCCCTCATCGGCAGTCTTCAAGGAGCAGCTGGATGAATACTTGCTGGGGATGCTTTTGGCTGTTCCTGCATTGGGCAGGCGGTTGGACTCCATGGTCTGTAAGGCCCTTTCCAGCTCTATGATTCTAATCTCTGGAAATGTACCGCTCCTATTCGGCCCTGTGGTGCGTGAGGAAGAGGAGTAGGTATGCTTGCCTTTCCTAGAGCACGACAGTTTGAAACTGCAAAGTTGTGATAGATCACCCTGCACTAGCTTGTCGGAGCAAACTGGGCAGGCGTGGCAACTAGGTGCATCCTGTAATTGGCAGTGCAGGTACAGAATGCTAGGCACATGACTTGGTTTAGTAGATATTCTCAGAGTTGCTGTTGGCAACAATTGTTACCTAGTTTGTTTTTGGCACCCCCAGAAAGTAAAGGGAAGGGGCATCATCACCAAATGGAGACTTGGGACAGCTGCAAGATTTTCTGACCTCTCAGGGGCTACACTAAATGAACAGGGCTTGCAAGTCTGCACTCACACACACACTGGAATGTCTCGTTTGTAGATCTTGTCTCCCTGCCAATTTCTTTGTATTTTGAGAACTTGTATTGCAAAATTCTGAAACGTGAGTGGCACAAATATGGACCTACACCCTGCTTACGTTTTTTAGCAGTGTTCTGAGTTCATCGTGCTCCTACATTTTCATATGCTGAAAACAGTGACATGTTAGGATGCCTGTGCACGCAAATTAAGAATTTTCAAACGAACACTTTGATTTATAATTATTTGTCGTTTCTCTGCTAATGAAAAACATACATGCTAATGCTGCTTTGGATGGCAAGAACCACAAGCCAGTTATATGTGCCAACAGGAGCTTTGGGGCTAGTATTTCTTCAGCATCAGCATGCCATCACAGACTTCTTTGAGGAGCATTCCAAAAACAGTTTGTTGGTATGACTTTGTACTATCTGATGTTAAGAGTTGGAAATCTCAGTAGGCAGAGTGGCGTAGTGATTAGACTAGGATCTGGAAGACCAGGTTCAATTCCCCGCTCTGCCATAAAGTTTGCTGGGTGACCTTGGGCCAGTTGCACAAGCTCAGCCTAAAATGGAGGAGAGGAGAATTATATAAGTTGCTTTAGGTCCCCATTGATAAAAAGGTGGGGTATAAATTGAGTAAATAAAATAAGTAGGCATGATTCACTTTGATCCTGACCATGATTTGCTTGTTTAAATAGGAGACTATAAAATGACTTTATCTCTTAGCTTTGTTGTTCTTTACTTCTTAGAATTCTAGGAAGCAACTGAATGTTTTTGGCACTTGTTAAATAAACACACCAACACTGAATAGTACAGTGGAATTGACCACATGGTCAATATTGGTTTTAATTTCACATTATTATAATAATAATATGATTATTGCAATAGTAGAGAAATAACATGTCTTAAATATTCCAATATTTTTTACCTTTTAAAAAATTGCAGTTTGTTAGAGCACATTTTTTTTCCAGGAAATACAGGGCTTTTCCAGAAAGCAAGCCTGGCAAATGGGAAGACAATATGATTTATCTGTCATCCCAGGGAGATGGTTTTCACGAGACATTGTTAAACAACTCTGGAGACTCACTGGGGAGGGGTGGGCTGTGGTGGGCACCTGAAGTCAAGGAGAGAAACAGGCGACATTCTCAGCTCACAGAACCATAACTTGCTATCAGATTTGCAGTTAACTGCATGATTATGTTTTCAAGAACAAATTTTATGTCACTTTTCATGGTGCTGGGGATTCTGTACTATGTATATGTGGCACTTGTTCTGTATTATTCTTATACTGACATAGGTTCTTTTCAGAAAGATCTTAACATACAGACCCGGTACTCATGACTGTTGGGAAGTGGAAATGAATTATCGTATCTCCAGAACTGCTGTGAGGGGGGCACCAGGGATATAATATTTGGGGCTACTTGGCAATGTGCCTTTGGGATATAGTAGAAACATAACCATTCTAGCTGAGGATTATGACAGTTTTATGTGAATTGGAAGTGGGCCTAAATGTAATGGGTGACTATTTGGAGGCTCTTGACAGCCCTGTTTATTTACTTAATGCGATCCTTCTCTAGTTGTGTTCATGTTAATGTTTGGGAGAGCTACAGTAAGTGAAAGCTGATATTCTCAGTATTCTGAGCCCATGGATATAATTCTTTGAGGGGCTGAGCCCATGGATATAATTCTTTGTGGGGCTGCATATGTCCCACAAGTTTGTACAGTCCATAGCTGGTTCTTGGTCTAGGTGCTGAGTGTCAACTTTGTCTGCACCTCTTATTTGAAACCCAAACTATGTTAATGTTGAAACTCACAAGAGCCAGCTTGATTCTTTTATGAAGAAAATGTAGTGGTGTGTGTGTGTGGAGAAGGAGGTGATGAAATACAAAAAAGAGTGCAGAGTTCAAGCAGGAGTCTCAGAGCAGGCTCACAGCTCTATCATCCACTCCTCCTCCCAATAGTATGCCTGTGGTTGTATCTCTAGTGGTTCTCAAATAGTGTGCTAAGGGGACCCATCAGTAGAGTAATATCTTCTGTTCAGATTACTTAGATGTCATTTCCACCTCTCCTCTGATTCTTTCTTCCACTGAGCAGCCTATGTAGTGCAGGCTCACCCAGCTCTCATCAGACCTCAGAAGCTAAGCAGGGTCGGCAGTGGTTAGTGCTTGGATGGGAGTCCATCAGGAAAGACGAGGGTTGCTACGTGGAGGAAGGCAATGGCAAACCGTCTCTGCTCCTCTCTTGCTTTGAAAACCCCTTGCTGGGGTCGCCATAAGTCAGTTGTGACATGTCAGCACTTCCTTCCTCCTCCTCGTTCCATTGTCTTTAGTCTGCTGATGACATATAAGGAGGTTCTGTCCATTGAGCAATTAGCATTTGTCAATGGTATGTATACTTAATAGACTGATATCCTGCTGTTGCAAGACAATGACCTGGCCTGGCACTCCCATCTGATTAATTAGGACTAATTTATCTTCAATGGGCAGCATTCCCCCTGCCCCCCAAGCTTCAGTACTTTCGTTCATATTTTGATTGACATAAAAATCATCTAGATCTAGAGGTGGATCTGCTAGTTTAGTACCACCTATGATAATACACAGCAAAAAGGAGATGGTTTAACTGTTAGGTTGATCATTATGCACACTATTCAGTAGCTGTTTACAGCAACTAAAATTCCCCCCTAAGAATGTTGCCAGCATAACCATTTAAATGAAGCATATTACGGGGTGGTGGGCTTTAAAACATATGTCCTAGCTTGCAGTTTAGTGGAGTTCATAGATTTCTGAAACATTGAGTTTAAAGAAGATACACTTGAAAGCTTAATTTTTCATTCTCTCTCTCTCGCTCTCATTAAAACAACTCTTCCCATTACAAATGGCAGACTTTTGCCAGTAAATTCTGGGTTTGTAGCATTTGCCAATTTTTGACACAGGAATAGCCACACTATTTTTGCATCCAATTGTTACCTAAAGCCTTTGACAAAGTGAAATATTACTGAAGCACTTCAGATTTTGTGAAGTGGATAGCAAAAGGGACTTGGGCCAAGTAGTTGCCTCCTCTTAGATGCAATTACCCAAGAAAGGGTAAATAGCTAAGCCCTTGTTCTTCTCTCAGAACATTCTCGAAAACAAGAACTGAGCTTGGAATATTGGATTGTCTCTCCCACCCCCATTTCCATAACCAAACTACTTTTAGTCTTCCATAGTTTCAGTCTCCTTGTCCATTGCTCAAAGTTGCATCAAGGTAGATGAGCTGTTACTATTTTTACACTGTACATCTTTGGAGAGGGATGGTGTATATTGTACATACATATGTCGGTTTGGCCCATCTTGTTAATAATGTTGGGCTTCTTTAATCCCTCTTATACTTTTAAATTACATGCTGTATTTATAGAAAACAATCCATTTGTAAAACTTTCCTGGTGAGTCTCCACTTCCACGCGTGGCTTCTCAACATGGTGACTCAACATAGTCATTCTCCAAGCCACGTCGGAAACGAGCCGTTAAAGTACGGCTGATGACAATGACTCGTGGTGCCATGCAGTCCTCCCGTCGGTGAATTATGTTCCATATAAGGATGGCAGCAGCTGCTGTGGCCAGGAGGCATGCACCGATGTTCAGGTAACATGACCAGGACAGGCTGGTGTACGGTCCGATGCGGTAGAATGTCACCATCCCAATTACCAGCACAAAACCTGAATGAAAAAGCAGAGATATAAAATTCAGGATGGGCAATGCATATTTGTTGAGTATCATACGTGAATAGAAATCTTCAGATTCAGTAGAAAAAAAGTTTTAAAAATTTCCAACAAAAACTGTCCAAATTTTTTAAAAAGTTTTTAAAATTTCCAAATTTGAATAATTTGTTTATTCAAATGTTCTGCTTTATTCTGCAAGCATACCCCAAGAGATTCTGAAGCCAGTAAGGAAAAGTAACTGGGTACCATTGGAAGGACAGAGCGATGCAATTAGATTTGAATTAGCAGCAGGAAATCTCATCCAGCCTGGTGTTGCTTTCTCTGTGCCTTAAGCAGACCGTGCTTATAGGTTTTCAAATTAAGCGCAACCATGAATTCTAAAAACGTAGCTTTTAATTTTAACACAAATTATGGTTCATGGCACTTTGCCTTTCAACACAACTCAAGTTTGACCTCTGATTTAAAGCCATCTCTCCATGCTTGCAACCTGTATCCTTTTGGCAGCCATCTTAACATGATGGCAAGGACCCATATTTATGGCCCATATTTATTAATGGTAGAATAGCATTTTCTTTTAAATATTAACATTTAATTTATGCTAATCATATCCTCTGATCAGAGGTTTCTTGTGTGGTTGTGGGGGCCATTCAGTTAGCCTTTTAAGCAGCCTTTTTTGGGTATCTAAATTGGGTATTTTAATTGTCATGGGTAAAATCACATGAACCATCCAGAGGTACTCATACTTGAGGCTTGTTATATGAGCTGTGCCTATGCACTTGCTTTTCAAGGGCCTCAGATGCTCTTGGGGAACATCTGCAGAAACAAGGGATGTTGGAGAGTAGGAAAATTATTCTCCTCCCCATGGGAAATTTCTAGACAGATTTTATCTCCTGCCGAGTAATGTCAGGGAAACTTCTGATATCAAAGTGCAATCATAGTTTGTATTTCTGTGGTACATTTTTCCCATGGTCTTGAAGATTGTTACAAACATCAAGAATCCCACTGCTACTTCCCGCTTCATATGTATCCTAAATATCCGGTTATTCATTTTCCTTAGATGAGGAAACTGAGGTGAGGAGATTTGTCTAGCCATGCAGGAAATCTGTTCAGAGGTCAGAGGCAGAGAACCTAAAGCCCATGACTCCAAGTGTTATAAAACTGTCCTCCTTTCCTTTAAAGTATGCATCAGTAATGCCCCATTCCTTGACAAACCCCTGTGTGATACTATTTAGTATCTCTTCCCCTGCTCCACCCTCGTTGACTGCAGTTATTAACTTTTAATGGAAGTAATTTATAGATCTAATTAGCCTGACAAGAACAATATACAAAGAGGCGAATACGTCTGGCATAATAGGAAAAAAATCAGCTTCCCCATCTCTCATAAACACTTCCTTAACCACCACCACAACAGAAGGAATTCACATAGACAAAAGGTCCCCTTTGCAGAAGGGGAGCAGAATAAACAAAGGCCAGTAAACAGACATAAAGATCTGCAGATACCATTTCCGTTAGGTTTGTGTGCAAGGACAGGTCAGCTGTGAATAAGCTGGTCTCTAAGCTTTCATGTGTCTAGATTGGTGGATCAATGACATTGCTGCAAAATGTTCAGGGATACAGGCAGACTCTCCCCCCCCCCTCCATCTTAAAAAACTCTGAGGGGATAACTTTGAGCCTGAGAGCATCTGCTGTGGGATTGCTGTACAGGGGCAGCTGCTTGCCCTAGGGGCACATGCAGACCCATGAGGAGCATAAACTGTCCCTTCTCTCTGTTGCTAAGCCAGAATTGAGGAAGTGATGCAGGGGGAATGGCAGCAGGATTTGCTTTGTGGGGAGTGAGGTAGGCATTTGCCCCCCCCCCACCCTCTTTGGGGAGGGAGGCCTGAGTTGGGCCAGAGGGCTTTTTGGTCTTCTTCAGTCCCATCCTGTGCTGTTCTGTAACTGATGCCAATAGAACCAGTCCCAGCCCAGGATGTTCTTGTGGTTCCTTGTAGTGTGAGGTTGAGTGGAGGGGTGGGGACTGGGTTGTAGTTTTTGTTTATTTAAATTTGTTGGTGTATATTTTTGTTAAACTGTGTTGAGTTCCCAAGATGGGGGGGAAATGAGATAAAAATGCTTAAATATTGCCTTCAGTTGCATTGTGCAGGATTGCTGTGCTGGGAATTTTTCTTTTTCTTTTTTTTATGTAGAAATTTTTATTTTATTAATAGAGATAAAAGCCCAATAAAAAGGGTAAAGAAATAAAAGGAAGAAATAATGAAAGCATACAAAAAAGAAAAGACCGACAGAATTGGAGAAAACAATAATACATCTTTCATTTACCATTTTTCTCTACAATACCTCTTATTTTAACAAACATCATACTTTAAATTTTAATCTCTCCCAAACTTCCTTTTCCAATACTGCCCCCCTTCTATTTATTTTTTCCCAAATTTAGTAAGCTGTTGTAATCACGAGCCTACAGTGGATTGCTTCCTCTTCTTTCTTCCTATCTTTGAATTCTTTCCCTGGGCAACATGAGCAATGAACAAGATCTCCTCAAGTTCTCCATCTTTTATCTAAGGGACCAATTATTCATCAAAATGAAGGGGGTAGGAACATACTAAAGCTTCCTTGCCCAAAATAAACCTACTTGTGCTAGCAAAACGGTTTCCCTTCACAGGACCTTTGCTTGAACTCTCACTCTAATCTGCAGTGAATGGATGAAAAAAACCCTCCATCTTTCTGATTGGAAGGAGTTTGTAGGAAAAGCTGTAAAGGAGAAATTGGTGTCATAGTAATGTTCAAGTTCCATTGAGAATATTGAAGCTGTTCTGAGCCAAATGCTGACATTTAAGAACTACTTAAAACCAGAAGGCAGCGCAAGATGATTGATTGTGGGAGCTGTCAAATTACTGATTCCAAACTCTGCTGGAGACAGGGATTGTAAGTTCTCTCCATGCCACAGTATGATGTCTCTTGAGTTGATCATTCCGGGAGAAGGGGAAAAACTGGCTGTGGGAGACTGGCTACAGTCCTCCAGTCCTTGCAGAAATGGACAGAGACTCTGCTGAACACTGGGATGCAGTTCTTGTTCTTTAAAGGCAGTGAGACAAGTGGCTGTTTGCAAAAGCTTGCCTAGGAAAGCTTTCTCTTTCTTGAAGCAGCCAGCAAGGCACTTCTTGAAACTTGCAAGAAGTTCATGGATGCAATTGCTGCCCCCTATTTGTGTCCCCAACTTCTGGTCTTCAGAGGGTGTATCTCTAAAAGTGGGAATTCAGTTTAGCTATGAGCTATGATTACTTAGGGAATCCACTGCTGCACAGTGTTGTTGATGGTCACAGGCTTAAATTACTTTAGAAAGGGATTAGATTAATTCAGGCTGCCATCACGTTCTTGCCCCCTGTACCTCTGCTGCCTCCTTCTCCCATCCCCTGCATTTCCTTCTTTCCACCCTCTGGCACTTCTGCCTCCTTCCCCCCACCCCTGTCTCATCTCATTCCCACTCCCTGTGCTGTCACTGCTGCCGCCTCCTCCCTCTGTGCTGCAGCTTTCCCCCCATTCCTTGTGCTGCCACAATCACCTTGTTCTTGTGCTTCCTCCTTATCCCCTGCCCCACCACTGCTGCCTCCTTCTCACATGAACTGCTCCTGCTGCCTTGATACTGCCTTCCTGCCTCCTGGGTTGCAGTCCCCTGGGATGCTACCTTCCCACACCCCCTGTGCTCTTCCCACTCTTATCCCTGCGCTGCTTACGCCTTCTCCATCTGCATCACTACTGCCATCTCTCTCCACCCCTACCACACCTCACCCCCATGCTGCTGCTGTTTTCTTCTTCTCCACTTGGTTGTTCCCTGCCTGTCTGTATGGGGTTGTTAGACTACCCCATAATGTTAACAACTATCTCAGAAGATTTCAGTTGGCATTTTTATTAAACTAGCTTGTTTAGTTCTGAGGTGTAGAGGTTTGTGCTTTGTGCTTTGGGTTCCCCCCTGCAAATCTGGGGGTTTCCTTGGCTATTTTGATCTGACTAGCAGGGGAATAGCAGTGGAGGAGGCCTATTGCCTTCAAGGCCTGTATGTCAAATTCCAGGGAGCACCTGGTGGATTACCATGGGAAATTGGATTGTTAACTATGTAAAGCTTTACTCTGATCCTGCAAAGATCTTTATATGCTGTTGACAGACCGAACCGCCATGAATTTGATTGATTCTCCTTTAATGCCATTTATGTCCAGGAACTGCAATGCCTGTTCTACAGAAAGATGAAATAGTTGCAGGTTTAGCCACTGCTATTGACTCATACCATATAGACCAAATGAGAATGAAAGATTGAAATAGACCATTCTAACAAAAGGGCACAATGTACAGATTTGGGCTTGCTCTTAATACTTCAGTAGAAGTGTTGAAATCCATGAAGAGAAAAGAAGGTAAAAGCAAGAGAGATCTTAGCGATTTAAGAGTACTATGTATCAGCTGTCAGCAAATAAGAATTTAATAGCTTGAAGATCAGGGGAGAGGTTCCCCGTTCCAATTTACATTAAAAGATCTAAGAGATTTTATCTTGACTTGGCAGGAACCAACATAATTTCCAGTTCTTGCAGAAAGCCCTATTCTTTTACCTGGGGAAGTTGGTGCATGGAATTGACTGCCAAACCATTGTCATGATCCCCTTGGGCCGCAGAGTTAGAATATGGAAGGTTAAACCACTGAAACTGACCAACATACAGTCCTTCCCAAGTCCTGCCTTATGTCTACCAGGGGAAAGTGGACAAGTCTTTGACCCCAAGACCCAGGTAATGATGTCATTCTCAGGGCAGCAGGTGACCTCAGAGTCATCAGTTAGCCCATGCACTTGAAGTCTTCTTTCCAGACTTCTAGGTGGTGGTCTGCTTCTAGTAAGCCCTGCTCCAGGAACTTTTTGACACTTGGTGACCTCACTTCATGATCACCTCTTGGGGCTTGGTGGGAATCTGGATTTAGACCTAATCCTGCTTATAGGTATAGGGTCAGAACATTGCTTACGGCTGGACCAAACCCATCTTTAGGGATGACAAAAAACCCACATCTTCCCATTTGGGGGGCTATTCTGAAGATCACCAAATGGCTGAAATTTCAGCTTGAGGCAATGCTATAACCAGATGTCAAGAACGAAGGATGCCTTAATGAAGGGTGCTCTCTGGATTTTTTCCCATTTTGTTTTCCCTTGAAAATAGCAGATGAACAGCACCTACTCTTTCCTCAGTCACTACTTGCACATATTTTGGAAGAGGAAAGCCAAATGCCTTTTGTAACTGACTTATATGCGTGTCTTTTGTATTCAGGTTTTTTTTCTCACTAAAAATGTTCTTGTATGAAGAAATAACTGTTGTAAGAATAATATTTTAGTTGACCAGTCTCTTAAGAGTATGAAGTTTGGAGGGTGGTGGTAGAACAGTGCAACAGAATGCTGGTCTTAAAAAGACTACTAAAAAGTATGACATTTTCTGAAAAGTGCAGGTTTGGATCACCCATAAAGCTACTGTTTGGAAGAGCCCTGTGGCGCAGAGTGGTAAGCTGCAGTACTGCAGCCCAAGCTCTGCTCACAACCTGAATTTGATCCTGGCGGAAGCTGGGTTCAGGTAGCCAGCAAAATGGGTACCTAGTTTCCTGGGGGTAAAGTGTAGATGACTGGGGAAGGCAATGACAAACCACCCCGTAACAAAAAGTTGCCAAGAAAATGCGACACCCCCCATGGGTCAGTAATGACTCGGTGCTTGCACAGGGGTCTACCTTTTTTTTTTAAAGCTACTGTTCATCAGCCGTGGTTTCCCAGATCCCTGGCAAAATGGGTCAGCATTGGGGTGGGGGGTGCTTTTCCGTTGGGGAAGGAAACAGATAATGGGTTTGTTAGGAAGAATTTGGAGGGAATTGTGTCAGTGGAGGGATGGGCCAAGTAGGAAAGGGGAATGTTACTTTGTGAACTTACATTTGAGATCAGAATAATGAGCTTCCTGTTTGAATGATCCTGGCAGGAAGCCAGCTTCGTTTTCTAAACTCTTTGAGCAATCCTTTATCCATCATCTTTCGTTGTGTGGTGTCTCCTGCAGAGTCTGTCTTTAGAACATGATATCATGAGTAGAACATAACTTTGGCAACTCATCACATTGCCAGTAGGATGTGGGGGGCGGGCTATGGCGTGGCTTCAAGTATAATGAATTTTCCGGAATGTTCTGCTACAGATACTGGATTTGCTCAGTTCAGTAAGAGCCATGGAATGGAAATCTCTGTCAGTGCTCTATGTGGGCCAGCCAAAAGTTGAGAAGTTTTATTTTAACCCCACCAGCAAAACTTGCTGAATATGAAGAGGTTTGCCTGGGGTGTTTAAAATAACCCACACTGCTTGGGATAAGCTTCTCATGCTCTTCATGTTCTTGGTGTCAGCTGTACCTTGGGATTAGTATAAGAAAAACAAAGAATAAAGCTAGATGTTCAAAAGTAAATGGTAGCATGAAGTCATACTGAGCACAGAGTTTTAAAGCTGCACTAGTGGTACTAAAACTTTTTTGTTGTGTATGTTAATATATGACTGTTAGGGCCATGAAAATGCAGAGAAAAGCTATTTCAGTTGGAATGACAACCCCATTGAATGTGATCATTCAGTTTGAACAATCCAGTGGGGCTGCTGTTGAGCACTGTACTTAATCAACTTTGTTTTGTCATAGAGAAAACTGAGTATCCGTCTTCTCTGAAAGAAGCTTAAGAATGGAGACAGGTTTAATATTTATAAAGGAAGTCCACCATGTGGTTTCTTATGGATGCATCCCAGTGAATTCAGTGCTAGTTCAGCCTTACTTGAGGCAGACAGTTTGTTTTGTTTCTTTTCACATATTAATTTTAGTTTGTAAGAGCGTCTTCTCTTCTGACCTTATGATGGGTGAATTCCAAGGATACAGGTGAAACTTGACAGGTCATACCTATAATCACTTTGAGACTAACAATACTAGTTTTTCAGAATTCTGCTAAACAGAGGGTTTCCCTTTAGTTATAATTTATGCTAAAGATGCCTGGTGTGCATGAACACAAACCAGCTTGACCCCTTTAAGTTTCTCCAGGCAGGGAAAACCTATGTTCATGCACTGAAAGCAAGACTATCAAGGGAGATATGGATTGATCTATTTGAAAACAATGCATGTTAAATGATTGAATGGATGAGGAAGCTTGTCTTGAATCTTGTCCATAACTTGCACTGAAAACTCTGCTTGAGTAGAAACATCAGTGATGATACTTAGTTGGTGATTCCTTGACACTTTTGGTGGCGGGGGGGGGGGGGAGGTGATTCTTGTATAGTCTTTCTCTTCTGTTCTTTTTCTTCTAGTGTGCTATATACACTTTACAATCTGAAGCTGTTATATAGAGTTAGGGTTATAAATCAGTAATTTTTATAAAAAGCATTGTAGAATCTTTGATTTAACCATTTAAGGATATTTAGGGAATTCATGCTGGTATGCATGAAGATTAATGAAGAACTGTGTTATTGGGGTAGGAAATTAACATAGAATAGAAAATGCTGATGATATATGCTTGCTGGTGTCTCTTTTAATGTATGTGAACATAAGAATGTAAGAGTAGCTATGTGGGATCAGACCAGTGGTCCATTGAGACCAGCAACCTGTTTCTCATAGTGGCCAGTGAGATGCAAGTGGTGAAGAGGGCGCTCCATTGCTCCAGCTGTCTGGCAGCCTCCACTAGTCAGCTGGAGCAAGGGGGGAATTTAAACTCTAAAGTAGGGATATGTGATTCGGGTTTCCGATTCGGAAAAAATAGCCGAATTGGACCCGATTCGCAAAGATTTGGGATTTCCAAAACAGCCCCAGCAAGATAGGTCCATTTTAGAAATCTCGAATCAAAGATTCCCAAAGCTATTTGTAAAGCTTCAGGAAGCTTCGGGTCAAGGAGTTTAAATGTCCATTTCCCTGGCGTTGCACGGAGGCAGGGAAAGGGGCATTTAAACCGCTGAATCAGCTGCTCGTCGGGGGCTTCCCAGACAAGCAGCTGAGTGCTGGGCTGCAAGGCTTAAAATGCCTCATTCCATGCTTCTGCCCGGTGCAAGAGGGGTGAGGGAATCTCCCCGCCCCTCTCTCACCAGGTGCAGCAGCCCGGCGGCCCCTCCCAATGCGAGAGGGACGGGGAGATTCTCCCCGCTCCTCTTGCATCAAGGGAAGAGAACGGTGTGGAAGTAGGCTTAAGCCTGCACCTCCCCGCTGGGCGCTCCGTTCACCCGCCACTGACGGGCTCTTTGACACCGGGGAGAAACAGCCCAGCACGCTCGCTTTCCCAGTGGGGGGAGAAATCTCCCCTCCCTTTCGCACCGGAAAAGTCTGCGCCACCAGACTTTTTCTCCCCGGTGTCAAAGAGACAGGGCGATTTTCCCCATCTCTTTGAAACCAGGGAGAAGCAGCCCAGCATGCTCGCTCTCCCGGTGGGAGAGAGGGGGAAAATCTCCCCTCCCTTTTGTACCATGAGAGTCAGCACCGCCAAGCTTTTTCTCCCCAATGTCAAAGAGACAGGAAGATTTTCCCTGTCTCGTTGACACCAGGGAGAAGCAGCCCGGCCCGCTCGCTCTCCCAGTGGGAGAGAGGGGGGAAATCTCCCCTCCCTCTCAGCACCGGGAGAGTCACTGCCAGGCTTCTTCTGCCGGGTGTCAGAGGGAGCAGCCCCGCAGCGCCCACCCTTTAAACTATCAGCTGGCACACGGGAATCCCCCCTGCTGCCTGCCAGCTGATAGTTTAAAGGGATTTTTAAAGGGCCAGGTAGGTGGGTTGGAGGAGAGGGAGGTGGTTGGTGGTTGGAGGGGGGTTAGTGCGGGATTTGGGGTGGGTGGGGGTGCTGGGAGAAAACCCAGCCCCTTGAATCACTTTGGAATGCTCTGGATCTTTACAGAGCATTCCAACGTGATTCAAATACCCTAATCCGAAGCGGCTTGCTGCTTTGGTTTTTGGGTATTTCCGAATGTTTTCCCTTCTTCGGGTAAACCCAAAGCAGGAAATCTGAATATTTTTGGAGTGCACACCCCTACTCTAAAGTGCTCCCCGCACTGCTTGCAAGCGGGCATGGGAAGGGATTAAAAACCTCCTTGCTCCTGCTGACTGAAAGGGGGGATTAAAAGCTTCCCCCAGGGAAGGTGCCAGGATGTCTGGAATTACGGACCAGCGGACCACAAACTGGCTCAAAAGTTGAGAGGTCTGTGGAAAACAGCATCCCCACAACCTGCTGGTTCACAAACACCAAACTGGGCTGGTCAGTGTAAAATTTTGGTCCATTTTCTGGTCCATGCCCACCTCTAGTAAGGAATTTTTGTTGCCGATCACTTTGGCCTTTAGAATGTGGAAGAGCTGTGGCTGAACCATGCCTTTTTTAAGTTGCCAGAAATTAAAGACATTTGAAAACAAGCCTGACTCCAACATTGGTCTTGGCAGTCAGAAAAAACCCTGAATTTCTGAGGCCTGTTAAGACAGTACAACTCAAGGGAATCTGGAATTTCTCCTTGCAATGCTTTTACTGTTTGATATCTTTTTTCTGCCACTGATTGGACTTTCTCCCATTGTAGCTTGAAAAAATGACTCTGATATGGGTAAAGGCATATTTCATTTTTATGCTTATCTTCTGTTGTTAAAATGGGCCCTTTTAAGGGGATGTGGGATTTAAAAAATTCAATAATGAATACTATAAGTTTGCTACAGGGATTTTTTTGGATGCACACATATTATATATTTTGTTTATATCCTTCCTTTCTTCCTAGAACTCAGGTAACATACATGAGGTTTCTAGGCAGTCTCCCGTCCAAGCACAAACCAAATGCAGTCTTATTTCAGCAAAGTTGCTGTGATACATGCCTTCACACCACACCTAGGCATTACCTATTAATCATGTTTTATTCTGCCCTTCCTCCACAACAAATCTGAGAGGTAGATGTGATTAATAAACACGCCTGTCATCCAATGAGCTTCATTTGAAGGTGGCCCTTTCCCATCCTGACAAGCCCTTTAACCACTATGCTTTCTCTCCTATAAGGAAGAAAGCTACTAACATTTTTAAAATGTGCTACATTATATTTGTCGCTTATGTGTAGCTAAAAATAACACCTTTAATAAAATGCAAAACACCTCCCATGATGGTGTGTGTGTGAGTGGGTGGGCGCTTTTGCTCAACTGGCTTTGGCTTCAGACTTGCCAAACAATCCGCACTGCCCCCTCCCCCCACAGCTTAATCCTGGAGGCAGTAGTCATATTTCGATAGTGCACAGTGAGGATGCTTCCTGAATGGCCTCATTAAAAATCTTACATGTATTTTGAACCAAAGTCTCTGTGCTTTCACTTAATAACAGAATTTTCTCTGCATAGAGGGAACCTCTGGAGGCAACTTTTATGAGCTTCAGCTAAAGATTCCCCACGTGTGAACCTGCTGCCATTTTCACCACCTAACCCTTCCAAAGCAAACAGTTCTTTCCTGTAAGCTGTAAGGTGCGAGTCTGTGCGGCTCTCGAGCTCTGTGGCTCGGAGTGCAGCCACCAGAGCAATACCACTTCCTCTCTCCTTTCCTTCCTCCCTATGGTTGTATTTTGCTGAGTTTTTTTTTAAAAAAGGATGAACCCCTCTGAAGCGCAAACGCAGGTGGCAGAAATAAAAATGATGTCGGGCGGGGAGCCATCATTAGCGTCAGTGCGGTGAGTGGCGCTGAAAGAGGATGGTCTGCTTGCCAAGGTCACTGTTGTGTTTGGGGTATTTGAGGTACAAGGATGAAAAAAAGCCTGCTGTCTCTGAAATAAACATTGCTTCTTGTCCATTTGGTAAGGGGTGAACTGCTATGGAGTCTGCATACTGTGAAGCTAGGATGAAAATCAGATATGGCTCTGCTCATGTGTACTCTGTACCATTGTTAGGGACTAGTAGACGTGAAATACAGGGCTCAGAACTCAGTCACCCTAACCATTAGGACTTCTCAGCCTTCACTAGATTGTGCTATTATCTTCCAGTGGTTTTCTCTACAACCATGGTTTGGATCCAACTATCTGTGGAAGGCTCTGGCACTTGCATCCACAATACCCTACCAAGACCAGCTCCTTTTAACTTCTGGAAATATGATCCCTGCAGCCTGGGGGAAGGAAATGCTGCTTTGAGAAGGGGGAAGAGGGCAGAACAGGCCCCTTGAAGAGGGTAGAAGGGGCTATTTCACCCCTTCTTACTGCAGCCTGTCCTTCTCAACTTGCATTTCTTCTTTCTGCAGGACCAGGACCATCGGAATTCTCTTTCTGGAGATCAAAAAGGACTATGGGGAAAGGGAAAGATGGGGAAATCTATGTTCCTTCCATTGATGGTTGGTTGGATTTAAGCACATTTTAGCTCATGGCTTGTGTTTTATTTTTCAAAAGGGGAAAGCTAATATTTTCAGAGTATCCGATTTTACGTTTTGTAGAATACAACACCTCTGATGTTAAACATGATTCTTCTCTGGTCATCTGCTCTAGGATGCTGTGAAATTCCAGGATTTCACAGTGAGAGAGTAGAACAGTTAAACCAACTGAATCTGCACAGGTGAAGAAGGATTAGACCCTTTTCTCCCTGTATTGCCATCCTGATTTGTAATAAAGCATCTGGCAGACCTCCTTGCATCTCATCTAGTTCGGCTGCAAGTGTGTTTTGTGTAGGAACTGTAAACTGGATTATCTTCCTGGGAGAATTTATTTTCAGTGCAAGAAATTTAATTAAGTGGACTTGACAAAGACCAAGAATATTACATATAGTCTGCGAGTCCTATCTAGCAGAGCTGTGTTTACATCTGATAACTGACATCCTCTCTTTCCATCCTCCAATGGGACATGGTTGCATTCCCTTTGCAAAAGAGAGGTCTTTGAGTCCTACGGTAGCTAGCTCCCCTCTAACTGTGTGAGTTTCCCAGGTCTTGCTCTTGACTTGGTGAGCTCAAGAATTGGAATAGTCTGTTCTCGTGCATTTAGCATTTCATTAATCATTCTGAGTTGAGCTTTTCTCTCATTTCCCCCTTCCAGTACTCGGGATTTCAAGGTTCAGCTTGCATAACAGGTAACAGCAGGCATTTCCTTCTCCTGTGCCGGGATATCCTGGCGCCCTTCAGTCTCTCTCTGACTGTGTTTAAAACGGACTCTAGCACAGGAAAAAAACCCTCAACCTAAAATTAGCTGCCTTGATAGAAGAAAGGCACACGGCCTGTCCTCTGTACTGTTTGTCAATGAAACAACACATCTAAACAGCGCCGGAATGCATTTCCTCCCTATGAAGAACAAGGGAGATGTAGTTTAGATGGCACAAGGACTGGAGCGGGTCGAGAGCACCAGGTCTCTTTCCAAGGATAAGGATGGGGGCAATTGAAAGATTTCCAAGCAACATATCCCACGGGGAATGTTAGCATAGGTGGTTTGCATAGAATGGAGGGCCTCCTCTGATAGTATCCTCCTGAGTTGGAGGTGCTTGGAAACGAGGGATAGAAATTTGGGCATAAAGGGTCAACGGGAGGAGGGCTAATTTCCCCAGGTATGCAGATGGCCTTACGGCTCCCCTGGCTCTCATGTCTTCTTACCGTTTCCATTTACTCCATACCTCATTATGTTAAATATGCAATACTTTAATTTAGCAGATGGCAATGAGGAGGCCAGGCATAGGTGATTCTAGGAAGAAAGATCAATGAAAATCCCTCATAACCTGTTTGGTAAGCATGCTTTGAGATGTGGATCCAAAAGGTAAGATAATAATTAGGATTATTTACATGGCCCTGCCAGCTGGTGAGTTGTGTACCAGCTTTCTCAGAATTGAATGTATTTGTCTCCCTGACCATTCTGGGCAGGATTTAAAAAAAAAAAATTAAAACAAATATTGCATCCTGCTGCAACCTACACAGTAATTTATTCAGAAGTTGGGTTTCTTGAAACAATTTTTGGAAAGGGTTTCGGTAGAGAATTCTAGAGCCCATGATGATAATCAAAGGCTGTGCTCCCCCCGCCACTTCCAAGCCACACCATGTAACATTGTGATTGTGTTTCAAAAACAGCAGATACAAAAAAAGAATATTTCTGTTTTGATTTCCTATCTTAATTGCAGAATTCTGCTTCAGGTTGTTATGGGGGTGGGCAAGGATTGGCCAGTGGGCTGCTTCTGCAGCTCAGTGTTTTGACCATCATCCCCGAAGTTTCCATGTGCAGCTCCTTCTGTCCCTTCCCTCTGGAAAGAAGAGCCTGGATCCTAGACTTTCTGGGGCCAGAAGAAACTGCCAGACAAGGGTGGGGGCCCACAAAGGATTGGGGAGGGAATAAGCAACATGGAAATCCTCGATCCAGTCCTCCGCCTTCAGGATAAGAAATGCAGGCCAGTTTCCCCATCTTTCTTTGTTTTCTCCCCACTGTTCAATCGCCTGTCGGCTGCTCTCCGCTTACCAAGGTCCCATTACGTTGGCCTTCTTCTCAGTTAGGAAAAAATACCAGTGGTAACTTTGTGATGGATTTTAATTGTGTTAAGCTGCATTGGGAACCAATATTGGCAGAAAAAGTATAAATGAAATATGAAAAACTTCACTGCACTAATGGCTGTTGAAAACTCCACTTAATCTCTCCATCTGCCTTCCCCTATTTTTATGTAACTGACTGGTGTACACAAAGGTTCAAGGTTCAGAACTATCAGGGCTAGAAATACAGGATCTTTAAAAATGAAATGAAAATACTTTAATTTCTTCCCATTTTTAAAATGTGGATAACAGTCCTGTGCACTACACAGTACATACGCCATATTTCCCTTGCAGCTATTTATTAGCCAGAAATACACTTACAATGGAATTGCAATGCATACACAGTGAGTGGCGGGCTGGGGGTGGGGTGGAGAGATTTAGAATTCATAGTGAATCTGCTTAACAATAGCCAAAATTACAATGTCTTTCTTTTGGAAGAAAGTGTTGTAATTTGATCTGGGACTTGACCATCTTACTGAAATTAAGCTATTATGGACAGGTGAATGAACATCAAGTTATTGCCAACGGTTTTGTATGGTATTGGTCACCTTTTGTCATTTGAGCAGAATGCTGATGCTAAATATGTAGTATTTCCTCATCGGTAATCTCTAGAGAAATAATTCTTGAAAAAATTGAACTGCAGCTGTATAGCTAAAATTCCAAGTTAAAATAGCTAAATACATTTAGTCATCCTAATTATAATAGACGAAAACAGGAGCAGTACAACTGACATTTGCAGTTGTGTGTTTCGTTCCCACCATGCTTATGAGTGGTCTTCTGCAAGAGACAGTCTATTAACTGTCCATATGTGGTGCCTGTGTTAGTTCAGTGAACCTGAAATACTTTTTACAAGTCAAGGAAGGGCTTGCTTACTCAGAACAGTTTATGATTTGACACCCATGACTTTTGGCATGAAACCAAATTGCTGCATTACAGGTTTGGAAGCGGGCTTAATGGTTGTTTGATCAAATTCCAGTTTTGCCTAGTTACTCATCATGGCAGAATCCTTGAGAACTAAACTGTCCCTCCAGATGGTCATCCAGCCGTCTGAGATGTTGCTTGTTTTGTTGCCCACCTATTTTTATAATAATCTTAAATAGTAGTTTCCATTTGTGGTCAAAGCATCTCTAATCCTACAGCAGCCGTATAAGTAATGTCAGTATGCCTATGTTACAGAAGGATGATTGGAGAAGTGTGATTTGCCTGATGCTACCTAATAAGTTCACAGTTCAATATGTGTAGTAGAATTGTTCAGAACAGCATTTTTATAAAGAAAATTGGGTTGTCATTTTAATGTCTGAAAATTTTAGGCAGTTTTCATAGCTTTTTGTTTGCTAATTTTGTAATTCCAGTCCCCCCCCCCCACTCATTCATTATGATTTAAGTTTTCAAATCTCTAAACAAATTAGAGTATCTTAGTACCACCTATTTGTAAGTCAGGGTTGTTGAAACCTGTTCTCTTTTCCTGACCTCAGAGTGTTTGACTATTATATCCAGGGCTTTTTTTCAGCTGCAATGTGGTGGAACGGAGTTCCGGCACCTCTTGAAAATGGTCAGATGGCCGGTGGCCCCGCCCCCTGATCTCCAGACAGAGGGGAGTTGAGATTGCCTTCCGCGGAGGGTAATCTAAATTCCCCTCTGTCTGGAGATCGGGGGTGGGGCCACCGGCCATGTGACCATTTTTGCCAAGGGCGATTTAAACTTTTAAAAACTCCCCCCTTGTTCCAGCTGACCCAAAGTGACATCATTGTGTGGTCCTGAGTTCTACTACTGAGTTCCACCACCTCTTTTCCCAGAAAAAAAGCCCTGATTATATCCCTTGGTGGATCTCTCTTTGAAAATCTTTTTAAAAATTATTATATGAAAGGCAGTGCCAGTCACAACACTGGCAGACAAAACTGAATGTTTCTTTTGTCTTTGTATGAACAGCAAGGAGAGAATGGTGAAAAACTAAACAGTTTTTGAAAATGGAACAGGGTTATAAAGAAAAGGAGACTGTGCAAGGCTTTGCAAAGAGACATGGACTCTTTGGTATACTTGGCACTCTTCTCTGAATCAGACCCACCCCCTCTTGTGGGGTCTGTCTTGCTCAATCCGTTTTCTCTTCCTTCAGGGAACCACTGTGTGTTGTGGGGAGGGACTTAAATATCCCTCCCCAATGAACCTTGAAATTGCTATTTGCTTTTTTAAAAATTAAAATATTCCAATCATCAGCTTCCTGCATCATGTCTCTTTTTGTCCTGGTTGTCTGGGTTCAGATGGAAAGGTTTTTAAAAGAGAGTACATTGCATTTCCAGTTCTAGACAGAAGCCCCTTTTTCACTTGGCAAAATAATTACTTACTGGCAAGCTGGAACACAGCAGCGATGGCTTCCTCCCACCACTGGGTATCCTGGGAAATGATGGGCAGTTCCACCAGGCCCAACATGAAGAGGAGCTGACCAGCTGTCAAAGCGACTGTGGCGATCATATTACAGGCCCGCATCATGTCAAACTGCACTGCAAGGAGGCAAAAAGCAAAAAGGTGTTGTGTTAGTGCAAAGGTGAAGAGGCAGGGAAGCATACAGAATTGCCAGTCTTTGAAAAAAAAGCCAAACAAACTCCATGACTATGAAAATGTGGCCTTCGTCTTTACCTGACTTTGGGCCATGACCAGGCCACCTGCCATATTGAAAAAGCCTTTTCCTCCCTTGTCTAGTGAGCGGCTTACCCCAAACAGTTAGGCAAATTCAGTCAGAAGGTTTTGTGTGTGTGTGCCAGACGAAAGAGGTTAGCGTAGTCAGTGGAATGGCAGGAATGGACAGCTTTGCATTATTGAATTTCAGTAAAACAACCAGCTTGCTCAGCTATGACAAGGTCACAGCTAAGGTTACATCATTGCCAATTGCAATAGGACACCACGTGTAGTAATCAAGGTAAGGAAAATAACCCACAGCGGAACAGCGGAATAGGTCTACAAGACCACCAATTCCTTAATACGTATCAATTAACAACCAAAGAGTTCCTAAGCAATTTATAGAACAATATCGTTATTTTTAAAGCACTAGGTGCTTTACAGCCATTCTGCTGAAGGTTACATCATTAGTCAGGTCAGACTTGGGTGTTATGGAGCCATGAACCACCTTGAAGAATTGAGTTGAACAAGCTGTAGTTGATAAATGGCTGTGGAGAAAAAAAGCTGCCATCACTGCCTCTCCTTAAGCCTCCAAATGAGGTAGGTACCTATATGAGAGGGGGAGGACACTGAGGAATGAATCTGTGAGAGATGCCATGGCATGGTTGATAGTGATGAACTAGGATCCAGAGAGACCTGGATTCAAATCCTGACTTCTACCTTGGAAGTTTACTGGGTGACCTTGGGCCCTTCATAAACTCTCAACTCAGCCTACCCCAACCAGTCATTGTTGTAAGAAAATGGAGGAGGGAAGAATGATGTTATGAGCTGCTTTGAGTTCCCAACTGAGGAGAAAAGCAGGATATAAATAAATAAATGCATCTGTGACCCTCTCTGCTGTCCCATCATTCCATGCAGTTGCAAGGGCCTCAACAGAACTACCAGTGATGGTGGTATCAAAATACTTGAATGTTGCTTGGAATCCAACAGGATCCCTGAGTCTTCAAAGACAGACAAACCTAATGGGTCCACTAACCCTGTAGGGAGGAGACAAGCTCCATCTGCTTTCAGAAGGTAGCAATCCAATCACAATGAGGGCTGAATGTTCAGCCTCCTAGTTAGACCACTAGTAAGCCATAAAAGTAAGCATGGGCCCCTTTTCACGCAACTTGAGATGGTCCCCTTCTTGTCACGGCAGCTATGAAGTTCTTGATCTGATGAAGCAGTTTGGCCATATATGTTGAAATCTCCTTAGGACAATCATCTTTGGGATCCTGCTCACCAAATCCAAGACCATGCCGTCAGCTTAACCAGGGAGCGCACTGGCAAGCTTGGTGGATGGCAAACCAGCAGGATCCTTAACCTGTCCCTGGTTCCCAAAACAAGGTGCATACAATCAAAGCTGCTAATGAAGAAGACTCATGGAAAAGAATTGCTCCCTATTACCCCTTCCTCCAGTTTGAGGTTGGTTGAAAGATGTTATACCCAACCAGCACCACTCGTGACAGAATAACAACATTGGCCATCCAGTCAGGTTTCGGTCAAGCAAGCCAAGTCTACCTGCTCTTCCTACAAGCTAGATAATACATAAATTGTATTTTTTACAAAACTTGCAATGCACAATGTGGGGTTCAAGCCCCCCCAGCCTCTGACTTCAGGCATTGAAAACAGCAGGAGAGGAGCATGATCTTTTTAATTTAATTTGGGATGAGAGTTTTGCCTTCACCAGGCCCTGACTTTCCAACCCCTGGGTTTGTCTTTGGGGTGTACTCACATCTCAGTCAGTAAATCCAGACATGGCTTGAATAAAATGAATTTTATTAAGCTTAAGGAGCGTTTCAAAGCATGAAAGCACTCAAGCAAAAGGCAACAGATTAAAAAACAAATAACTGTTGCTAAAACTCTGTCTAAAACTTTAAGAGCTAACTAACTTAAGATTCTCTGCTTGGCATCCAATAGCTGTTCATCTTACCCATCTGGTGGCATGTAGTCCTGCTCCATGCTGAGTTGGTGCAGCATGGAGGCTTGCCAGGTGAATAAAGAATGGTAGGTAGGTGGAAAAAATATACTGAAAGAGCCATCTTTTCTATCCCTAGGTATGTCATCAGGCAACTCAGGAGCCAATCAGGGCAAAGCAAGTAACTGGCATTACTGCTATGAGAACATTCAGGGAGGATAGATGGATGGGACTCTGAGACTGGTCGTCAAAGTCTTTCACTAGAGACTCAGAGACTGCTTTTAGGCGTTGTTGATTAGCAAAGACAGCCTGTTTCAGCTAGGACTGGGCCTGCAAACACTTACTACATTGAACCACACTGAACCAATGTCCAGCCATCCTTGTTAAAATCCTTTACATTAGGTGCAATTTCCAGACACACAATACAATAGCAAGGCCTTATTGGTCAGCTGCTCCTGCCAGGAAAGCGAAGGAGAGGTTTCTCTCCTAGGCCAGACTCAGACTTGGGCCCAGACTCTTCAGAGAATGAACAGGAGCAGCTTGGCCCAGCGTACAAAAAGCTCAGGGGGCTCTGGTGATACCCAGCATCATTGGACCAGACCTCAGAGCCCTGGGCCTCCAAGGACGTTGTTGAGCAGCCTGCTCCTGATAGCCTCAGTTCAAGAAGCTGCTGCCAACTTGCCAGATCCTGGAACAGCTGCCTCTCTCTCCTGCAGGACTAGATCCCAGCTGTCCAGGTTCCTGATCACTGCTGTGGTATCTGTAGTTCCTTGCAAAATTGGATCTCCATCAAGCCCTAGCTGGATGAAGCCCAGGAACAGGTGGGGCTTCTTTCCCTTTCAGAGTATTTAAGCCCCGAGCAAATTCAGAGGGCCTTGCTGGTTCACACAGTTCATAGGGGCCTGCTACATGTGCAGACCTGAGTGGAGTAGATTCTAGGCCATGACCTGGACCTTAAAGTGTGTAGACTCAAGTCTCCATCTACCACATGGATTCCTGCTCTACAGAAGCTCATAGCATGTTCCAGGATTCAGCTGCTAAACTAGAACCAGAAGTGGGATTTTGTGCACAACATGTGTACTTAAGTGTGATGGACATGGGCTTCATGTGATAATTGTTAAAGTGCTTTGGAAATGACTTTTTGTGACAATAAGATTAGTCTCTGTGTTGGTTAGGATTTTTTAAATGAACAATTGGCAAAATTAATGTCTCTTACATATTCCTCCATAGTTAGATAGATTAAGAAGTGACTTGTGGTGTTAGAGTATGGATTATTTTGAATTAATGTATTGTGATACAATGGTATATGATGGGTAGTTTTTAATTTTACCCTTGACTACTGCATATTTGTTTTTGTTGTTGGCTTTCTTGTATTGTATTGTATCATGTGGTCTGATGTCAGCCCTAGAATTGCTTATGTTCTGTTTCAGCATTTCTCAGGACTCTTACTAATGCTATGTCTTTGTAAAATTGTATTTATTTATCCTAGGGCATTGTTTATGGAAATGTCCTTGAAATTGACTGTGCTAATCTCACACTATGTAATCCACCTGGAGTCTCAGTGAGAAAGGAGGACTATAAATGACTTAAGTAAAATAAATATTGCTTGATTAACAACTTCAGTTAATTATGTTGAGAATCTCTACCTATAAAAATAGTTTTTTGGAAAAGAAGTATGTGGACCAACTTGGTGAGTGGCTAGAGTTTCAGGGCTAGTATCTGGAGGATTTGGGTTCTCTGCCATGAATGTTCATTCAATGACTGGGACAGTCATTCTCTCACTTGAATTTACCTCACGGGGTTGTTGCTGTGAGGGAAAAATATAAGTGAGGAGAAATCCAGTATGGATCCCTATTAGAGTTGGGCACGAACCACAAAAAACCCGAACCATGAGGTTTGTGGTTCAGGAGTTTTCACGAACCAGGAACCGCAAACTGGCACAAACTGGGGCCAGTTTACGAACCAGTTTGTGGGGTTTAAATGCCCCTTTCCAGCCGCTTAGCGGCGGTGGGGGGGGGGGATCTGCCCCACTACCTGCCAGCTGATAGTTTAAAGGGACCTGCCACTTGCAAGCGGCAGGAAAAGTTTATTTAAGCCATTTAAACTGCCCCTTTAATATGACCTAAATGAACCAGTAGACCAGTTCGTGGAAGTTCATGGAAACGAGCTTCCACAAACCACTGGTTCACTGTCCGTCTTCTGTGCAGCCCCACATGGGACTGTGCCTGCGCAGGCCTGCCGACCGGATTTTTCTTTCTAGCAAACGTCCACTAGGGGGCGCACGTCCGACCCAATGCGCATGCGCCCCCTTTCCCCTCAGTTTCTTCTTTGCCGCCGACCGGTGAAGATCTAGCTGTCCGCTTTTCTGAGGAAACTTTTTCTGAGGAAACTTTTTCTGATCGTGAAGATGTCTGAGAAGTCGCTTTTTAAGCGCTGTTCCACCTGCTCCACGAAGATGACGAGGACGGACGGTCACTCCGTGTGCCTCGAGTGCCTGGGCGAAGGGCACATCGTCGGGAAATGTGAGCACTGCCAACGGTTCACCCCGAAGGCGAGGGCTGAGAGGGCGAATAGGCTGAACGCCCTGCTGTGGAGACGGGCGATGCGGGCGTCGGGGGCCCCGGGTACCCCGGGGGGGCCGCCACCGGCTGGTGGGACGGTTGACACCCCCCTTGAGACGGAATCTGTCCGAAGAGCCGCTTCCACTTCGCGTTCCCGCTCGCCGGATCGCCGACAAGCCCAACACTCGACCCCGGATCCGAAGGAGGCTGCGAGTTCCGCGTCGGGTCGCAAGCACTCCACTCCGCAGTTGGATCCGACTCGGAAGCGGCGCCGTTCCAGGTCCCCATCGAGGTCAGAACCGATCGCCACATCGGCTCCGAAGGTGCCGAGGACTTCGTCAGCTCCGAACATTTCGGCTGGGTCGGTTCCCAAGCCATCGGATCCAACTCCGACGGCGTCGGCTCCGAAGCCCGCTGAATTGGTTCGCACTGGTCGTGTTCCGAAGGCAGGCCCTCGATCGGATCCGAAGGTTTCGGATCCGTTGTCTATGTCACCGGCTCCGATTGATTGGAACCGAAGCTCCGATCCGACTTCAGCCTCCAAGGGCGGAAAGAAGTCGAAGAAAAAATCTAAGCACCAGCAGTCGACGTCGGTTCAGACGGATGAAGTCCTCTGGGAGAAGCCCTCGACCCCGTCGCCACACCTGTCACCTCCGTTACACCACTCCACTGATGACGATGGTGACCTGCCCGACGCTCCGACTCGGGCTGCCGAGACGTGGCATGCCGATGATTATATGGGAAGGGAGGACCGGCCTTATCGCCTCCCTCGGAGTGGCTATGACAGAGAGGGCTCCCTGTATGCCAGCTCTCCATCATTTGGAAGGGAGTATTGGGGTGATACTCGTAGTGAGTTCTCCCACTATGGTTCTCCCAGGCGCGTCTCCCCTTACCAACGTGCGGAACCTTATCAGTGCCCTAGTCCCAGCCCACCATCTGACCCCTCGCCAGATGACATCATTATTGGGACTGGTCGTGTGTCACCCTCTGAGGACTACCGGCTCTATTCTGAGCAGATGGTCAGAATGGCCCGTTCTCTCGACATCGAGATATCGGCTGTGGATCCTAAGCCAAAGGACAAGATTCTACAATATGTCCAGTCCGGTAACCCTCCAACTATCGCGTTCCCGTTCACCGAGGGCTTGGTGGAAATCATTCACGACATCTGTGAGAAACCGGCCTCAGTGTACCCTACGTCCCGCAAGCTGGAGGCCCTGTACAAGACGCGAGATGACGTTTGTGCGTACCTCTTTGCACATCCGCCTCCTTCTTCCCTCATTACGGAGGAAATGCAGACCCGCCAACGCCAGGGGTCTTATGCGGTGCCCATTGACAAGGAGAGTAGGAAGCTGGATTCCCTGGGCAAGAAGTTGTATTCCTCCGCTGCCCTGACGCTGAAAATCTCTAACTACTCGGCCATTATGGGGGCGTACCAAATATTCCTTTGGAACCGTATGGCGGCCTTCATGGAGAAACTGCCGGCAGACCAGAGGGTGTTGGCAAAGGTGATCCTCGATGAAGCCCTGCGGCTGTCTCGGCAACAAATAAACGCGGGCCGTGACACGGTTGATACCTCTGCGAGGGCGCTAGCTTCCTCCGTCGTCCTCCGCAGACACTCGTGGCTCCGCACGACTGCGTTGCCGGTCGAGACACGTAATAAGGTTGAGAATCTGCCCTTTGAGGGTCAATCCCTGTTCTCATCCAAGACGGATGACTACCTCTCCCAGAAACGCAAAGATCGGCTGACAGCCCGTTCCTACGGCATTCTCCCGACCAGACCATCCACCGAAAATCGGTTCCAGTATCGCCCTTCACAGGGCTATCGTGGTCGGCAACAGCGATACCAGCCGTATCCTCGTTATGGGTCCTACAGGCAATTCCAGCAGCCTGCAAGTTCCTACCAACGCCGGAGGCCTAACTACCGCCCTCGTCGCGGTCCCCAAGCCCACGATGCCAAAGAGTCAGCAACGCAGCCAAAGCAGTTCTGACTAGAATTCGAACAGTCTGTCGTGTTTGGGAACAGATTGGTTCAGTTTGCCTCTGCATGGGCAGAAATTACATCCGATAGTTGGGTTCTTAACATCGTTAATGTTGGATATAAAATTCAGTTTGATGTTTACCCAGTGTTGTCTCTTCCTGACCGCTCAATGCAATCCTCTTCTCATAACTTACAGGCTGAGGTTGTAGCATTGCTAGAAAAGGGGGCTGTGCAGGAGGTGCTCCCTCAGGACCCCCCTTTAGGCTTTTACTCCAGGATGTTCCTGGTAGACAAGAAGGATGGAGGGGTACGACCCATCTTAGACCTACGGGAACTGAATAAATTCGTTCTCGTCAAGAGGTTCAGGATGCTTACCTTGAACACGGTCCTCCAGTTAATGCCCGAGGACATGTGGTTCGCTGTTCTGGACCTCAAGGATGCATATTTTCATATTGCCATCCATCCTAATCATTGGAAGTACCTTAGGTTTCTATGTAACAATAAGGCCTACCATTACCAAGTGCTTCCCTTTGGTCTCTCAACAGCCCCACGGGTTTTTTCTAAGTGTATGGCTGTGGTAGTGGCTTATTTGAGGGAACGGGGTTGTACCATCTATCCCTACCTTGACGATTGGCTTCTAGCAGCTCCCTCTGCTGATGCACTCATGGCCCAGATTAGTACAGTGATGCTCACCTGCTCCCGGTTAGGGCTTTTGGTCAATTTGCAAAAGTCTAACCTTACCCCATCCAGAAGAATACTGTTTATCAGTATGGAACTGGATGGTGCTGTAAACAGAGGTTTTCTGCCCAGGGAGCGTGCATTAAGAATTGGCAGGATGGTGAACCTTTTTTCCAAGTGCAGGTTCCAATCCGTGACAGCGATTCAGAGGCTGCTGGGCCTCATGGCCTCTTCTACAGCTGTCACCCCTATGGCCCGGTTGCACATGCGACCTCTCCAGCTGTGGTTCCTGTCGGTTCATGATTTTGAACACGAGTCCCAGAATAAACGATATTCCATCCCCAGAGGGATTATCCGTGCCTTACGATGGTGGCTTGATGACACTAACCTCCTTGGGGGTGTTGCATTTGGGTCTGTCCAAACCGAGATCACAATCTCGACTGATGCCTCCACGATAGGATGGGGAGCCCAGTGTGGAGCCCTTAGGGCACATGGGGTTTGGTCAGAGCAGGAACGGGAAGATCACATTAACCTGCTAGAATTGAGAGCGGTCCGTTATGCCCTTATCGCTTTCGCAGACACGCTGCAGCAGAAAGCAGTTCAGGTGCTCACAGACAATTGCACCACGATGTTCTACCTGAACAAGCAAGGGGGCACTACATCCAAGGCCCTCTGCGACGAGGCCGTTCGGATCTGGAACTGGGCCGTGGACAGAGGCGTGTTCATTCAGGCGGTCCATATTCCCGGCACCACCAATGTCATCGCGGATACGCTGAGTCGGATGCAATTCGACAGCTACGAATGGACCGTAGCAGACAATTACCTGAATGCCATCTTTTTGGACTGGGGGTTCCCAGAAGTAGACCTCTTTGCGGCAGAGGCCAACAAGAAGGCCCCGCAATTCTGCTCCAGGGGAGGGCTAGGTCACCGCTCCCTAGGGGACGCGTTCCAGATACGCTGGACAGGGCACCTGTTTTATGCCTTCCCTCCGTTCCCACTGCTGTCTCGGGTCGTCAGCAAAATCCAGAGGGATGGGCCGCACTTAATTCTAGTGGCTCCCTTCTGGCCCAGACAAGCATGGTTCCAACATGTCGTGCAGCTTTCGCAGGGGTCATATTATCGGTTCGCACTGAACCCGGACCTTCTGTCCGACAAAGGGGTTTGGTATCACGACCTACCCAAACTCAACCTCACTGCTTGGCACATTCGGGGACGGAGGGGATGTCTGACAGGGTAGCTGAAATTTTGCTGAATGCCCGTAGGGACACCACTCGCAGGTCATACGCAGCTAAATGGAAGCGTTTTGAGGCCGGGCTGCTGACAACGAAGTTAATGTTTGGGATTGCCAGTTGTCTTCTGTGTTTGAGTTCCTCCTGTCCCTAAAGGATGGGGGACTCTCTAATTCCTCTATTAAAGTTTATTTGGCTGCCATTTCAGCCTTCCACCCTAAAATAGATGGGAAGACGGTGTTCTCCCACAGTTTGTCGAAGTCTTTTTTGAAAGGGTTGTACAATATGTTTCCACAGGTCAAGGAAATTGTTCCCCAATGGTCACTACAAGTAGTATTGGCGGGGCTTATGAAATCACCTTTTGAACCACTGGCCACCTGTGATTTGAAATGGTTATTCTGTAAGGTGGCCTTTTTGATAGCCATTACGTCTGCCCGTAGGGTTAGCGAGCTGGCTGCACTGAGGTGGGACCCTCCCTTTTTGAAGGTCCATCAGAATAAGGTGGCGCTGAGACCTGACCTTCGTTTTAGACCCAAAGTGTCCACGCAATTTCACACCTCACAGGACATTGTCCTACCTATCTTTTTTCCTGACCCTTCTGATAACTCTGAAAGGGCCTTACATTCTTTGGATGTGAGAAGGGCTATTTTATTTTACCTCCAACGTACATCACAGTTTAGGAGTGCCAAACAACTGTTTGTGTGCTATTATGGGCCCAGGAAGGGAAAGGCTGCTACAGCCCAGTCAATTTCACGTTGGGTCACTCAAGCTGTTAGAGCCTGCTACTCGCATGCTCAGTTACCTTGCCCCTTGGAACTAAAAGCTCATTCCACCAGAGCACAGGCTGCTTCGGCGGCCTTCTTTAGGGGCGTGCCCTTGCATGACATCTGCAGGGCTGCAACGTGGTCGTCTTCTGACACGTTCGCTAAACATTACGCACTAGATGTGTGGGAAAGGAAAGAGGCTGCTGTGGGTCAAGCAGTGCTTCAGTCTCTTTTTCGGTGAGAACACATGCCCGCCTCCTGGGTAAGTGGCTTGTGAGTCTCCCATGTGGGGCTGCACAGAAGACGGACAGTGAAAACAGAGTTGCGCTTACCGTAACTACTGTTCATTGACGTCTTCTGTGCAGACACACAACCCTCCCTCCTACCCTGCTGTGTTCTTCCAGATAATGTGAAGGCATTCGGCGGCAAAGGAGAAACTGAGGGGAAAGGGGGCGACGTCGTCCAATGTCGCTCGGGCGGGAAACGGCCGCGCATGCGCATTGGGTCGGACGTGCGCCCCCTAGTGGACGTTTGCTAGAAAGAAAAATCCGGTCGGCAGGCCTGCGCAGGCGCAGTCCCATGTGTGTCTGCACAGAAGACGTCAATGAACAGTAGTTACGGTAAGCGCAACTCTGTTTTCGTGAACCACGAACTGGCCTGGTTCATGTGTTTTTTTGGGTCGTAATTCGATTCATGCCCATCTCTAATCTCTATTGGAGTTAAAAGTGGAGTATAAATATCTAAATAAATAAAACACGACTATGTCTGGGGAAATTTCAGGCTGAAGAGAAAACAGATAATTTAAAGAGTGGTGGCAGCATTACAGTGCACTTTTGTATTATAAAATGCATTAAAGTCACCCAGTCTCATGCCTTGAACTTGCCATATGTAGATCCTTTTTCTACATAGTGTGTAGTATTTGTCTATATAAATGATTTAAAAATGCATATGGTGCAGTTTGGCTCTTTTAGCAAATACACACACACAGACACACACACACACACAAATGAGAGCCAGTTTGGTGTAGTGGTTAAGAGCACAGGATTCTAATCTAGAGAACCAGGTTTGATTCCCCACTCCTCCACTTGAAGCCAGCTGGTTGACCTTGGGCTAGTCACAGTTCTCTGGAGCTCTCTCAGCCCCACCCACCTCACAGGGTAATTATTGTTGTGGGGATAATAATGACATACTTTGTAAACCACTCTGAGTGGGCATTAAGTTGTCCTGAAGGGCGCTATATAAATCGAATGTTGTTGTTTTTATAATATTTGGTAGGCATTCTATTCCATTAGATGATGTTAACTGAAAAGTTCTGTGTTTTACCTTATTTCCCTTTTTAACCTGGTGGGTTTCCTGTTTTTATCCTTTTCCTTCCTTTCCCTCTAGGCTTTGTAAGTGTTGCTGTGCCAGCACAACATCCTATCATCCTGTCGCTCACAAGCAGTCATTCTTTGGCATGCAAATAGGAGTGCTGAGGGTGGGTTTCACATTGCTGTCTTTTCTATATTGCAGAAGGCTCCCTTTTGCACTTTCAGCTTCAAGGTGATCACAGTAGATAATTCAGTCCTAAATTCCTCATAAAAACCATCTCCATAGGTGAGATCTTACTATATGCCCATTTAGAAGTTAGCCCCCTTCAGTGAAGGTTTATTTTCTCTCTATTTTCCCCTTTTTCCCCTTTTGTTTTCAGTTTGATTTATTCCTGAGCACCAAAAGAACAGAAAACGATGGTGGTTATGGTACATGAGGGAGAGCTTCAATACAGCTTTGGCTGAGGGCTCTTAATACACTACCTGCTCTTGTACTGTCCAGCTCTGGGACAGTTAAGGGCCTCTTCCCGAAACCTGCTGTCTGTTCCCTGCCTATAGCTGTGAGGCAAGTGGTGACCAGAGACCGGGCTTTCTCGGTGGTGGCGCCTCACTTGTGGAATGCACTGAGGCTTCCTTGGCTCCTACATTATTTCCTTTAGGCACCAGACCCAAACATTTATTTTTAACCAGGCTTTTAACTGAAGATTTCTATCTTTTGAAAAACATTTTTTATGGTCTACTTGTAGCCTGCGGACCATTTTAAGAAATATCGTATTAGGTTGCTGAGTGGTGTTTGATGGCTTGTTTTTATGCTGTTAATTTTATGATTCTATCGTGTTGTTTTTACCTCATGAGCTGTTTCGAATTCGTCTCTGGAGAAAGTGGCATATCAATGCCAATAAAATAATTAATGGTTTACTTTTACTTTGAATAGCAACTTTGGCTTGATTTTTTTTTGTTCATAGTTATAATAGAATGATTATGGAATAATAGTATTAAAAAATAAGTGGCTTTGACTAATGCAGTTCCAGAGCTGTGTTAGTCTATCGTAGCGAAACAAAACAGAAGTTCAGTGGCACCTTAAAGACTTAACAGTATTTATTCTTGCTTGAGCGCTCATGAATCAGAGCTCAATTTCTCAGATGCATTCCTGTGATGCTCAAGTTTATTGCTAAGGTATAGGGTTCTCTGGGAATCTTTGTTTAGTCAATGTCCATCCTTTGTTCTTTCACTGAAATGGAGAATCTGTCAAAAATCATCCCACAAGCCAAACAAGAACATGCCATATACCTACACCACAGTAATAAATTAAGCTTTTAGTCTGCTGGCATCTCAGTGAGGAAGCTGGCAAGATCTGGCTTCTCCAAGATCTGCTTTCCACTCATCTATGTTTTTAAATCTTGTAACATCAAATCTGATGAAGAATCCTTGCAGACTTGGAAAGTGTGCACAGTGTTTTATGTTGATTTGGTCGGTCTAATAAAAGGCATTATGTGGATTTTTTCTTTGTGAGATTTTGCATGGACCAATATGGCTGTACAACTTCTTTTAGAAGAGATCTCCCATGATGAACAGGGGCATAATCACTCATGCATGATCAGTAGTTACCTGACCACCATGCTGAATGCTTCTGCTGTGCAGATGTTTGCATTATTGCTTGCTGTGAGCATATCTTTGACAGAGTCATAAGACAGGCTTCCTTCAAGAAGCAACATGCACTTTGAACAAGGTAAGTGTGGTTGACTTGATTTTTACACATCTCTGATTAGGAATTAAGAGACTTCCCTTGATGGTGTAAACTTGCCCTTCCCATGTATCATTAAGAGCCAGTGTTGTGCAGTGGTTAGAGTGTTGGTCTAGGATCTGGGAGTCTCAGGTTCGAATCCCCACTCTGCCATGGAAGCTTGCTGGGGTGACCTTGGGCCAGTCACATACACTCTCAGCCTAACCTACCTCACAGGGTTGTGTAAAGATAAGGTGGCCTCTTATAATCTAAAAACCCTGGCTGTTTTGCTTAGCAATAAGGATACTAAATTTACTTTAGCAATTGCAAAATATGTCTCAGTCCTTTTATCCCTCGCATCCCAAAAAGATAAGGAATAAGTATTTTCCGCTGCTCAAGATTTATGAATCAATGAGCTTCTAATCCAAGGGAATGAAAGGGAAGCTAAAGTGGAGGAAAGGAGAACAATGCAAGCTTCTTTGGGTCCTCTACTGGGGAAAAAGGCCAGGCAGAAATGAATTAAATAAAACAAAACAAATAAATTAACATATAAGGCTATTTTAGTGACAGAAGCCAATGGGTTGAAGTACTTAATATTGACCTTAGAATATGCTCTAACACCTGTCGCATATGGCCTCAAAATGTCCCTGTAATTGGTCAAATTTCAACATTTTCTCGGAGCCTTGCAGCACCCAAACCTCCAACTGTATAGGCTCGCTGAGCTCACCAGAATCTATTCATAGCCTACGTTTTGGCAGCTGGATCCTCAACTCCTTCGTTGGTGCACAGTTTAATAGTTCTAAGGGGCTCACTGTATGGCCCATTATCAAGGGCTCCACCCCACCACCCCGTTCTCCGCCATTTGGGCCTCGAGGTCCTTGCAAGGGCAGCGAGGCCCTTTGGACCTTGTTGGATGTTACCCTGTTGTTGCTGGTTGAGAAGGGGCCCCCATAACAGTTCAAGCTTCAGGGTCCCAAAAATGTAGGTCCACCGCTGTCTGCACACGGGGTATCTTGAGAGTTCATTACTGGATCCATCCACTCCTAATCATCAGGACTTGTCAGCACTTCATTATTTGGGGACAGTTCATGGTCCGCTTTCAGAAAGCATATTAACATTTGGAAGCAAATGTGAACCATTGAGGATTCTTTTCCCCCTTTACTTTTTCAAAAGCACAGCTGTGCTTTTGGAGACACACCCATTTCTTAAGAAGCATGAGAACTCAATGTTTGTTTTGGAAAGGAGACACTTATGAGGAGAGCTTCCAGACATTGTTCTAGAATATGCACATCTCCTCTCTGAAACCCATATGTGTGTGTTTTTTTTTCTTTCAAAGCTTCTGATGTTTCTCAAGGTGTGGCAGACTCAAGCTCTCCTAGGGGTTTCAAGAGGAGAACATGGAGATGGGATGCAGCTTTAAGAGCAGAGTCATGGAGGAAGGCATCATTTTCACACTGCATTCTGGATCCCCTTAGGGACCAAGCCACTGGTTAAGGCATTGTATCACTTATCTGAGCGCTCTGATGTCACATGAAGATAGTTTTAGCTGGGTAGCTGTGTTGGTCTGCACAGTACAACAGCAAGATTCAAGTCCAAGATTAAAGACCAACAAGATTTCCAAGGTATACATTTTCGAGAGTCAAGCTAACTCACAGAGGGAGCTTTGATTCTTGAAAGCTTATATCCTGGAAATCTTGTTGGTCTTTAAAGTGCTACCAGACTCTAATCTTGCTGTAATGATGCAGTTATCCACGTGGCCTTCAAGTTAAGATGGCTGCTGTTTGCTAGCTAACAAATGGCATGGGGCCAAGCTACCAGTAATTTAGTGGCAATTCTGTCAGGGTAATTTTGTGTCTAATTAACCTTCTACTTAATTTTTGTACCACAAATTGAGGAGGAGAGAGATTATTTCTGCAGTGTTGGAAATCCAATTCCATACCACATATAGAACTTTGCAAGAAGGGATTTTGGACAGATATGAAAGAGCATATAATGTTTTCCAAAGGAAACACTTGCAAGAAACATGAGGACATGTGGTTGGACTTTTTGCAGCTATATGGCTTGCATTGATTGACTATTTCATTTGTTGAGGATTTCTCATGTTGCCTACTTATAACAATTTTTAAAAGAAAAAAAAAAAAGAGTTGTTCCTTTAGAGTTGTTCCTTCTTAGGTTACACGAGTAGGACTTAGAGTGGTTGCAGTGCAGATCTTCCCTGGGCCACTTAGTATTATGAGAAGTTCCTCTGTTGGAGGACAGTGGTGTGGGAAATGGGGGCTGAGCATGTGCTCATTCATGTGGCCTGGACCTTTTGTGTCACCACTGCTGCCAGCGCAGCAGGAAAAAGGACATTCATTCCTGTTGACCGGATGAGACTAGAAGGATGCCATAACCTGCGTCAGGAGGTGCCTGAGTGAAGGACACGCACCTGCATTCCCCCTAATTTCCTGGGTAACAGAGGAGAGGCAGAATACTTGGTTGAGACAGCAGCGATACATCTCATGGCACGCCTATTTCTGGTTCAGACCTAAGGTGCAGTGAAACCATTGCGCTTATCTAATGATGCCTGTGCAGCCAGATTTCCTGCGCATTTATCATAACAGGACTTATTTCCAAGAAGAGTACATAGGATTTCAGCCTCCTCCATTAATAATAAAAGACAAAGCAGGGCCGGTTAGGTCTGGTTGGCACCCAAATCCCCAGACTGACTCAGATTCTCATTTCCTTACTTGAAGTAGACCAAGAAATTACCTAGGTTATGGAAGCGGTAATTTGATTCTGATGTTGATGAAACAGGCTCCATTGAGTTATCAAATGACATCCCCAGGGAGAGTGATGCTACACAAATGTAAGATACTCAGATTAGCGAAATAATTTCTCATTCCTATGAGGTAACAAAATAAAAATGATCTCATTTACTAATCTAATTACGCTGTTGCTCTTAAACATGCATCTGTAATGGGGTCTTTTGTTTTTGTTTGGATTTTTTGTCAGTGTCAGGAATTTTAAAATTTGAGCTGCGATGTATTTGCCCCAAACACCACTTTTTGTTAGAACCAGTTTGGACCCTGATGTATCCTCTTGCGTTCCATATAATGCATTTGTGGAGCAAAATCATTTATTGTAGGCACCAGATGAGGTCTTAGCAGGCTTGGCTGATTATGGCTTTGTGTGTGTGTATGTGTCTTGGTTTTCTTTCCTCTGGGCTATGCATCAGCTCAGTTTGTGAACTGGTAACATTGAGAGAGCTGCTCCTGGCAGTCCTGTCTCCTGAAACCCTAGTAATCAATCATGTATCCAGTATGTCGCAGTATTAAATTGTTTCTCAGTTTTTTTGGGGGGGGGGGTCTGAATTTGAAACAATGTAATGAAGATTTGAACTGGCTTTAGAGCTTTGGCTGAAGCTGCCCTTGGTAAGGTGCTTTGCACCCTCAATAGAAACATGATGGCTTTCCGCCTTTTTTGTGGAGGGGATTGTAAAGCTTTCACTAGCTGGAAAAGGCTCTGGGTTATTAAGTGAGCAAAGTCTGTTTTGTGTATAGGCTGGGGAAATTCCTGGCAAAGGACATGCACAATGTTACTGTTCAGCATCATTCTTAGTAGGGGTTTTTTAAGAGGGCAGTATGCAGTACTGAAGGCCTCTGGCAATATGCATCCTGATCTTATGTCTTCAGTGGGGCATGTTCTCCTGCTGCATAGTCTAGAACTGTCACCTTAATTTCTTCCTCCTTTGCACCTTAGATCTGCAACTGACCTAGCTTCTGTTGACTCAGCTGAAATTCCCACATGCCTGCATAATGGGAAGGGGGCTGATATGTTCTGTAGGGAAACAGGCACTGGACTGGATCCAGAGTAAGTTGGGAGCTGCTGTAATATAGTGGTTAAGTGGTTGGCTCTGCTGGTTTGAATCCCCCTACTGTCATGAGCTCAGTAGGTGGCCTTGGGTATGCCACTTGTCTCATCCCCAGCTCTGCAGCTGCATTGTAGGGATAATAATAACACTCACTTTGTTCATTGCTCTAAGTGGGGCACTGATCTGTCTAGAAGAGTGGCATATAAGTACAGATTATTAATTTCCACTGATTTCTACCCTACCGTTTCAAACTTCATATTGTTCTTGAGGGTCCTCCCCTATTCCCCAAGAATTTTTGGAGAATAGGGGAGATTTTTGGAGATCTCTGTGTGTGTGGGGGGGGGGGGGTGGAAAAGTTCCCTTCTACTGATGCAAAATTTAGTTTAGATCCAACCAGCTGAATGGATTCCTCCAAAACAGGCCTGTGTGGATGTTGATCAACTTTTATATTGGGAAGAACTGCCGGGCTGGGTGCTGATGAGACTTCTTGCGTACCTTTGAATGGGGTTCCTACATCTGCTGGATGTATGTGAAAGTGTCTCACACAGGCCCACATTTGGATAAAGCTGTAGATAACTAGATTTACTAGCTACAATAACAGTATTGGACCATATGGATGTAAACTTCAAACATGGGTCTGCTTGACTGGGACCCTGCTGTGGTTATTGCCTGTAGACTCTTTTGTCTGGGAAATTTGTTCTGGGCTCCAGGAAGACTGTAGTTCTCTCAAGAGGATGACCCGTAATAGCTGGCCTCTATTTTAAGCATCTGCTGGGTCTGCCTGGCCCTTTTCCAAGGAGAAATATCAGGGACATGGCTAATGAGTCCTGGCATTGTCTGATTTGCTGCTTCTGTAAACAGTTTCCAGTTTTCTCATTCCCACACAGAGCCGTGCCTCTGGCCTCACCCTCCATATTTCAGACTGAAAATGTACTTATGTAAATCATACAGTGAGGACAGACAGGTGTTTATATTTTGTCCTCATGGGAGTCACGTACTAGCCCCAATCTTGCACCACTCCCCGTCTCTAAGCATGCTTGACCCAAGAGTTGACCTCCATGGATTCATGCCTCATTCTTTGGGAAATGGAATTTCCCATTGCTTGCTTGCCTCTTTCCTATGTCTTCAAGATCCCCAAATCCCTGAGAATCTTCTGAGACCCCCACTCTCGTGCTCCTTCTTTACTTTCTTTTCCATCGTTGAAATGACTCAAGCACTGCAAAAAAGCTTTAGACTGCAAGATGCCTGAATGGGGGATTCTTTTGCAAGTGAGACTGGGCCATCTATCTGTCTGTGTACAGCACTCGTCATAATAGTGTCTGAGAGTCCTGGTCTCTGGGTATTGGCTTCTCATTACGAGCTACTTGTGAGAGATGTTGAACAAAGGAACCCTTGTCTTATTCAACATTCCCAGTGCTGAGTGCTTCCTTAAAAGAGAAATGAGCTTTACTGAAATGTTCAGACTGGGAATAGTCAGGACTGGGAAATGTTCACAGGCTTGTTATATGTAATAAAGAGAATCAGTGTTATTGACAACACTTCTTCAAGCTGCTACCAGAGAATTCTGGCTTGGTTAGATACTTAGTGATGCTAGAGACATAATAAAAAGTGACCTCAGGTCAGCCTTCAGGTATCTTGGAGACAGATCTAGTTTATGTCATCAGATACAAAAAGGATATTAGAGACCAAAATCCAGGTGAAATAGCCAAGGATGACAAGATATCTTTAAAGATCTGGTTTTATCAGCCACCAAAATAATTCTATACATGTGGAAAATGAGCTTTATTAATATTGTAGTTATGATTAAAGTTAGCAAAAATGTATGCTGATGAGGAACATTATGTAAATGTAGTTTATGTTACCTAAGAATATATGGTTAAAAGCAGGGCTTTTTTTCTGGGAAAAGAGGTGGTGGAACTCAGTGGGTTGCCCTCAGACAAAATGGTCACATGGCTGGTGGTCCCGCCCCCTGATCTCCGGACAGAGGGCAGTTTAGATTGCCCTCCGCGCCGCTGAGTGGTGCAGAGGGCAATCTCAACTCCCCTCTGTCTGGAGATCAGGGGGCGGGGCCACCAGCCATGTGACCATTTTCAAGAGGTTTCGGAACTCCGTTCCCCCACGTTCCCCCTGAAAAAAAGCCCCGGTTAAAAGTAGTCTTGCAGGGTTTTGTTTAAGAAATAAATTAGCATAGGTTGTGTGTCCAGTTGATATGGCTAAATTATACTACAGAGGATTGTAATATGAAGTAATCTTTTGAAAAATCTATAAATATAACTGCTTTGGGGGGCAGGTTTCAAAAAACTTGCTTCCCTGTACATGCTTGGGGGTAAATAATATAATGGACCAGTGATACTGTACTGTGACTAGTTAATTGTCTATTTAGCACTTAGCAGCACTGATACATTATATTCTTTGAAGGTAGTTGAAGCTTGAAGAAGTTGTATGTAATCATGAATGAAAACAGATGCAAAGATTCCCTAAAAACATTTTTGTGCTGAACCCCCCAATGAATCTAAGAAGCATTGCCAGGGGTGTGTCACTTCAGATGGCAGTTTAATCATTGGGTAAAGGGCATCTGTGGCTTCTTAGGTGCCAACCATGATGCAGAGGAGCCTGATGGAGGCCACTGGGAACAGGCTGCCACAGGATCTGATTCAGAACGCTGCTCAAAGTCACATTTCCACAGCTGCTCTGTGCACAGACAACAGCTGGCTGTGAGACACACGTTGCCCCCCAAAAATAGGCATGGGGCAGTCAGGTGTGATGTTATCTAAGTGTAACAGTGTACAGCGTTCTCCCCTTCTCCATATTATCCTCACAACTCCATGATGTAGGTTGGGCTGACGGTGTATGATCTTGAACTTGAACAATATTTTTACCCCAGTAGGCTTATTGCAGTGCTATTTGAACTTTTCAGATTGGAAAAACAGTACGGGGAGAAGGTTTAATGCCCCCATCCAAGTCCATGTTGGGATCACACACTACTACTTAAAGGGGAGAAGAAATTCACTTGGCAATGTCTGTCTTTACGTCTGTTTTGGCCCTCGGAGTAGGAGTTAGTGCCAGCAGGATTTCTGTTTTTCATTGTGGGGTCTTTTGTAGAATTTGGAACATTCTGGGTGGAGGGAAGGCAGGAGAATGTGGAATGGTAAAGTAGAAACTGGGAAAATGGAAAAGGATCTATGCAAGAAGCAGAAGCTCTGACCTGTACAAGATGAAAGCTCCTTTTGGCTTCAGCATAATGTTTATTTGGATCCCTGAGGACTAGTAGCTTGCTCTGTTTTAATGTAAGCTGAATTTCTTTCTCCTAAGCACTTCCATACCACTGAGTGCAAGAGCTCTCCGTTCCTCTGCTCAGTGCTTGTGAGAGGAATACTCTTTCATTGGCTGTTTATGGAGATTGTGGCTGGGCCTTCTCCCTGTTTTGCTGATACGCAAACTCGAACAACGGTGATAGTTTTTGGCTTAAGCCACTGCTGGCACAGGAGTTAGAGCCATGCTTTCTGGAAGGAAAACCTTGACCAAGACTAGGCAGTTGCAGTCAGCACTAACTGGAGACCGTCTCTAAACCTATTGCAATGAGATGTTCAGACTCACCTCGACAACCACGAAAGCAAGAAGGTTGCCTGTCATGGACACGGACTGTGGCCTGCTTGGCCAGTGGGGGTGATTTGCTTGCTTCCCTGTTCTCTGTGGTTTATGAAGGATGCCTAACAAAGCAGTCATGTGGGTGTTCCTCCATGAGTCGCTTCACCATGATTTCACCTGGTCAGGGGAAGGGGGGAAATAGCAACCAATCTGGCATAGCGCTTAGAGTGTCAGACTAGGATCATGGAGACCCTGGTATGAATCCCCGCTTTGCAATGGAAGCCAGTCACACACTCTCAGCGTGACCTACCTTACGGCATTGTTGTGAAGATAAAACGGAGGAGAGGAGAATGGTGTAAACTGTTTTGGGTCCCCATTGAGGAGAAAGACAGAGGGCACAAATGAAGTAAATTTAAGAAGTGTCAATAGACCAGCCAACCATGGGTAGAGTTTTGGGATTCCACCCAAGAGGGCAACAGCAGCTACTTTGTTGCTTTCAGCTTAAAATGCCTTCCCCAGAAGAGATGTGAGTGGAAGGAGGTTGCCCTGTACAGAAGCTCTCTTTGCAAAATGGCAAAGTTCCTCTCACTTTTTCCCTGGCCAGTGGCCACCTCCTCTCCTCTTCTTCCTCTCAACCCATGGCAAGACAGAAACAGAATGCATGCTCTCCACCACCACTCCAGAGCTTGATTTTAATAAAATTAACAGGCACAAAATGTGAGTGGAACTTGCCAACTTTGTTGTTCTTTCCATTTTCAGTGATTCTGAGGTCATATCTCCTGAGCAACAAGGTTTTGGAAGTGGTATTCTGCGTCTTAAAAAATTCAGCTGTTGTGTATGAATGAAAGTTTCTAGTCCTCTCAACTGGAAACCTCGTTTTGTGATGTCTGGTGCAATCTCAATTGCTAAGTACTGTGTGGGTTTTTGTTGTTTTGTTTTGTAGCCCCCTTCACTGAATTGCTCATTTCAGACTGGCCTTGCTACAAATAGCTTGGCAAAGCAGAAGATTTAGTATTTGGCATTGCTTCCTCCCTTCCTTCTGGCGGCAGCCTCAAAAGTAGTGTATGGCTGATTCTCTGTCTCTACCTCTCTTTTCCATTCTGGATTTGATTTGGACTCTTTGACACTAATGAGAGAGGAATTGGATCACACTTCAGTTGGCAAAAGTGACCTTTCAAGTCAGAGGATTTGGTTGTGTCCCTTAAGAGGCCTGTTTTGAGGAGGCTGCCATGCCACTGTGGGTTCTGATGTGGCAGCACCCATTTGGCAAGGTCTGTCTGGGCAGGTCATTCATGTGTCTTCCCTGAATATGTGCTTGCGCCTTTCTGCAATCTAAAACATGTTACCACTAGGTGCTCTAGAAACAGCATTGACTCTAGATTGTGATGCAAAGTTACATTTAGTTTCTCCCCAATTTTGTTAATACTTTTAAAAGAAAAACAAAATACAGATGTGAAGGAAGACGTGTGTATTGGAAGACCTGTGTGGGCATGAAATGGAGGAGGAAGGTCTTCTCTTTTGGACTGACTGCATTTATATCCCAACTTTCTTCCATTGGTGAACTTTTTCCTTCCAGCAGCCCTCATTTCCATTGCTTTTTACCACACAAAGGAAAAGATATAGAGACCTTTGCAGAGCCCAAAAAGGGGGAGGTTTGGAAGAGTGGATTTTCTTTTTATCAGAAAAATGGCATGAGGGGAAAGGGTTAAAAATCCTACTTTTGTTTGCAGTCCCTCTGGCTGCATTTTGTAAAATGAAACAAAATGCCAGGGACTAGCTACATCTCTTATCATTTGGCCCTTGCCTCCAGTTCAGGGTTGAGGGGTGGGATCTGTAAGCTTGAGAGGTTCCTTTGTTTGAGTGTGCCATGCCATTTCTGGGTTGCAAATCAGTGTGCTGGGAAGAAGCAGCAGCATTGAAGGCTCAAGGTCAGTCTAGTTCTGTGCTTATTCAACAGGTAATCTGGTACTGGGCTCAGGTTCTGCTCAAATGGGCTCTCCCTCTAGGAAGTGTCTCTCACAATGACTGATTTGTGCTGCCTGGGTGTGTCATTTTTACCCCAACCCACCCCATCATACTTTCTGTTCTCTTTCTGTTGAGTCTTTTCCTTGTTTATTGGGTATCTGGAGCTGAGAAGCCACATGGTAGTGTTTTCAAGATGAACGGGGTGATGGGAAGTGCTTTGGAGTTGGGATTGCTGCATCAGGTGCCAGAAGCCCATTGCCTTATCATTGCTGTCTAGGAGGTAATGCATAATACACAATAAGGGCAAGAAGGAAGACTTACGTTTGACGGTGCTACGAGATTCCTGGAACCCAGCTGGCTCTGAACCCCAGCTCAAGGATTCACATCCACGCTCCTCCCCTTGGCTGTGCCTGGCACCTGTGCCCACGCTTCCTTTTCCCTTCTCTGCTAGCCAGCACATCTTCCACAGCCCCACGCTGCGCTTGCGCCCATCCTCCAAGGTCTGGTACACCCAGTTGGGAGTGAAGGCAGCCGCGTTGTTGAGAATAAGTGAGACTAGAGCCACCAACACAGCTGTAGCTACCAGTTTCTGGACAGTCATAGCTGACTGTCATCAGCCTCTAGTGAGCCTCTCTTTGCAGAAGATCCAAGAGTCAGCCACGATACATTGACTTGGAACTTCAGGTGGAAGGTGGGTGCTGAACGACGTTATGAATGGCTAGAGAACATCACCGTTCATTCTCAAAGTCAAGTCCTAGGATGTTTCTGATTGCACAAAGGTGAACAGTTTAAGCAGATGGGAGAAATCCATTAAAAAATGCAGGAAGGAGGTTTCCAGAATGCTGTCTTGTACTTTATCCACCTTCCTGCACCTTGAACAGAGCCAATCTGGTGAAGAACTGAAAGGCAAGGAGGTGCATTCTTTCTGGGGGCAAATTTTGATAGGAAATGTTGTGAGGTTCCTGAGACGACCAAACAGAACAAAACTTGCAAATTTGCTTGGGCACCTCGATCTTCTGGAATGTAGCTGGGAGATGAAGATTCGTATTAGGTAGCGATGGCTCTGAAATGCTGCTTGGCTGCAAGATTCAGAACATCCTCCACAAACAGTAAAATTTCTTAAAGTCAAGGCAAATTCCGAGCATGTATCCCAACGGAGTCCGGGACAACCAATGTATTTCGAGGAATCTGCTCCGCTCTGGCTCCTCTCCGAATGACAAAGCCACGAGTGGCAGAAGCAGAAAAGCAGAAACTCTGCTGCAAGGAAGCTTTCCCCCCTCCTATCTCTCAATGGAGAGGAAATGGTTGTTTTTTTGTAGCTGTTTTTGGTGAGCCTCAGGGCGTAGCCATCAGCAACAAACAGAGCCACTGCCACAGCAGTCAGATGTGAACAGGATGTGTTTCCTGAAAGGAAAAGACTAGGAAGACTTCCAAAGCCCCAGCCTCTCTCTCTCTCTCTCTCTCCACCCCCAGGCCTCCCACTCATTCCAGTATTCTCCTTCCTCCCGCCCCCATTTTGCATCTGAAGTTCCATGATGTTGTATGAGCAGGGCTAATTCTACAGGTGTGTACAAAAGGGCCTCTTGGGTATCTGTGCAGAGGGCAGGTGCTGTTGCACTGCCCTTCCTCCTATGACATGTCAAGACTTGACAGTTTGGAGTTGAACGAGCCTTTAGATCCAGTGAAACTGGAGTTCTGTGGGCCTTTTCCCAAGCCAAAAAAAGCATCAATTTAAGAAAAATATAAAGAAAAAAAATGGAGAAGCAAAGACAGAAAAGGTTATTTTAAAAAATCTCATGCCAAAAATGATCTAATTTGCTTGTGTAAAATTTAAACAGCCATCAGAGTATAGTATATTATAACATGCTTGAGAGCACATTGCAAGAGGCAATAGTTCCGTACACAGGACTGGCACATTTGTGAGCCTTCAGGACAGTGGAGCAGCTGCTTTGGCATTCTAGAAGTTCTTTAAATATTGCTGAACTTTCATGCTGTCATCCTTTCTAAAAAGCACCTCTATTGTATCAGATCACTGAGAGGTCGGTGTGGCGAGGATTTTTGGTGCTGCTTTTGAATGTACCTTTAAAAGAATATATTGGTTCTGACTAGTAACCGTGATTTCATCTTTCCACCTAAAAATCTGGACAAGGCGTGCTATCTCCTTCTCTTACTCATGACAGGCTGTCCTTTTGATCTAAATAAATCAAGAAGAGGAAAAGGTTAACAGCCAGAAACCATCTGAATTAAATTGTCACTAATCACGGTTATCATTTGTTGTTCTTGCAAGACCCCAAACCTTTGACAGCATTTAACTTTTTGTTCATCATCTTGACAACTCGTGGACCAGATAACAGCCTGTCCCATTTCAGGGATGTGAAATGCAGTGGTGTTCTATGAATGGTTCGGCATATGGCTCTTGACAGGGAGGATGGGAAAGAGCTTGGAGTGATCCATCACCTCTCCACTGAGGCATCTGGCCTTCATTAGGACCGCTGACTCTAGCTGATGGAGTGCAGATGTGAGGTAGCATTCCAAAGATAAACTCAGGAAATTCTCTGAGTTGGGGTGGTGGTGGTTGTGCAGGGGATTGAACTTTAAAATTCAACAAGCAAAAATAACAGTTATTGATACCAGACCACAACAGTAAAGGCATTGGCCCTTGGATTTCAGTGACACAGGATACCGCTGAAGACTCAAGTGAGCTTGTGTGACTTCTGTTCCTTCAGTTCAGTGGTCTTCCTCATGATTTATTTATTTATTTATGTTATTTATAGTCTGCCTTTCTCACTGAGACTCAAGGCAGATTACACAGTGTGAATCAGTACAGTCAATATCAAAGACATTTCAATAAAACATGTAATGGGTATATACGTTCAAATTTGCAAAGATTTAAAAATCCTGCGGACATCCAATACAGGGTTGAAGAAATGCTGAAAGTAAGTAATGCATAAGTAATTTTATGACTGACATATTAAACAACATAGGAGCAATAGGATCATACTTACAGCAATAGCAATGTAGTCTATAGTCTATCAATATTTACAGTCGTAGTAAAGTCTGTGGTCCGTTCTATCCCTTTACTGATGGATCTGTATGAGACTACTTACAGTACAGTCCTCCTATGTGAGTAAAAAGCCCTCTTGAATAATTCAATTTTGCATTGTTTGAGGAAGGGTAGGAGAGTTGGAGCTTTCCTAACCTCCTCAAGTAGCTCATTCCATAAATTGGATACCACCACAGAGAATGCATGTGAATGGGTGGGTGATGACTGTGCCTACATGCAAGGTGGCACCTGCAGAAGACTGAAGCTGCTGTGGTGGAAAATAGGGAGAGAGGAAGTCCCATAGATATGATGGACCAAAGCCATGAAGGGCTTTGTAGATGATAGCCAATACATTGAATTGGGCTCAGTAACTGATAGGCAGCCAATGGAGTGACTGTAGAATGGGAGTAATATTCATGGTCCTCTTTGCTCCTGATAATGGCAGAGCTGCAGTGTTCTGCACTGTCTCTGAGAGCGGGACCACAAGTGACGCCTGACACAGGTTGGACACTTGCCAGCTTCCCTCAAGTTTTGATGGGAAATGTAGGCAGCTTGGCGGAATGTTGGACAAGTGACAGTTGAAAAGTCCATTGGACAGCAGTCAGAGAGTCAAGCTGCAAGACCAGGAAGCCTACATTTCCCATCAAAACTTGAGGGAAGCTGACTAGTGTCCAACCTGTGTCAGGCGTCACTTGTGGTCCCGCTCTGAGTTAACTTAGCAGGGAAACCTGTGTATAGTGCATTACAATAGTCAAGTCTCAATGTTACCATGGTGTGGATCCAGGTGGCCATATCAGCTTTGTCAAGGTAGGGAGCCATCTTCCAGGCTAGACTGAGTTCGCAGAAAGCATTTTTTGCAGCTGTCTTAATTTGCTTTTCTAGTAGTAGCGCTGGATCCAGTATAACCTCTAGGTTCTTTACTGATGCTACAAAGATCATATGAACTTCCTCAAAAGTGGAGAGTACAATGTCCTTCAAGATCCCTGCCCTCCCAACCAGCACCACTTCCATCTTGTCTGGGTTGAGTTTCAATTAGTTTGCTTTCAGCTATTTGACCACAGCAGTCAGGTAGTGACCCAAGCTCTTTACTGCATCCCACAATGATTTGAATGGTGAGATATAGAGCTGGGTGTCATCTGCATACTGATGGCATCAAATTCCATAGCTACAAATGAGTTCTCCTAAAGGCTTTACGTAGAGATTGAATAACATGGGGAATAAGATTGCACTTTGTGGACTCTTGCAAAGTAGTTTCCACTCTGCAGATCGTTAGTTCCCACCACTACCGTCTGAGTCCATTTCATGAGAACAATTTAAACCAGTCTAAGGCACATCTCATGATACCTGCTTCTGCCTTCAGACGCCTGAACAAGATGACATGGTCTACTGTATCGAAGGCTGCAGATAGATCCAGGAAGTGCAACAAAGAAGCATGGCTTTTGTCTACAATGAGATGGAGATCATCAACAAACTCCACCAGATCAGTCTCCACCCCATAGCATGGCCTGAATCTCAATTGAAATGGGTCCCAAGCACCAGAGTTATCCAAGAAGACCTGGAGTTGGCTCTTGTCATAGGCTTCTTTATGTACATCAGTAGTGTTGTTAAATTCAACATCTTGTGGGACAAGAAGTCAAGATGGGCATTTCTATCTAATTTTCAGGCATGCAGCCCATCTTGGTACCTTTTGAAAATCACCTTTGTCATAAAACTTACTTAGCATGTGAATTGATGCACTAGGAGTACTAGTTTGCCTTCACGGTCTCAAGTGAGGTTTTGTTGTCATCTCATGGTGAAAATTCAAATAGAATCTGAGTGTATCTCATACCAAGCTGCCCTTGTAGGTCTCACAAACCAGGACAGGAAGGTGATAGTCACAGGCAGGTACATGTCACTCCTTAGACAGTTGGGTTCCTTTTGCATCTCTTGGGGTAGGGGGAAGTAGCCACAGGAATTGAACTCCAATCCAATCTTTATTGCAGCCTATAAGCCATACAAACACAAAAACTATCAACAGTTAATAAACCGGGGGGGGGGGCGTGACATCAGAGCCTTTGGGAATGGATGCGCATTGAAAGAGCTGTATCTCTCTCCAGCCTGGAAACCCTGCGAAAAAGCCGATAACGCTTACCCTTGCGGCCTAACATGAGAAAGCAAGATCCGGAGAAAAAGAAAAGTCTCCTAAAGTCAGCTAGAAACTTACAAAACTTTTTTCTCACTACAAATCAAGTCATGTCACAAGAGCATAGCAAAACAGAGCTATTCAAAATGGCCAATGGACGACTTCCTGAAACTTCTGTAATGGTAAATACCACAGACCCCTCACTTGAACTGCAATTCACAAAATTAGAACAAAGCTTGCTAAAACAAATGGTACAACTAATCCAACCATTAGCTGAGCAATTAGTTGAGATCAAACTAGAATTACATAAAACAAATCGAGTAGCTGAAAATGCACTGGACATCGGCATTATGTCCCAAAGAGATGTGAGAGATCTTCAAAAAAAAAAAAGTAGATCAACAGGAAAGAATTCTCAGCTTGGAAGTTGCAGCCTGGCAGAAAAATCTTAGGGGCATAGAGGAATCCCATACAAAAAATGAGGACAGGCTTAAAATAATAATGACCTGGTTGGCAAAACATCTGAATTTAGAAGAGGGAATAACCTCGCTTATAACAAAATCTTACTGCATTGGCCCTGCAAATCAACTTTAAAAAAAAGAATACACCAAGAGACATCATCATCGAAGTACCAGATCATAGAATTCGAAAAAAAATATTGATAAAGCAAGATGTAAGGGGTCAATTCCATTCAGTGATGCACCTATACACATCTTTACCAATCTTTGGTGTGCTTTTAGTGAAGTGCTGTTAAAAAGAAAAGAACTAAAATCCACACAAGTTTTAAGAAAAGCCAACATCCGGTATAAGTGGCTGAATTATACTAAATTTCTGGTGTATCATCAAGGACAACGTCTTATCACTTCAGACCAAGACTCTGCTGCAACTCTACTTAGCAACCTGGAATTAGACATGCCAATGGAAACAAGCAGACCTAACCAAAAAAGGAAGCTACCACAATCTCCCTCTCCCCAGAAGGGGAGCAAAATTCCAATACGAAATAATTAGTTTGACTGATAGATCACAATAACTAAATAGAAGGGTAACGTTATTGTTTGTATCGTTAGTTTAATCCTGAACACGGGGTCTGAAAGGAGGCGAGAGTATGGTCCTTTCAATGCAGCTCCTAATGAATTACAGCTCCGCAGTTTTGGTTTTCACTAAAACTAGTGTGTGACACAAACACACTCGCTCAAGAGAGCTGAACTTAAAATATAATTTTTGTTAAATTAAGGTTAGCAATTAGCAAGAGATAACAGGGGAGGAGGGGAAGGATAGGATAAGGAAAGAGGGAAGAGGGAGGGGGTTGGGAGAAGGGAAGAGTAGAAACAATTAATTGTATAAACCTGTTATAAATCAATTGGCATGTGATTAAAACACACCAGTTTTAATAAGTTACTAAATCTTGTTAAAGTATGAGCAAATAATTTAGTAGAGTTGTTAGTAGGGTAAAAGGATAGGGAGGGTTAAGGGTAAAGGGAGGGAACAGCTGGGGAAAGAGTTGGGAGAAAACATGCTGTTGTATAAAAATCAACTGGTGTGTGATTAAAACACACCAGTTTTAAGAGAATTACAGGGAATAGGGTTAAAGAAAAAGGGGGGAAAGATAAAAGGGGAGATGTTAGGGTTATATTTTAAATCAATAGTTAATTACTTTGTATTCATAGTAATAGTTAAATTCATTGTTCAAGTTAATAGGTAGTAGTGACAGTTTAACAGTTGGTTGTTATATTTCATATTTTAGTTGTATAAGAATTCCGTATATTAGTGTATCACTTACTGTTATTGCTAATAGTAATATATCTCATACTACATATTTATAACCATATCTTCAACTTGCTAGATCAGTACATTGTATATATAAATACCAACAAATTAATAATTCACTAATTCTTCATCTCATCAACTTTAGGCTTATTTGCAAGTCAATTAAATAACTAAATCTCGGCCACCAAAATTTGCAAACTTAGATTACATTAGTTATCTTAGATTTTGTCTTTATAAGAAATGCCCTCAAATATTAAGGTTATCTTCTACAATGTCTGTGGCTTGGGGAACCCAATAAAAAGAAAACGTATAATCGCAAACATAGCGAAATAAGATCAGACATCATATTTTTCAAGAAACACACCTCCACCCTTTGAACAGTCAAAACTTGAAATCAAACTGGATTCAATCACAATATCACACAAAGGGGACCTCTAAAGCAAGAGGAGTAGCTATCTTAATTTCAAAAAGTTTATCTTTCCAACATAAAGATACACTAAGAGATCTGAAAGGCAGATTTATATTTATCAAAGGTAAAATAGAAAATCAAATTTATACATTCGGCTCAAGATATGCTCCGAATAAAGATCAACTAACCTTTCTAAAAAACAGCTTAGACAAACTTTCACACTTTCAAGAAGGAGAATTGATCATAGGGGGAAATCTCAGTTATATAGTAAACCATAAATAGGATAGACCAAGGCCCAAAAAGAAATCATATAAAGGAAAAGATCCTAACACAAGATTAGTGAAAATCTTAGAAAATAACCATCTAATCAATAGATAGAGACATTTACATAACAATGAAAAAGATTTTATATACTTCTCACCTAAATGCAACGTATATGCCAGAATAGATTATCTCTTAACCTCAGATACGATCATAAATAGAATAAACTTCTCAGAAATCGGTAGCATCTCAATCTCAGATCATGCTTGGGTAAATTGCATGCTAGCAATTACTCAAGAAGCTCCCAAACAAAAATATTGGTCATTAAACAAAATATTAATCACCAATCAAAATTATGTTAAATAAATAAATATATTGAACTAGCTATTGCAGATAATACCAAAAGTGAAACTAAGCCAAACATTCTATAGGACACAATTAAAACTATTACGAGACTTGCTAGACAGTATTAAGACTCTTGAAGCAATTCTTAAAAAAACAGGCGGTAAAAACACATACAAAAAGCTAATGACTCAACGCGAATTATTAGAATCTTTAGAAATAAATAAAATTCAGAGAAATCTTCAATATGACAAACAAAATTACTGGTTCAGTACTCCAAAGTCATTACGTTATTATCTTACAAAATAAAAAGAGAAAAATCAACATATTTTATCAAACAAATTTATGACAAAAACGGTAAATTGCATATCAAGACAAGAGATATCTTAAAAGTTTTTGAGGAATATTATATACAATTATACACACCAAAACTCTCAGACCAAAAGAAAATTACAGTTTTTACAGTCACTTAAAAACCTAAAGAAACTTGAAGAAAACCATTGATTATTACTGGATAGCCCTATCACACAACAAGAAACATTGGATGCAATAAAAAGTCTTCAAAATAACAAATCACCAGGCCCAGATGGATACCCCTCAGAGTTTTATAAAAAAATTGCAAACATAATTTGTAAACCTTTAACAGAATCTTGTAATGCAGTTCTAGAAATGTGTCAAATGCCCTCCTCATGTCAAGCGCATCAATTATAGTTATCCCTAAACAAGGTAAGGATTCCACAAAAACCACTTCATATAGGCCCACGAGGCGGGAGAGTGCGCTAGAGGGGACTTAGCAGTAAAAACTGGGAGAACTTTGCACTCAAGGGAAGAAGGGCAAAGTCCAGAATGTCTGGCTAACTAACAATAACCACTCAAGTTATCTGACTCTGAAGTTCCAGCTCAGAAAGGAGCGAGGGACCACTTACAGGTAAGGAGATGGGGCAGCGGCTAACCCAGCTCACTGATTTGTGCCGGCTGCTCCATCACCTGAATTCACCTGACTGCTAGCCTCTTCATGTGAGGCTCCGTGGGGGAGGGGACGGTGGCGGCAGCCCCTGCCTGCCTCAGAGGCAGTTGCCCAGAAAACTATTCTTGACTGGGTGTTTGTAACTACCTGTTGACTTTCTCCCTTAAAGGTAAAATCACCCCAAGGCAGAGCGCTTCCTCGCCAGAGGGTCATGGATCATTTGGTCGCTAGATGCACCTGTGGGGCTGCCGCTGCTGCTCTCTACTATATGCATCTTCCCAGATGTAGGAGTGTGGGCTTGGCCTCGGCCATAGACAGGGCTGGGTTACTTGCAGCATGTGCGTCTCTTTCCCTCGCAGGCATGTCGTGACTCATCCGGGACACAACAGAGCAAGTCTGCTTCAGCCCCCCCGCCCCAATCTTCCACGAGTGCCATTCAGATCCAGCCCAGGGAGCAGTTTCCCAAGGCAGTCTGCATCTCAGCCTCGCCTCGCCCTTGGGAGCGTAGAACGAGGGCTGCGCAAACTGCCTTGGCTCCCTTTCCAGCTGAGGGACATTGGCACTTTTTCCAGTTTAATAAAACGTGTTGAAAAACAACAAACTGCTGTGTTTTCATGCTTGCCTGACATTGCTAGTAGCTGCCCCCTCAACTCCCTATCGGAATGTCCTCTCACACATCCCTGCAAATGTTTCAAGTGGTGCTCCGTCCAGCCTCTCTGCCCCCTTCCTCTCCTCAATGTAACTTCAGGCAGTGGGGTGGGAATTGAAGTGTGGCCCATGAATGTCTGCCGAGTACGGGGGCACTGAGGACTTTCATTCTCTGATAGTCTGAGCTGCTGGCATCTGAAAAGCCAGGAAGATGGTCGCTGCATGTGGGAAGCTGCCAGGGGGGGGGATGTGTAGTTACTGGGCGTCCCCCTCCTTTTTGCAATTTGCGGAAGCAGGGATGGACTTGGGAAATCTGGCGTGGGGAGGGGCTGTCAGTCCATGCTTGGGGGGGGCATCACCGCAGGACTGGGGCGTGGCTGTCGAGGTCCAACCCGCATTCTCACATCGTAGAGATGCAGTGATGTGTTCAAGTGGCGCCGCTGCAAGTTTGTGGGTGCTTTTCATTCCCCTCGTTTCCAGTCGGCCTTCTGGCCTCCCATGTGGTTTTCAGTGGGCGTTCCTGTCACTCATTGAAGAACCCATCTCCCCCCACCTGCCTCTCCGGAACCTGGGGGCTAATTAGGGTTTGCAGTCTGCAGGTGGTAGCTGGAGATCTCCCAGAATTACAACTGATCTCCAGGCAACAGAGATCAGTTCCTTACTATCTGGCCCTACTTTTCAGGGAGGGGGAACCTGTTTCTTGTGGTGGTGGCGGCAGTAACGATGAGGGGATTTGCTGGCGCGCCGAGCTGCAGCCAACAACCAGGCCTCATCAGAAATGGGGGCTGGACGGGCAAGAGGGTGAGTGTCCGATCTGCACCTTCAGTGTTACCTTTGCCCCCTCTCCACGGCAGGGATGTCTGCTCCCTGATGAGGAGGTGTTGGTGAGCAGCGGGGATCGCACCCTGCCCATTGGCTGTGCCTCTGCTTGCCCCTTGCCCACCTGTCAGGGGAGCGGTGCAGGCATTGGCTGGTGTGGGCGGGTTTGTCAGGGGAATGGCAGGCGAGTGCTCTTGGCTGCAGCTGCACTTCACCTTGCTGAGCTTGGCCGCCGTCGGGACTCTCTGGCAAAAGTCCATACGGAGGGGTGGGGTGGTGCCGCATTTGCGTCCACGCACGAGCGACGGCTCTGTCTCATGGCTTAGGATTGAGCTGTTCATCTGTGAGTAACTTAGTATAATAATATACACTATAATCGAATGAGTAATAAATCATCACATTAAGGAACAGAAACAAATTATACTTCAATGTTTTTATTGTATTGCAAACAGTTTTAGTAGACGGTACTTGACTTATCTAAATTGTAAATCATAAGGATTCAGTTTCTTACATATCATACTGTTATGCGTTTGTTATGTGTATTATACATAAAAATCAAATTAAAAAAACAGTTAATAAACTGCACAAATCCCAGTTACAACATTCATTCAGATTTATAAACGCGTTTTAAAAATTAACCTAACTAATTTAGATAGAGTCTTAGGGGATAAAATGAAATTTTCTCCTCCAGCTCAGCAGGGGTTTGTCAGAGGTTGTCTGTTGTACCAAAATAAGATCCAGCGGTACCTTAGAAACCTTTATTTCAGTATGAACTTTCATGGGTCACAGCTTGATTTATCAGATAAGTATGTGATAGAAAATTGTGCTGAGAAATTTTATGGGGCAGGTTAAGCGAGGAGGAGTCAAGGCTTGAGTCTTTCAAGTGTCAGTCTCAGTGGAAAGGGAAAAGCGAGGAGTTGATGTAGAAAGGACAAGTGTCAGTCTCTTCATAAATCAAAGAAACCAGAACATGCTAGATGGGGAGGAAGGTCAGAGGTCCAACCACAAAACTCATATTAAAATAAATATGGCTGGTCTTTCAGGTGTCCCTGGGTTTTTGTTTTATTTCGCATAGTCCCACCTTCACATGTTAACTGGGGAGGGCAAAAAAGAGGGTATACATTCTTTAATGATGAATAATTTTGGAGTTGTAACGATCTTTGGTCAACATACGATGAAATAGCCCTCTCAAATGTGTCCCAGAGAAAAGTGCCATTAAAAAAATCTCTGGTTGCTCCCTTGGGAGCAAATCCTGGCTGCTAACACACAGTGTGACATTCATGAGCTTTGCTCCCTTTAGACAGGATGGGGCTCAACCTTCCTCCCCCTAGGTACACTGAACAACTCTTCTTGTTCCCTGCAGAGAAGCTGTCTGGGAGAACATGGCTTGCATGTGTGTGAAGACGCGAAGACTGGATGTTGCCAAAGTGTGCCTGGCCAACATGGGACATGCCCGAGGCGCCAAGGCTGTACGGGAGGCTGAGAAGGAGCCAGAGAAAGAAGCTCAAGTGGCCATGTTGGCGATCCAGCTGGGCATGTTGGTAGGTAGGATGGCTCTTTGGAGATCTCCAACCCCGCATCATATTTGGCCATTTGAATAGCCTTGTATAAGAGGTTTGGGTTTGGGGGGAGAGAGATCCTCAACAAGAAAATGTTTTTAGACTTTATGTATGGGATTGAGGCTTAAAGGTGGGTTGTTTTTGTGGCTGCTGTACTGTCCCAGGTGGGAAAGGCGAGGGGCTGCTCAGAACCATGTGGTGGACAGCAGTTACAGGTAAGCGCATCTCTGTTTTCCCCTGCGCACACCCACTCTTGCCTTTAAAAGCATCACAGAACTGTTAGTCTTTTGGTATTTTAATTGGTCAAAGCAACCTTGCCCTCTTCTCTGTCTGTCAGTCATCTCAAGGCAGTCATTTTAAACCCTCTGCTTTTGTGGATCACCACCTGAGTCCAAATCTGTGTGGTGTTTGTATCATGTCCTAAGTCCAAAGCTTGCTTGGAGGTGGTGGCATATTCCGAGCCTCAGTTCTGTTTTTTCTAGGAAACAGCAACTAAGATAGCAGAGTTCTTTCAGGTTGTTAAACTGGGGCAACTTCCTTGAGTGTTGTATGGATGCTGCCTCCCTTATGAGGTGACCTGGAGGTCTGATTGCTTGGTGCTTTCCTTATTTTTATGTAAACATCCTGCTTCTTGGTCATAATGCTTCTATTCTGGGCTGTGTAGACTCAGAGGATTCTTCAGTTTTCTTTCTTGGCCTTTGTGTAGAATGACATCGAAATGCACAAGCCCAAACAATGAAATTAATGGTTTTAAATTTTTTTTGCATCAAGCTACACAATTAGGCTACACAATTAGCCTAATGCTGTTATCTGGATTTAGAGATTCATCATCAACGTAATTTGAATAGTTTCTTACAATTACATTGCAGTAGGATTGCAGGTTATGTATGAGCTGGGGCCTTCTTTGTTGGACAGTGACAAACTGCCCTTTTGGATATGAGACCTAGAAATGGACTTTGTCTGGGATATGGAAATCTGCCTCAAAAATATCCACTAGCTCATTAGTCTGCTCACCAAGAATGTGATGCCTTGCAGGTACCCACGGTGATCTTTTTTGGAATGGCAGTAGCTAATTTGGGTCCTTAGGATCACCTGTGGTGGGAGTGCTCAGTAACAGACACTATTGGGCAGGGGAATGTTGGACATGCAGTCTGATCCTGCAGTCCCTGATTGAAAGAGACCCAATTGTCTGCTCTTGGCTATTGATTGCTGGACAGTTCATCTTTTCGTCTTCAAAGAAGGTGTGTGTGTGTATGTGTGTGTGTACATACTTGTACTGGCTTCTAAATAGAAATCAGCTTCTCCTCCAGCTATGAATCTGGCTGGAAAAGATGTGGGATTGATCCCCATTTTTAGGGCCTACATAGTCATGACTCTGGGAGTTCCCATGGGGACAGCTCCCTTTTTTGTGAGTTTCCTTTTAAAAGTACATTGCCGTATGGATCAGGGCCAGGCCTCACATCGTTTCCCAAGCTGGAACACCCCAGCAGAGCTGTTCTCTGCCAAGCTGGTTGATGTACAAGTCCTTAAATTATCTCTGTGGTTGGCACCATAGGTGAATAGCAGTTGTACAGGTCCACTTAATACAGGGTAGGGAGGAAGGTTTTTTAAACCTCTCTTATGCAGTGCGGTCCCTATCCACATACAATAAAAAGGCAATTTTGGGGAGCCTATTCACCAAACACCCAAAATCATGCCTGATTTTGGCCATAGGAAGGCAATTTGAAGGTAATTCATTATATTGAATTATTAGTGCTCTTGTTATTAAGCCTTATTGCTTAAATATGAAATGCCTAAGAATAAATTGAGGACTAGCGCATTGTTTGTTCTATGCATATTGGAGTTTTAATTACAGAACTATGACTCATTTCCTGATGTTTGTGATCTTATTTAATTGACTTTTTCTTGTTACATATAGGCTTCCTGTTTGTCTCTCCCCTCCCCTGGTAAAAACAAAACTTCAATGCAAAATTTACATATTAAGAAAGAAACACAGTTCACACAGCATACATTCACTTGGTTGTCTGATGTCAATTCCAGGAAGATGCTGAGCAGCTGTACAAGCAGTGCAAGCGCTACGACCTTCTGAACAAGTTCTACCAGGCCTCAGACCAGTGGCAGAAAGCCATTGAAGTGGCTGAAGCACATGACCGAGTCAACCTGCGCACCACCTATTACAATTATGCCAAGCATTTGGAAGCCACGGGCGAGCACTCTCAGGCACTCAACTAGTAAGCAGGAGTCCTGACCTGATCCATGGCCATCAGCAATATGGCTGTTCTTGTGCTGGGCCGAACTGGTTGGCATCCTGTGGTTTCTCTGGGACTTTGGCCATGCCTTCTTGGCAGCCATCCTTTCTAGTTAACATACATTTTGCAGTTCTGCTTGTCTGGGTGTCCCTGGATGGCTGTATGGATAAAGATAGTGTGTCACCTTGCCATGCTCTCATCTTACCCTCATGGCCCCTTCTTGCCCGCCACCCCTCAATAACAGGTGCCAACACCTTCTATGTGCTGCAGCTGCACCAAGTTGGGCTTCACCACGGCAGCCCCTTAGCACTTTTCGCTGCACTGGGGCCGTGCTGTGGCTCATTATACTGAACTGGAGCCCATTGAGGCTTATCCTGTCCATTTTTTATTGCATGTGGCAGGCGCTGAAGCTGCTACATAGAGTCTTTAAGGAAAATGCTCGGCAGGTTGCTCAGCCCAAAGCAGAGCACTGTGGCAATCACTGCCATACCTCGCTCCTGCTTCAGATTTAGGGAGCTGTGAAAAGACTTGCTCCAAGGCTTGCCGCAAGGATTGTACTTGATTCAGATTTCAGCCCTCTAATCCTGGAGCGGATGTTGAACCAAAGTCATCTTTACTTTTTCATTCATGTTGCAACAGTAAAACTACTGCCGATTCTGATCCTTAGGCTCTGATTGTTTGGTTCAAACAGCAGCTAGAATTCTCTTTTGTACAGCTAATAAAAAAGCAGTCAAGTGGGAACTTTTAAAAAATGTCCTAGGTTAAAAGCACCATTTGACCAATAACAATTGTTTTGGAGACACCCATTCATTATTAGAGTAGATCTCTCTGCCTGAAGTTTAAGTTCATGCCTCAAAAGATCTCATGAGAATAAAAGGTTTTAGAGGGTAATGCAGTAGTAGACCTGTCAGCCCAGAAAAATAGGAGTACAAGAAAATAATCTGTGACAGTTGGAAGTCCTACAGAACTCCTTTGGCTTTGATATGTATGTTTTTGAACTAGCCACTGCTGCCATAGAAACATAGCCTTTTTTAACTTTTTCTGGAGGGTGATGAGAGCCTGTACGCAAGAGGGGCCTATAAGGAGAGACCAGTGGGGTGAACACAGCCTCCCATTTATGATTTTTTAAAATGGATTGGGCCTGCAAGCATATAGCCACCCAGTGCTGTTGTGGTGTTCTTGATATAAAATGATCCCACCCCACTAATCCTCTCTGTGGCATTTTTCTCCAGCCGAGTTGTGTTCCAAGGACAGCTCCATACAGGGGTCATTTTGTAGAAAAAGAGCTGGAAGAACGCATTAGCATAACTCATTAGCATATGCCACACCCCTTGCCATCACCAGAAGTGTCATTAGCATAACTGATTTGCATATGCCACACCCCCTGACATCACTTATCCTGGCTGTTTTGGACCCTATCCTGGTCATTCAGGGCTGAAATTGGGCCCAAAATGGCAAAAAGGGGCTGAAAATGGCCAAAAAGGGACCCAAAATGCCACTGCTGAGCAGGAGAGTGATCCACAACCTGTCAGAGGCCCAATCCGGGCCATTAAAGCCCCAATCCAGGCCGAAACAGGCCCAGAATGGCCGAGAGTCAGGTGGGTGGGGCCACCTGACGTGACCTCTTTGGGGAACTGCTGGAACTGCGTTCCTGCGCGTTCCCCCTCAAAATGAGCCCTGGCTCCATATATGTAGTATATATTAGCTCAGAAGCATTTCTGTGTATGGGTGTTGGCAAGAGGGCAAATGCAGTCTGCTTGTAAATGTGGGTTTTAGTTGCAGCTATCTTGATTTGTTGCCGCTGAATAGACACAGATGTTATGGGGGAGATTTCTCCTGAAAATTGCTATGAAAATGTGAAATCTTAGTGCTGCTGCTGTTGTTTCCTGGAGCTGACAAGCTAAATGAATCTCTCAGGATCACTCCTCTTTCTAATATGTTCTTCTCCTGCACAGCTATGAGAAGTCAGATACGCACAGGTTTGAGGTACCTCGGATGCTTTCAGAAGATCTCCATGCCTTGGAGTCTTATGTCAACAAGAAGAAGGATAAGTAAGTGTTGACTGCTCTCCTGATGATCTAGAGAGGAGAGGGAATTGCTGGGCCTGGATGGGACAAAGGGAAGAGCCTTCTGAACAAATGATTTTATTTTAGGGGATGAATATTCAGATACTGCTTTTTCTCCTCTGATCCCAAGATGGATCAGTTAAATATCTTGCCTAGAACGTCATTTATTTACCTAAAACACTGACAGAAAGCATCAGGCTTTCCACAGTTCTGCCGAGAGTAAGATCACCTAGAAATGTGGCTCTAACAATGGCACTGGTCATCAGTCATCTAGTGAGCAAACCTATTGTGCACTTTGGCCCTGAGTAGCAGAAGATCAAATGGAGCTTTCAGATACTCATATTAGAGTCTCTTGGCAGGTCCCTTTTCTTTGACACTTCCTCTTCCTTTTACTGCAGATGTCTTTTGGCTTCTGAGCTTATTGCACAGGCAAATGAAAGATTCCGTAGTCATTGAGGAGGGGAGATTTAATAGGGCAAGACACTCAGAGATATTGGCAGATAGATATGGGCAGGTCAACACAGCAGTATCCTAGTTTGCATTGGCATTGTTTGAACCCGACTCTTGAACATACCCGTGGAGAGATACTTCCCTTGTAGATCATTGGGCTGAAGTCGCTGCATTTAGAATCACAGATGGTAAGAGGTCTGGATACTGGCACATGGAGCAGGACAGACAAGAGACAGGGGAAGGGAGTGCTGCTGCAAGGAGTCAAAAAACAAACAAGCATCTCGGTTTTGTCCCTTTCCAGGACCTTGTGGAAATGGTGGGCTCAGTACCTGGAGAGCCAGGCAGACATGGAAGGGGCTTTAAAATACTATGAACTGGCTCAGGATTACTTTTCCCTAGTCCGTGTTTACTGTTTCCAGGGTAACATTCAGAAGGTAAGCCTACTTTCCCACTGGTTTTGCTTGCAGTGATTGTATAGTTAAACCTGTGGCACGGTGAAAGGCGTGTATTGTTTTTCTCTCTGCCTCTCATTTTAGGCAGCAGAAATTGCAAACGAGACTGGGAACTGGGCAGCTTCATATCACCTCGCCCGTCAGTATGAGAGCCAGGACGATATCAAGCAGGCTGTGCACTTCTACACCCGGGCCCAAGCGTTTAACAATGCTATTCGTTTGTGTAAGGTATGCAAGTTATGGAAAATGCAGTGCCAGTTAAAACCAAGCAGTAAAATTGCCAGAATCTGAAAAGCTGCAAAATTACTAAAACAGGCCAAAGCAACAGTGTCTGATGTTAAAGCTGAGGTACCCCAAAATGTAATAGTTTGAACAAGAGACCAGAATGTGTGTTGTGGGGCAGGGGGGAAGCAAGGTAATCTTCTGGGGGGGGGGGTGTACGTGGATTCCTTTTTTCATTGGACACTTGAGACACCAGCAACCACAATTTATGGGTTAAGTCCTGGGGGAAAAGGCAATTTTCTGATAAGGAAGATACAAACTGAAAGACATTCACAAGTTCTTCAGCCCAGCAATAATGAGTGTGCTTTGGTTTCTCCCCAAAACCTGATTTAGTTGTACAGACTAGTACTGTAGCAAGCCCAGTTACAATTTTGTAGAGAAAATACGGGTATAAATGTTTCAAACAACCATACTACCTATGTGGATATTTATCATTTGTTTAAAAATTCTTCAGCTTTTGAAAAGCCTGACATAAATGGGTCAAAGCTGTCCTATAACAAAAGGTAGCTCTTCAGAACCCGAAAGGGTGGAAATGAAGGCCGTAAACAAAATATTCCATTGTCCATAACACCTTCAGCTCTTTAGTTGGCATCTGGCATTGTTGGCTTTTTAATGTTGGGCATTGTGAGTAGACCGTTACCAAAAGGAAGCGTTCTGGAGAACAGCCATAATTCAGGTCTCTGTAAAAGCGCATCTTGGTTTTGGTTGTAGGAGAACAATCTGGATGACCAGTTGATGAATGTAGCCCTTCTCAGCTCGCCAGAGGATATGATCGAAGCAGCACATTATTATGAACAGAATGTGGAAAAAATGGACCGGGCGGTGATGCTGTACCACAAGGTAAGCACTAGTCTCTGTTTAGAACCAGGTCAAGTTTCTAACAGAGAGTCTAGAGGTACATCAAAACAGGCTCCACCCTGCTCGGGAAAGGGTTCCCTCACACGCACACACAATTTTCTGTTCAGAACTGAGCATGGGGGTCTGCCATTCCGAAGCACGAGGGGGGCTGTAAGGAAAACTGGCTGGCTGTGACAAAGCATCCCCTGACCCCGTGAGCAGTTTTCACCTTTACACCCAACCCCAAAAAGTCATCAACTCCTGATTTCTATTAATGTGTGTTGGGAGGTGTAGTTGTGTAAGAAGCACTTCGAGCAAACCATGAAAGTGAACAGCCCACCAGAAGTATGAGAAGAGGAGGAAATTCACCGTGAAGGTTGGCCTGTCTGCTGTCACTTGAATGGCTACAACGGCCTGAACACACCCTGAGGGCCAAACTCAACACGATAGGGAAATCCACAAGTATTTGTACTAGTGAAGAACTGATGGGTTTTTTTTTTAGTAAACACTTTGTGGACAGGCAAGGAAGACTAAACCCTGTCACCACCACCACCACCACCCCACGCACCCACCCACCCACACACCAGTTGCACTCTGGCATCTGAATCATTGTTTCATTCCGCCTTGGTTTGTTTATGGTATTGGACCCGGATGGAAAGATAGAATTTGGTGAGGTCAGGCAGAGTTTAGCTCCCCTGGTTGGTACGCTTTGGTTTTATTTAAACCAAAGACCTCCCCTTCCTCTTCCCCGTTTACACATGAACAGAACAGGGGATATAGGAATAAATGCAAGTGAATTTCCTTTTCACTTCTAGTTTGGCCCCAGGTTAGAGAAGAACCAATGAAGTCTTTCCTAGAACTGAAATGAGGGGTTTTATTCTATCCCTATTATGGGAAGCATCATCTTTTTTCCCCCTGTGGCCAGTTAGCAGGGGGCTGCACAGTGGAGGCCCTGAGGAAGCTAATGCCCTTCCTCTGCTTTGACAGGCAGGACATTTGTCCAAGGCGCTAGAGCTGGCCTTTGCCACCCAGCAGTTTGCCGCCCTGCAGCTCATTGCTGAAGATCTGGATGAGAAGTCAGACCCTGCCCTGCTGGCTCGTTGCTCCGACTTCTTCATTGAGCACGCCCAGTACGAGAAGGCTGTTGAACTCTTGCTTGCTGCCAAAAAGGTAACTTTGTAAAACTTTGTTTTGGAAAGAATCCCGTTCACCTAGTCTAGTCTTTCTCTATCACCAAACTGTATTCCTTTTATGGGAACTCTCAGTCTCCTGCGAGTTATGGCACTTTGAGTAAGATGTTTGTTCAAACTCCCCTGTGTATAGAGGAGCAAGAAATGTTTGAAATGCATCACAATGGCAAGTGATTTCATGAAACACCCTTCATATTTCAAATCATCCTGAAGATCTATTTCAGTTTCAGCAGTATCCATTTTGTCATTAAAGTGTGTCCAAGCTCCACCCGTTTTTTTTGCATTTTGTAAAACCCGTTGTTCTTAATGTGGACAGAGCAAGCCCATGGCATCGTCAGTATCCAATGGAGGAGGGAGTCTACACGCAATCCCAAGACGTGTCCTTTCTCGGACAGGAAGGCATGATCTTACTGGGTTTAGCTTAAACTTAAGGAAGGTAGATTTTCTTGCTCCCACCTCATCCCTCATTCTGCACCTCTCCTAGCTGAAGCTAGGAAATGGTTTGGGAATTCTGCATATCATACCCTTTAAAGCACTGCGTTCTGGGACTCAAACTCAGCAGGTTGTGCAAACTTTTATGTTATTTGTAGTCAGCCTTTCTCACTGAGACTCAAAGCGGATTACACAGTTTAAGTTAATATGCTCCATGTGTTGCAGTAATATGGATTAAAAGTACATTACAGTAAGCAATACTAAGCAATCCAGAGCAGTACACTTGTATTCTGTGTGAACTTTTGCACTTTGCATGTTCTGTGTGTTTTTTCAGAATGTTAGGTAACCAAAACAGGTGTGCTTTCATCTTTGACAGTTAATTAAAATAGTGGACTATCTAGATTAATGGTCCTCTATCAGAGAGTAGACCAATAGTGATCTACCAGCTTAACTCCTTCTCTCATTTCTCACACAGATTTATAGTTTTGTTTTGCAAGTTGGATATAATGTCATTTTTTTGAATAATTAGGTTATACAATAGAAATTATGACTGTCTAATGAAGCATCAAACCAATCACAGTTTGCTTATGCTATCACGTGAGAAGATCTTAGATATTTGTATAAGATAACCTATAAAACATGCAAATTCAGATAGTGTGTTAGAGTTCTGATTGGAAGAAATCTCATGAGGATTTAGGGCCAGTTTGGTGTAGTGGTTAAGAGCAGCAGGACTCTAATCTGGAGAGCCAGGTTTGATTCCCCACTCCTCCACTTGAAGCCAGCTGGGTGACCTTGGGTCAGTCAGAGCTTCTAGGAGCTCTCTCAGCCCCATCCATCTCACAGGGTGTTTTGTTGTGGGGATAATAATGACATACTTTGTAAACCATTCTGAGTGGGCATTAAGTTGTCCTGAAGGGCGGTATATAAATTGAAAGTTATTATAATATTATTGTTAGGTGAGAAATTCATCTTTGCATTGTAATGCATTTCATAGAAACTTTGATTGTTTTAAACTTAGAGTTTATTAGGAAATGTTAGAATACTTATTGCCTTTCTGTGTTCTGTTTTTGTAGGATTTATATTAATAATCATCTATATCTTGATAACTTGCTTCATTAAAAAACTAGGGTATAATTTCAATAAAAGGAAATAAACTCTAGAAAGGTATCTGTGTACTTTGATGAGAAGGGGCAAAGCAAGAAGGACCTTATATAAATAAATGTACTGATAAGCAGATTGTTCAAAGAGCAATTCTGTTTGACAGGCCTTACTAATTGCTGGAAGCTATCCAAGAGTAAAAGATAAATCTTTCTTTTGAGACAGTAGGGTCTTTAGTAAGGGGCGGACAGAGAGTTTGTTACAAATGGCTGGGACACTCAATAAATAATACAATAGGATATGGATTGCAAAAATCTGAATACAAGCATAAATCCAAATACAGAGCTGAAACAATACGGAAATAAAACAAAAGCAATTTGACATGACATATTAAACAACATGGAAACTAACCAGTAGGAGCATTCCTACATCAGCAGGCAGTATGCAGTAATATGGTCTACAGTCTCTTTATTACAAGCATCTCTCTGAGCCATTTCTTCACAGCACAACCCTATTACCTGTGTAGAAAAAAGCCCTCCTGAATAATTCAGTTTTACATCGTTTGCAAAAAGCCAGGAGGAGAGTGGAATCCTCCCTGACCTCTTTAGGTAGGCCATTGTGCAAGGCAGGAGCCTCCTCAGAGAGTGCCCTTGTATGAGCAGCAGCCAATTTTGCCCATTTGCACACAAGGCTCTGTTCAGATGGGTGAAGTTGCTATGCCAGAGCATAGGAAGAGAGGAGGTCCTGCAGCTATGAAGGGCTTTATATGTGATGATGGCTAAACCCTTGAATTGAGCCCAGTAACTGATGTATTGCCAAGGGACTAACTACAGAATAGAAGTAATATGCATGCTCTGCCAGTGCCTAGCTCCTGAAAATAATTGAGCGGTGCCATTTTGCACCAGCTGAAGTCTCAGAATTGACTTGTGAAGCGAGACCTATTTAGAATGCATTACAGTAGTTTAGACTTGATATTTGTTGGCTTTTATGCATCCAAGTGGCCAGGTTGGCTGTGTCATGGTAGGGAGAGGGGCATATTCTAGGCTAGTCTGAGTTGGAAGAAAGCCTTTTTAGCAGGTGCATTTACCTGCTTTTCTAGAAGCATTGTTAGATCCTGTAATAACCCTTATGCTCTTCTGAGCCTGCAAGGATCAACTGAACTCCCTTGAAAGTGGGAAGCACAACGTCTTTCAAGATCTCTGCCTTCCCATCACTTCTGTCTTGTCAGGGTTCTGTTTCAATTTGTTCGCTTCAGCCATTTGACCACAGCTGCCAGGCAACTACTCAAGACTTCTACAGCACCACCAGGGGGTTTGGATAGTGAAATATCGAGCCGAGTATCATCTCATATTGATGACAACCAATTCCATAGCTAAGAATGAGTTCTCCTAAATCCTTTAGGTAGAGGTAGAATAAAGTGAGGGATAAGATTGTTCCTGGTCGTACCTTGCAAGGAATTCCCTCACTGAGGATAGCTGTTCACCAAGAGCAACCCTTAGAGTCTGTTCTATGAGGAACTATTTAAATTAATCCAAGGCACATCCCCTGATCACTACTTTTTCCTCCAAACGCCATAACAGGATGGCATGGTCTACTGTATCAAAGGCTGTAGGAAGATCCAAGAGGAGTAATAAAGAAGCATGGTCTATGTCTATATTTAGATGGAGGTCATCAGCTAAAGCCACCAGAGTTGTCTCTGTCCCATAGCCTGGCCTGAGCCCATACTGAAAGAGTCCACCACAGCATAAGTGTTTTAGCCAAGAAGACCTAGAGTTACAGTGAAATCCTAAGCGGCGTTACTCTGTTTAGGATTTCTCTATTAGTCAGCTACTTGGCTTCATCCCCACAAATGCTTTTGTCTCACGGGAGCTTATTTCGCTTGCGTTCTCAACCCCTCTTTGCTGCAGTACCGTGATGCCCTGCTGCTCTGCCAAACTCAGAATCTGACCATCACTGAGGAGATGGCTGAGAAAATGACCATCTCGAAGGACTCCAGTTTGCTTTCAGAGGACTCTAGGCGGAAACTCCTGGAACAGATAGCCGATTGCTGCATGCAGCAGGGCAATTACCACATGGCCACCAAGAAGTACACACAAGCAGGAAATAAGCTGAAGGTAAGTGTTCTTGAGCTGGGAGGAGCCTTGCCCGCTAGCTGCTCAATAAGATCAGGAGAGGAAATGCCTGTAAACCAAGCCATTCATGGGGGGTTTCGTAAAGACCATATGGGAAGTCTTGCTGGAGTGAACGAGGGCACTGTAACGAGGACGCTGTTTGTGCACTCAGCCAGTGAGTTCAGCCAGCTCGTTCTCACCTATGGCACCTTCATCACTGACATCTGAGTTTTGGTAACATCGTGTCTAGGTTGTTGTGATGGATTTTCTGTGGGGCTGCTTTTGAAGATGACTTATTTTCTACAACTCATGTAGAATACTGATTCCCATCGCCTTTCAGAAATGAGAGGATTGCCATTTTTGCTTTCTGCGCTTACCTCCTGTTAATTTCCACGTGCAAAAGAAATTGTCCAGTTATCACTTTTCAAGCTACAAACAGCCCTCAGGTCCCCTGTGTTCTGATGACCTCCAGACGCTAAGAGTTTGAAGCTGGAGAGTGTTTTGTGTGAAGGACAATTGCAGTGTGCAGTATGCAAAATTCCATGCATCTCTCTTACCTTCCTTTGCATGTGTTGTTGCCTGTCATGAATAGCATTAGGACTGCCCCTTTTATTACAGGCTATGAGAGCACTTCTGAAATCAGGGGACACAGAGAAGATTGTGTTCTTCGCTGGAGTCTCCAGGCAGAGAGAAATATACATAATGGCCGCCAACTATCTCCAGTCCCTGGACTGGCACAAAGACCCGGAGATTATGAAGAACATCATCAGCTTCTATACTAAAGGCAGGGCTCTCGACCTCTTGGCTGGCTTTTACGATGCCTGTGCTCAGGTGTGTGGGTTCTCTGTGGATTCACTGTTTTGAGCCAACACATGCAAGACTGGAAACTTGAACTGGTTTTCTTCCCTCTAGGTGGAAGTGGATGAGTTCCAGAATTATGAGAAGGCACTGGGGGCCCTAACTGAAGCCTATAAGTGCTTGTCAAAGGCAAAGACTCGGAGCCCAGTAGAGCAAGAGAACAAACTGACACTTTTACAGAGCAAGATGGCACTGGTGAAGAGATTCATTCAAGCACGGAGGTAAGAGAAAGGAGCTAGTGTGTGCATTGCTCAGGGTGTGGTGTCTGTGAGGGTTTGTCTGCCTTATTAGCAGCAATTTGAGTTCTCCTTGTGAAGAGCAACCAGTAAGCTTGCCAGGATCAGCAGTTTGCTATTCTACCAGCATTTTATTGCCTATTCTTTGCTGACGCTTTGCTTTCTGAAACTCTTGGATTTCTTTTTTCCCTCAAAAGTCCTCCGTTATCATCAACAATAAAGTAGGAAGAGTTTTCCAAAAGCTCAGAAAATGTGTTGTTGAGCAGAAGGCTAGTACTGACTGTGCCCTCTGTGTAATTTAGGGGTCTTGCTCAGTGTTGCTTTCTTCCACCTGTTCCTACAGATCTTCACTTTGGCCCCTGCTCACAACATTGCAATCCTTTGCTTCTCCCAGGATTTGGAAAGAGCATTCAGTACCATTTTGTGTGACTTGGAGGGGCATCTGTTATCCAAATGCAAGTGTTAGCCAAAGAAAACAGGCCCTGTTCTTGTTGCCAGTCTTTGCTGTCCTTTTATCACCACCAACACTGCTTAAAGGCTCAGGCATCTACCTTAAGAAAGCAGCTGTCCCATGCTGCTAGATTTGGTACTCCTTGCTATAATCATTCTGCAGCATATTGGCTTTCAGACTGTTTTAGGAACCCTGGTGACCTGGACTAGGCAGCTAGTGACTGTGCCAAAGCTGCCTAAAGGATGCTGCCCCATGAAATGTACAACTGCAGGTTTGTTTACACAGTGAAACCTGGCTGCCTCCCTATGCAACTTGAGAAGGGGGCCTAGAAAATGGCCCCAATTGCTGTGTGGTGTACAGGGATTTCCCACCAAATGTGGAAAGAGACTTTTGCTCCCAAGCTGTACTTGTCTGAAAGGAGCAGAGGAAACCTAGTATGAGCACTGAACACTATTTCGTGTGGCAGTTGTATTCTGCAGTGTTGTATGCTTCCCCACACTTGGTTAGTGCTAAGTTAACAAGGAATGTCTGAAGCATCGCCTTCACCGCAACTATAAGCCATGCGCTCAACAAAATCTTGGAATACATGTGGTGGAGAAATATGACACAAGGGCTGTTTGTGCAAATGGGAAATGAAATTGCAGCGATATTGTCTTGGCCTTCCCACCGATATAGGGTCTGTCGATGTATTGTCGAAGGCTTTCACGGCCGGAGAACGATGGTTGTTGGGGGTTTTCCGGGCTGTCTTGCCATGGTCTTGGCATTGTAGTTCCTGACGTTTCGCCAGCAGCTGTGGCTGGCATCTTCAGAGGTGTAGCACCAAAAGACAGAGATCTCTCAGTGTCTGTTTCCCTTCCTAGGCTTTACCCAGAAGATGCCAAAGAGGCAGCCAGGCAGTGTGAGCTACTACTGGGTGAGCCAGACCTCGATGGCATCATCCGCCCTGGGGATGTCCTGGGGTTCCTTGTGGAGCATCACGTGCAGGTGCAAGAATTCCAGATGGTGAGTCAGGACAGGTACACTGAGAGACAAATCTCTTTGCTGTAAAAGTTGTACTTGTAGACCAGTGTTCAGTAAAACACATGGAACAGTCCTTTTGAGATTGTATTAGCACACAACTGTGAGGGGGTGGTGCATCTTAGCTCAACGGTGGGATTTTTACTCGCCAGCTCTTTGAGATTACCAACTGGTTCAGAGAATATTGATTTTCAGTGTCCCTGAACCCTTGTAACAACCAGCCACCTGGTGGTAACAGTGGCTGGGTGGGGGACAGGATGACAAAGCAGGGGAAACAATTTATGTTGAACCATCTGGAATTGAGATGATTCACTGGCTCAGAAGAGGAAGTGCCGAACAGCCTCAAGTGAAATAGGGAAGACAGAATTGCAGGGCTTAGGCAACCCCCCCCCCCCCAAAATCCCCTGCTGTTCTGAAACTGCCAGGTGCTCTCCAGTCATATGGAGTTCAAACAAGAGAGGCTGCATTTTAAGTTGGTGCCGGAGTGAGTCGGGTTGCAGCTGTGATTGTGCAGGTCTGTGATCAGCACTGACAGTAGCTTTCATTTCTTTTAGGTTTTATTTTGGTACAAGAGAGGATGGGGACTGTGCCAGGGATCCTATTTAGCTCATGCAATTTAGCCCCCACCAATAGCCTATTGTGCCCCTTAAAAGAATCTCTTGGAGTCAGCATGGGGCGTGTGTGGAAGGGCGGTATTTTATTTAATTAAAACCAGGGGTCATTTTGTAGAAAAAGAGCTGGAGGAACTCATTAGCATATGCCACGCCCTTGCCATCACCAGAAGTGTGTCATTAACATAACTGATTTGTGTGCCACACTCCCTGACATCATCTATCCTGGCTGTTTTGGACCCAATCCTGGCCATTCAGGACTGAAATTGGGCCCAACATGGTCAGGATTGGGCTGCTGCTGAGTGGGAGAGTGATCCACCACCCGTCAGAGGCCCGATCCGGGCCATTTCGACCCCAATCCAGGCTGAAACGGGCCCAAACTGGCTGAGTCTGGTGGGCAGGGTCACCTGACATGTGACCTCTTTGGGGAACTGCCGGAACTGTGTTCCTGCGCGTTCCCCCTTGAAATGAGCTCTGATTAAAAACCCCACCTTTCTCCCCAGTGTGGGGTAGTAGAAAGTGCCATCAAGTCATAACTGACTTTTGGCAAGCTCCTGCTGTTGTGTTTATGGCAAGAGACTAACAGAGGTGGTTTGCCATTGCCTGCCTCTACAACCTTGGTCTTCGTTAGAGGTCTCCAATCCAACGACTAACCAAGGCCAACCTTGCTTAGCTTCCAAGATCAGTCTTGCGTGGGCTATCCAGGATAGGCCCCAGCGAGGGGATTCAGAACAGCATACATCCTTCTCTTCTCCACTTTATCCTTACAACAAACCTGTGAGGTAGGTTAGTTGTAGAACGTGTGATTGGCCCAAGGTCACCCAGCAGGCTTCCACGGTAGAGTGGGGATTCAGACCTGGAGACTCCCAGATCCTAATCCAATAATCTAGCCACTGCACCATGCTGGAATTGGCAGTCCCCTTTCTACTGATTTATGCAGGCCTCAGTTACTGGCATTTGAAAGACATCGATCTGTAACTTGTATCTCTTCTCCTTCAAACTCTGGAGACCAGAGGAATCAAGTCCTACAGATTGTGTAGTCTGGGAGCCACCTGTGCAATAAATGAGATAGCCAGATGAAGTGATCCTGGAAGACATTTCTTCGGTGTTCTCCCCCCCACCCCAAGTCACACAGCTGTGGGGACTACCCTGTTCCAGCACCGTAAGAGATTCTTGACTGTGGCCCTAGTATGGGGTAAACTCAGCAGTATCAAAACATTCCAAACATAGGCTAGCACAAGGCAAAAAGAAATGCAGAGAAATTGGGAAGATCTCTTGGCCATGACATGCTGTGTTCTCACCAGGCCTATCGCTACCTTGAAGAGATGCGGAAAAAAATTCCCTGTGTGAATCTGAATTACTACGTGAGTCAACAGACCATTGAGGCGGTTCATAGAGGACTGGGCATCCCCCTGAGCCGGAACCCTGCGCCGGAGAGGATTCGCCACAACAGCATGGAGGACAAGGGGGTAGAAGAAGAAGTGGCTGATGAAGTGGAGTTTTTCGAAGGAGCAGGATGTAACCTCAAATTTTAATTTTGTTGGAAAAAAATGTTTAATATTTTAAATCCATGTTAAGACAGAAAATTATTTTGAGAAACACTATTGCCTCGGTCATTTAGAATATCAGAACATATACAGTGTTAAAATCTGATTAAATTAGTACAATGGAACTTTACATCTCTTTGCGCACCCACCCCCTCCACAACTGACACAGCATTTTCTTTGTTCTGGTCTTGGCCAGTGCTTGTGTGGATGGAGACAACCCACTTGCCAGAAGTCACGCGTGCTGAAATGGACCGACTGGTTGATGGGTCAGGTTCTCGTTCAGCCCCAACTGATGTGTGCCTTCTGGCACTGCGGAGTTGTGTGAAAAGCTTCCACAATCACTGTATGAAGAAATCCTGCAAAACTAAATCTTCCTGGCCCTGCTCACATTGATGTCATTACCCCTGTCCCAAGCCCTCCTGCCCCACTGGCCATTTCACCCCTTACCCCTTTGAGGCTTTTGTTTTTTTTTCTAATAATCAGCGACTGACATAGTGTTACAGCATTAGAGCATTTTAACAGTCCACCAGAATTCCCAGCTTTTTTTTTTTTTTTAAAAAAAAGCAGGCTTCTAGCCAAGTTCAGAAATAAGCCTTTTCCCTTACCCATCAGCAACAAAAGGAAACAGAGACTTTTTAAAAAAAATTAAAGTTGGAATTCAGAGGAACGAGCAGGCAGATCATTATGCAGTTACAACCCTCTAACAGTCTGTCCATTGCCAATTCCAAAAGGGGGAGAATGGCCTCTGAGGGGAGACTGGGGCAGGGGAAATGTGGGGAAATGCCATGTGGCAGTCCCGTTGCTGTTCTGCTGAACTGGTAGCCGTAGCGGCAACAAGGAAATCACACACGCCCATCCCCATGAAGGGAAAACCACTGCAGTCATTGGGTCCTCTTCACTCAAGAGGAGCCGTTCCCAGTTTCTTCTTCAAATTTTCCATCAGGAACAGATTCTGTAGTGCCAAACTTCTGCAGTCGCCATCTGGGTCCTTCTCTGCTACATCTGCAAAACATAGGAAAAGACACACAAGAGGAGGGGGGAAATGGCGCAAGGAAATCCCTGCGAAGCATCAGTTGAGCGGTCCAGTGTGCTTTAGGAAAGGAACAATAAAAGGAAGCCCTCCCCGCTCTCTTCAAATATCCAGCTTGTTTGACTTCAGAGCAACCTTTATTTAGCAACATTTCTTTTAAATGACATTGCTTCAGCATAGCTAAAGCACACAAACCCTAGGAGCAGATAAGATACTACTTTGGTCCTGTGGTTTAGTTTAGAAAGCTTCATTTGGTGAGAGAGTTTCTGTTTATAGAAATGTTCATCATACCCTGCCTTTCACCTGGGGCTCAAGGTAGCTTACAATTCCCGAATTTTAAACATATGCAACATTCCTAAGAAAACACCTGCAGCTCAAGCCTCACTAAAAGCCCTTGTCGCATAAACAGCCTTGCAGCACCTCTAGAAATGGCATCTCCCCTCACCTCCTCAGTGAGCCCATTCCACAACTGAAAAGGAAGGGCTCTGCTAGATGCCAAGCAAGCCTCCTTAAGTGCAGTAAAGCAAAAGCTTGCAGCCAAAAGAGCATAGCTGGTGCAAAGGGATGGGAGGGGGGGGAGAGACGTTTCTTTAGATATAAAACAGGAGCCTAGTACCATCTTGAAGACCCACAACATTTATTCCAGCATAAGCTTTTGTGTGCCGGAGCTCACTTCATCAGATGTGTTGGAGTGTGCAAAATGTTATACTCCTCTCCTCTATGAAGACAAGTGCCTGTCTTGGGAGGCAGGGTGTTGATTTTCCTCAAGAGGGACCTTCTGGCTGTGGTACAGAGCAGATCTATGGCACAACAACTTGGCTTGCCTTTTTTTTTTTTAAAACGAGGTTCCAGTGCCTTGACCAGCTGTATGGCAAGAAGAAATGCTGCACATGGAAGCTTTCCCAGCCTGCCACAGCAGTGGGGGAATGAGCCTCACTACTGAATTTCAGTTTTATCAGATAGCCATTACCAGGAGGAATGAAAGATGCTCCTCTTGACTGGCTTGCAAAGTGGAAACCAAGAGGTCAGAGTGTGTGTGTGTGTGTGTGTGTGTGTGTGTGTGTGTGTGTGTGTGTGTGTGAGGGTGAGTCTGAAAGAGTGGTGAGTCTGTGGGAGGATATCCTGTGCGCACACACAAAACATTCAAAGCCCAGCGCCAGGTCAGGCTGGGTACATGAGTCACCCCAATGGAGTGGGGCTATTTATAAAACAAGAGGAGAGTTTCAGAAACACGTTCCAGTTTTCAGCAGAAGCCAGCCTGCAGCCAGAAATGACAATCAGCAGCTCCCCCCTCCCACACACACACACACACACAAAGACCCCAACTGTAGGGTCAGAGTCACCCTGAAGAAATAAGAGGAATGCCAGGCCTGCAGATGTAGGTAGGTCCAGAGAAGCGCCTCTTGCCCTACTTCTGCCTATACACGCACTGGGCCCAAGGTAAATACTGTTGTCACCCGCAAGGCTTTTTTGAAAAGAAGAATGTATTTTTTAACAACAGCCCGAAGCTGTCACAAAGTTTGTAGTTGCCAAGATGGCAATGCCTTTGAAATATGCAGTAATAACACTGGTTTTCAATGGGGCAAACCTCTGATGGGCAAAGTTTTGCCCGCTGCTGCCTTTATAACCCTTCGGTGTTTCGTCTTCCAGACGTGCCCACAAAGTTTTTTGCGCTGGATACTCGAACCTTCCATACAGCTGCAGAGAAGATTCAGCTCCCACTCCCTTAAGGTCAGAAAGATGCTGCTGAACAGGCACAAGAATGCCAGTTGTACCAAGTAATGGGAAAGCGGGACTCTGTGGTCTGCATGGCAGCCCTTTTCCCTTTTAAGGGCACAGAGCTGTGGCTTCCAGTGCAGGGATCAGAAACCAGCTGCCTGTCTGTCATTTCCTCTCCACCCGCTGTGGGAAGCCAATTCTCACGATCGGGATGGCCAAGGGGACTGACACAGAGGGAGAAGGGCATGGGTGCAGGGCCGTTTCCGTCTTCTGGTTCTCCGTCACTTGCCCCTTTAGCACTGAGATGCAAATCATGGCCTCATCGTCTGGAGCCTTCCAGGGCACATGCTGCCCCCTTGCTCTGAAAGCCGGCTATTTCCTCATCTACCTCAGGCTGCAGGGACGCCCAGTTGAATTCAGAAAGCTGCCTGGGCAAACTGTGCTACTCTGTAATTCATCAGCTCCAGCCATTCATTTTCCCAAGAAACTAATTCTTCTCCCCTGCCCTTGTCCTGCCCAGCTCCTGAAACACCACCTCACCTGCCAGCCAAGCCTGGGTCTCCAAAAGTTCCTCTGCCACCTCTTCCAGAAGGCGTTCTGCAGGGATGCTGAGGAGTGTAGAAGAGACGCAAGACAGAAGGCCCTGACGCACATATCTGCGGGGGAAAGGAACACGTGGGTAAGCTATAGCTAGAGAAGGCCTTTCCCCACCCAGCTGCTAGTCCCGTGGCCCTGTTGGAAAAAGGACAGACATTTCTTAACTCTTCTGCCTTGTGGGCACAAGTCACGCTGCTCCTTGAGTCATCGAAGTTGATCCAACCAAACTTATTCCTTGGATTCCCACCTCGGGCTACACTGAACCCCAGTGCAAAGAGCCAAAGAAAAGCGCCACCGAAAACTGCTCCGGGGTCATCTTTACAGACGGGTTGTGTCAGGATGATGCTCAGCTTCCTGCTTTGGCCATCTAACAACAGATGGGGGGGGTGGCCCTTACCCCTTTGAGTGGACCAATTAATCCTTTTACTAGATTTCATTTTAAACCAGCCTCTCATTGTAATACTCCCCCCTCCCAATGCCTTTCTGTTGTCAATATAGTAACATTGACCCTAGTGGATGTACTCTCCACTACATCTGAGGTCATGAAAAGCTTATGCTGGAATAAATTTGGTTAGACATTAAAGATGGCCCTAGACTCCTGATGTGACTTTGCTGCTACAGACCAACGTGGCTGTCCACCTGAATCTGAATCCTGACATGAACTTACGCATCTGCGTGAAAGCGAAGGGTCCAAACAAATTCAAGCAATGCCTTTCCCATCACAGCTGCTACCTGGGGACAGGGGAGGGGGGGAAAGCAATGATCCAAAGGGAAAAGCATTAGATATACAGTGCCAAGCTAAGACTTTGGTTACACAATGAATGCAAAGCAAAGTAGAAATGTAGTTGAAGTATATTTTATCCCGCAGGCAAAAACCCCAAAGGGTGATTAAAAATAGAATAAAGTAAACAATTGACAATGTCCTGTCCTTTCCTGGTGCTCTAAAAACTCTGCCACCTAAGCTAGGCCATCTCCACTTGCCTGATGGCACCGAGACCTTGAGCATTATGCAGCAGCCATTCCTGGTTACCTCTGGCTTTTTCAGGATGTCATTGAAGATGTCGTTTGCATCATTTAACAGACAGGGATACAGAATTCTGCAAGTGGAATATATGTCACTAACAGGGCAAAAGTACGTTCTGTCTTTTGTGATATGGAAACAGTACCTAAAATAAGAACCCTAATATTGGGAGGCTGTCAGCAGACATCTAGTGACCCACAAGTGAGTTTTTGTGAGAAACCCGTAACTAAAAACTACGAAGAATGGAAGCTCCGTTCAGCCTCAATTGCAAGAAGCCCCCTCAGACCCGCTAAGGTCTGTTGCATGCAGGAGACTCCCCCGTTTGGAGGATTTTTCCTGCAGTTTATTGGAATAGCTGAAGCCGTGCTGCTGTCTGACGACGTGAGATGTATTCCCAAAGCCAAAGGAAGGCACTGAATGCACTGCGCTCCTGGGTAGGGGCAAAGGTGCAAGATACACTACCGGATTCTCTTCCTTCCTAGCTGGACTGCATGCAACTGTGTGTTTAAATATACTTTTGAAAGCCTCCTTCATTTATCTTCATTTCTTACCCCAGTATTGACAGCAAAGTACATCAGAACTGCCAGTGTGTGTGCCAGCCGGCCAAGTACCATGTGATCATCACCCAAAAGGTCGAAGGTGGTCAGAGACCTGGAAAGGAACACAGAGAAAGGAGTATCTTCTGAGAGGATCACTTAGAATGTTTCATTTCCTTCTGTTTAGTACAGCAAAGAAACACAGCGAGTCAGAAGCTTCAGCAGCTGGTCTAGCGAGGGCAGGCTGCCAAAATGGCAGTTTGCACATCTGCACCAGTGATATTGCAAGTTCTCTGAAGCAGAGCAGCTAAAGGCACTTTGTGGTTTTTACCTGTCAAAGTTCTGAAGAAGCGGGAAGAAGAAATGACCAGCAACTGGGCCAAATTTGTTGGGGGTGCATGGCAACTCTGCTCGGGATGGGCCCTGTTCCAAACAAACAGATGGGTTAGGCAGGTATGTTGTGTTCTTCTGTGCAGTTCCACATGATGAACAACAGTTACAGGTAGGTGCAACCCTGTTTTCCACTCTCCCAAAGCCGGCTGAAAGTTTGCTTTCCTTGCCAGGAATGTAAGTGCCGCCTGCTTGCCATGGTATGAAAAATCCAGAACTTCATAAGCCAAGATGGAAGACAATTCCTGCTATAAACACTGCTCCCTTGAGTCAGAATCTCAAGGGATTTTTCCTGGCTGTAACTTCCTCTCCATTCCCTCACTAATGGCTCAAACCACTGGCATCTAACCACTATCACCATGTTTGGGCAGCCGCCCCTTTGGTCCGAGGAAGCCCAAACAGCCTTGCTAAGGCTAGAATTCAAGGCCAAAGCCCTGAGAGGAGAAGCAACGTTTTCTAGCTCCTAGGGCTTTAATAATAATAATAATAGTAACAACAACAACAACTGCAGTTATATACCACTCTTCTAGACAGATTAGTACCTCGCCCAGACCAGTGAACAAATTAGTGTTATTATTATCCCCACAATACAGCTGGGGAGCTGGGGCTGAGAGGAATGGCTTAACGCCACCCACTGAGCTCATGGCAGTGGTGGGATTCGAACCAGTAGAGGGCTGATTTGCAGCCGAACTGCTTAACCACTGCGCTACAGGAGGCTGACAACATTCCAGTGCAGATCTGTCTGCACTGAGCTAGTGCTTCAGAATACAGGGAGATTGTTTGTCAAGTGGGCTGATTGCTCCTGGGATTACCGATACTCTCACTTTGAAAAGCACTAGATGGACATTGAAGATCTTTTTCTAGGAAAGAGCAGGTCATCCTCAACCCTTAAGCGCCAAATGCATGAACTACCACTGATCCTCTAGCTGACCCAGAGAACCCCTTCTGCCCTCACTTCTGGATTTCCCAGCCTTACCTTTGCAAACCTTCGTGTCTTGCTTTTGATCCTTTCATCCACAACTTGTTGCCAGTTTTGAGGAGGATTGTCAACAGAGAGGATCTGGATGCTGGGCTGTTTGACACTCGGGAGACGCTCTGGTTTAGGAGTGGCGGGCCGAGAAAGTTCCTGAGCTGCCGTGGCCAGCACCTGGGCGAACCGGCAAAGAGGGTATTGTGTGCTGTGATGCTGGAGATGCCCAGTCTCACGATGTGTGTAGGTTCCTTACAAGTTAGGAATGGTGCTTCCCTTCACCCACAGAGCACAAAACACACTTCCCCAATGAGCATACAGAAAGGGCCGAACACCTCTCATTCTACATGGCTGCGTCATCTGCATGAACCCAGTTACCACCATCTGGGACAATAAATAACCTTGTAAAAAGAAGCAATGTGGATTTACACTGGCCCAGCGGCTACACCTGGGAAAGCACAGCCACTTTTCACAAGCAGTTGTCCAGCTTAAACGCAGTGCCTTTCAAGAGCGAAGTTCAACAGGTTTTGCTTCTGCCAGCATCACATTTAGTCTCATAGTCTTTTGAATTTCAGTGAGCATCAAAGACTCACAGCCAGGAAGCAGGAAAGGGGGAGAGAGAGTGGCTCTCGGTCAGAAATGTAAACATGTTTATGTTACACTATTAGGAACCCCCTTGAACTCTCATTCCTTGCGGGAGGTGGAGGAGAGGAACCACAGGGCAATGACTGGTATCTCTAAGCCGTCCATCTCAGCAGGCCAGCATGATCAAGATGGTGTGCATGTGTGGTGGAGCATGAAGCTGACTTATGAGCTAGGACCAACGACCTCTCTCCTTGCATTTCTCTTCCTTGACACAGCACGGGGCATGCATGCTTGAGTGCAGAAAGGAGCGAGGGCAGGAATTGCAGGGGCAGGTGGCAGCCACTTACGTCCAACACGTCCATGCGCTGGCGGAGGCTGTAGTTCAGAGAGTAGAACTCTGCGGTCAAGAAGTGGGACACCTCAACAACAAAAAAGGAAAGCTGATTCAGAAGCCTGCTGGGATTCCTCCCACGCAACCCCCTGGCTTCTCTGCACAGGACTATTGCTGTGCTCCTCTGCAAGAAAAACCACCCGGCAGTTCTTCAAACATCTAATGACTGACGTGCATCAGTGCAAAGACTCACTGGGATCGGATCTGTGACAGCGAGAGCCACCAGAGCGCTTTGTCGGAGCCCCATAAAGCCTTCTATGTAGGTCTTCTCTTCCAAATGCAGCAGCACTTTGGTCAGTTCCACACTCACCTGCACAAAATACCAAAGCGGAGGTTGCTTGCCATTTCACTACGACATGACAGAAGTACAACATGGGGAGGGAAGTGCATCTGCCACAGAAGGAAAGGCAAAGAGTACTTGCCCCACTGCCCTCTATTCTAGTAGGATGCTGGGCTTCATGCAGTCACCAGACCTTTGCTGCACAGCAGCTGTGTTCTACCCAGCTTCCCAGCCCAGAATGTTGCTGAGGATTCTCCTACTGGACCTGCCATACCCCATTGCAGCATCTCTGATGAAACGGAGGGATGACTAGGAAAGGCTTTTGAGGTTGCTTAGACTTATGATTCAAGGGAAGATCAACACAGACATGCCAAGTACTCGTGACAGCCAAACGTCCATCTCCTTAACAACTTTTCTTGCATGCATACACCACCACCACCAGGTGATTAAAAATCTCATCACTCAAAAGCAAGGTCAGGTCTCTCAGGCACACGTGCATTTACCTCTTGCGCAGCTGCTGCATTCCTTCGGATCAGAGTTTCCAGGATGCCCATCGTGGCTTCATACTTGTCTGGATCTTCAGGCCCCGTCAAGACTGAAATGGGGGGGGGGGGAGAGCCAGTTTAAGTTTTGCCAACCAGGGGAAGAAGGGAAAAAAGGGGGGGCTGCTCCCATACAAAGCTGTATAGGAAAGAGAGGAAAAACTCACAGGAGCCACAGTATTTGTGAGCAATATAAATGTATAATCATAACCAGTTATTTACTAGTGCGTTTGCTACTCAATATTATAAGTCATATGAGAACAGTTCAATAAAGATAGTCCAGGACTTCCACCGTATGTGTGTATTCTTTTGCCACGGTGTTCAGAAGAATCTTCGCAAAGACTTCTTATGTGAAAAAATACCGGACAAGGTACTGGTCCTAACAAAAATATTGAAATTGGCCACGCCCAATCTGGGGCCGGCTAAACTCAGATTTCGTCCCCTTCTTCAGGGGCGTGGGTCATAACTGTAATGAAAAATAATCTTATATTACATTACAAAGTATCACCGCAAAAGTGATTTATACAGTATCAAAAAGTAATAAACACATTACAAAGTATCAACGCGAAGGTGATTTATACAATATTCCGATGGGCCTTGGACTATACACCCTTAACGAATCAAATAAAGAGAATCGTTAACTGACACTGGAACTTGGTTCAGGACATTGAAGGCTGCGAAAGACGACCACTTTGCGGACTACGTAGATCAAAGAGCCTAAAGGACGATCTGATACATGCTAATATGCGGTCTGTCCCACAGCAATCATTATTGCCTCATGGCAATTATAAATGTGGACGTTGTACCATATGTAAGCTGATGCAGGAGGGAAGGGAGATCTCAGTTAAGGGTCGGAAGATACTTATCAAACATTTTGCGTCATGTTACACATCAGGGGTTATATATTTGATTGAATGCCCTTGTGCTTTGGTTTATGTTGGTTGCACAATAAGACCTTTAAAAACGAGGATACTAGAACACATGTCTAGGATTAGACATAAAGTAATGGAGGCACCTTTAGTTTCCCACTTTATTGAGCATCAGCATGATGAGACCTCTTTTAAAGTTTCGGTACTTGAGGTCCTAACGAAGGGTCAGGTAAACCAAAACAATTTATTAAAAAGGGAGGCATATTGGATTGTCACTCTACAGTCAACCAGACCAAATGGCCTTAATACCGAGCTTTCATTGAATTGTTTCCTTTAATTAGATATGTTTTCTTTAAAGTAAGTAGAACATATTGAGGATGGTACTTAAGCTCTGTATGGCCAATTAGACGACACGCAGTAGAAGATACAACTGCCGCCGTCCAAGTGCTGTGAAAATACGCGTCTTTGACTTTTGACATTGAAATATAGTGAATGGAACAGGTCAGTGTCTTGGAATATTGTATAAATCACCTTCGCGTTGATACTTTGTAATGTGTTTATTACTTTTTGATACTGTATAAATCACTTTTGCGGTGATACTTTGTAATGTAATATAAGATTATTTTTCATTACAGTTATGACCCACGCCCCTGAAGAAGGGGACGAAATCTGAGTTTAGCTGGCCCCAGATTGGGCGTGGCCAATTTCAATATTTTTGTTAGGACCAGTACCTTGTCCAGTATTTTTTCACATAAGAAGTCTTTGCGAAGATTCTTCTGAACACCGTGGCAAAAGAATACACACATACGGTGGAAGTCCTGGACTATCTTTATTGAACTGTTCTCATATGACTTATAATATTGAGTAGCAAACGCACTAGTAAATAACTGGTTATGATTATACATTTATATTGCTCACAAATACTGTGGCTCCTGTGAGTTTTTCCTCTCGTTCCTATACAGCCAGGGGAAGAAAACAGCACAACTATGGATCTGGTTCTGTATCCATAAGCATAAAGAGTGAGCTATATTCCCCAACAACTCACCTCTTATCCTGGTGCAGGCGCACTGAGGGCCTTGCGGTGCGCCTACACCAGGATAAAAGGAGAGTTGTTGGCGGCAGGTCTTTGAGGGGCTGCAGAGCCAGCAGGCAGGTGTAGTGCAGGGGGGCCACGCTGTGCCTCCCTGCTGCCTCTGTGGCCCCTCAGAGGCCTGCCTGCAGAGCCAGCGGGGAGGCGCAGTGCGGGAAGCCCCTCCACGCAGCCTTCCTGCTGCCTCTGCGGCAGCTATGGAACCATGTTGCGCTTCCCCACCACCTCCGTGGCTCCTTAGAGGCCTGCCTGGAGAGCCGGCAGGGAGGTGCAGCGTGGGGGAGCCCCCCCATGTGGCCTTCCCACCGCTGCGGCTGCAGGTACATGTTGCGCTTCCCTGCCACCTCCGCAGCACCTCAGAGACCTACCTACGGAGCCGGCGGAGAGGTGCAGCGTGGGGGAGCCTGCTCCCACAGCCTTCCTGGTGGCTGCAGGACCACGTTGCACTACCTCACTGGCTCCACAGCCCCTCAGAGGGAGCCGGTGGGGAAGCGCAGCACGGGGAGCCCCCCTCCATGGCGGCTGCAGGTCCGCGTTGCACTTCCCTGCCAGCTCCGCAGCCTCTCAGAGGCCTGCTTGCAGAGCTGGCGGGAAGATGCAGCACAGGCGAGCTCACCCCCATGTGGCCTTCCTGCCGTGTCTGCGGCAGCTGCAGGGCCTTGGCCCCACTGCTAGAGCCTGTTGTATTTATTTTTACAAGGGGCTCTGTTGTTCGTTTGAAATAAATACAATAAGCCAGCATTATGACAACATGCATATGAATCTGCTTAACATGGAGGCCAGGCCCAATGGTCTATCTGCAGTATTACACTGACTGGTGGTGACTCTCCAGGATGTCTGGGAGAGAGGAATCGTCTCTAATACCGGCTACCTCAGACCCCAGGAGACTGAACTTTGGATTTCTGGCATGCTAACTACCAAAGTCTGGCCTCTCAATATAATTTAGCAGAAGATCAGCCTCCCTTCCTGGGCCGTCTCAAATGTCCATAATCTCAAGCATTCTGATACAGACGCCTCCAAAATGATGACATAGCAAGAAGGCGACAGCTTCCCCCGCCCCTCCCCAGCTGCTGGCATTCAGTGGCATCTCTCTTTGAGCACCAGAGTTCCATCATGGTTCACAGATACCTTCCACGAGGAGGACAGCCTAAGGTGAAACAAGGCTCGGAACTGGATCAAATAATGGAAGAGTCAAGCACAGAACACACCAACTTCTACAAAAAATCCCCAGGATACTTCATGGGGAATAACCATGGCTCTTTTGGCTACTATTGCAACTTATGAAGAAAAGTACATAGAGACATTTGTACGCATTTTCTCTAATCTTACTTTCGATGCAGTCTCGGATGTAGGCAGGAGCCTTGATCTTCTTCAGCTCTTTATCTTCAGACATGTCGTAAGGAACAAGGTCATCATCACTGTACAAGAAACAGATCGTTAATGATTCTCTTCTGGGGCCTCCCTCCGTCAAGCTTCAGTCTTTGAATCAAAGATTCAATCTGTTTTAACGCTTAGCAATTTAATTTCCACTGCCTACCTGTCAAGGTCAGAGTCGTCCCCCTCAGAAGCACCCGGGCGTGGCTTTGCACTGGGTTTCAGAACAGAATTCAGTGTCATGGAGGGCCTGTTGTTCCTACAGCAGCAGCAAAAAGGGGTCAGGTTAAAAAAGAAAAACAGGATAAAACTACTAACACACTATTGTCTTTCCTTGGCACAAGGAATTAGCTTCAAGCAAGCAACAGATAGCTCCTGCCTATGGGGTCCAACTGAAACTTTAAGAATGAGGGATTTCACAGACAAACTGTAAACAGTACGCTCAAACCAAGTATGTCGCTAGGCGTCAATGCCATACACCAAAACTGAGAAACACAAGTGGCTACCCCCCAACTCTGGGTCTTTACTGCAACAGTAATCAGGCCAGGCTCTCACTGAACAATGTTCAAGGCTTGAAAATGGGGTTTCTATAAACAAGGAACTTTCCTGTCATCCCCCTCTCCCTTCTGTCTTGTCCCCTGATGCAGGCTTCCCTCTTTTTAAAATCAGGATGACTGAAGACAGGCAACCCAGAAAAACAAATCAGGCTTGCGTCTAAATTTGAGAATCCTAGCAAAAATTCCTCTCTTGGGAGCCTTTTTTATGCACAGTATTTGCGCTGGAAAAGTCAGGAGAGAATGAGGACAACTTACACAACGCTTGGCAGATCACTGACCAGGGCCTGTTCTGGTCTCTGAATCAGTAAGGACTTAAGTTCTCGGATCTCGTTGTCTTCTTCATACTAGCACATTTAAAGTTAAAAAACAAACCCGGATCAGCTCTCTTTTAAAGGCAAGCCGCCGCCTTGCATTTCCTCGAGGCAGCTCTTGATGTTTCGCAATAGAAAAAGGGCAGAATGATGTGTACAAAGGACAGTTACAAGGGAACGTTTCTCCCAGAAGACGGTCCTGCAAAAGACGTGCTCTGCTAGCTTACCTGAAATTTCAAGGCAGGGCCTTCTGGTGTGATCCTGGCACTGACGCTCTCTGCTACTACCATTCCCAGATATCGGACTCTCGGCAGGTTGCTGTCCAAGTGGCACTTCATTCCTTCCATCATGCTCGTGAGCAACTCTGGAATGGCAAGAACATGGCAGCCAGGGCCACCGTGAGCTTGGCAGCCTCCTCTGCGCCAGCTCCAACATTTCCAGAAATGCACCAATGACCTTACGAGTAGTTTGTGGAACATTCCATAGAAAAGTTTCAGCCTCTCTTGAGACACTCGCCATGGAATTCTGATTCCAACAGGAGAGCACAGCCCTGATCTTTTCTGACAAGGATTTGTAATTCAAATCCTAAATAGCACCAACACAGATAGCAACTTTAAGAGTCCAAAAGGGGAACCATTCTTCCTCTTCCCCCAACGGAGAAAAATGTCTTTGCTTCTTTAGAGCTCCGTTAGGGGCCGCTTCTTCCCAGTCATGTAGTTAACAGTTTTCCCCACCTAAAACGGGCATGTGACCTACGGGAGAAGCAACCTCCATCCTTCGGTTATCTTGAGTTACCGTGAACCACAACCAGCTTTTACCAGAGAGTTCACAGCGGGGCAGGAGGGAGGGATGTGTGATTGCACAGAAGAACTTGAACAATAATTACAGGTACGCACAACCCTGTTTTCATCTTTGTTCTTCTATGCAGTCCCACATTGGGAGATTACTAAGCTACACATAATAAGGAGGTGCGGTGAATCTCTCCAACTATTGGCATTCTCAAATAACTCAGTTATTTGAGCTTATGGCACAACTTGAATTGTCGTGGAGATGCATCTAGTTTCAGCGATTTTGCTTTGGCTGACAAACCTTGTGAGATTCCTGCACATCTCAGCATACATGCCTGTGTGTCAAAAACTCACACACAGTTGAAATCTTCCAATGCAAACCTGAAACGGTGCTCTAACAGTGAAATCCTTTGAATTCAAAGTGCAAATGGACCCTGCCACATCTCTCTCCAAATCACTTGGTGATATAACAAAAGTCCTGAGTCATTCTTGGCGCCCGTGGTCAAATGGCTGAAAGGAAACAGATGGAAACTGAACCCCCCAAAAGATGGAAGTGATATTGGTTGGATAGGCAGAGATTTTGGAGGACATTGTGTTCTCAAATTCAGTGAGGTTCAGTTGAACCTGGATGATTTGGTTAAGATCCTAGGGATTATACTAGATCCAGCCCTGCTGCAAGAGAAGCAAATAAATGCAGCTACAAAAAGCCTTCTTCCACTCAGACTACCCTGTAAGATGCCCCCCCGTCTTGACACAGCCAGTCTGGCCGGCCATCTGGATTCATTCCATGGTAAAGGTACACATTACAAGGATTATTAGTAAACATTACCATTTTATTTTAATTTATTTATTTCAAATTTCTATTCCGCCCTCCCCGCGGGTGGGCTCAGTGCAGATAACAACCTATTAAAACACAATAAAAATTCCATCGACATTAAACATCATTAAAACAGCAGCATATTTCTATTCATACAGCGGCAGCAATCAGACTTAAAAATTTAAAATCAGGATGGTGGACAGCCTTCATGAGAAGGGTTAGCATTTTATACACCCCTTTTTTCAGGATGGCGGAGGCCCAGCCTCAGCCACGTGCATGGCGGAACAACTTTTGTCTTGCAGTCCCGGTGGAAGGATAGTAGGTCCTGCTGTGCCCTGATCTCAGCAGACAGAGCATTCCACCAGGTGAGAGCCAGGACCAAAAAGGCCCTGGCTCTAGTCAAGGCTAAGCGGGCCTCCTTGGGGCCAGGGACCACCAACAGCTGTTTGTCCCCTGATCGAATGTCCTCTGGGGAATATATGGGGAGAGAAGGTCCCATAGGTATGCTGGCCTAGTCCACACAGAGCCTTATAGGTCAATACCACAACCTTAAATCTGATCCAGTACTCCACTGGCAACCAACGCAGCTCGTGTAATATCGGTGTTATATGGGCCTTATTTGGCACTCTCGTAATAACACACGCCGCTGCATTTTGTACCAGCTGTAATCTCTGGGTCAGGCTCAAGGGCAGCCCCGTGTACAGCGAGTTGCAGTAATCTAGCCTAGAGATGACTGTTGCCTGGATCACTGTAGTTAAGTCACGGTTTGACAGGTAAGGGAAGTTTCCTGGTCTGCCGCAGATGGAAAAAAAGAGGACCTGACAATCGCTGCGACCTGTGCCTCCATTTTCAGGGAGGCATCTAGGATCACCCCCAGGCTCTTAACCCTCGGAACTGGCACTAACAGTGCCCCATTGAGGGCTGGGAGCAGGAGTCCCGAACCGAATCCCCTGTGGCTCAAGTACAGGACCTCCATCTTCGTTGGGTTCAGTTTCAGCCGACTCTGCTTCAACCAACCAGTCACGGCTGCAAAAGCATGCTCCAGGACATCTGGGGCCGAGTCGGGCCGTCTGTCCATCATCAGATACAACTGGGTGTCGTCTGTATATTGATGACTCACAGATATAATTTCTGAGCCTCTGTCCATTATTTTTAACAGCTATTTTACTCCACGGATGCAGCTTGGCGCTCTCCTGACTTATTTTCTGCAGTTTTCCAAGATAATTTTTTAAAGGAAAAGAAATGGAACATTTCTCACAGGGGTAAGAGGGAGCTTGAACAGCACCCAAAAGAGGCAATTTATTTTTAGACCACCTTTCAACTAATAAGTCCTTGAGCCAGTTTATAGTGCCATAAATATTCAGGCAAAACCAGCTTTTCGATAGCACCACACCAAGCCAGGCAGAACACTTGGATGAGACGCTCCTAGAACAAATTACAAAGTTCTCAGAGATGGGAGACAGTGGTCATGGGAGACTTCAGTTACCCGGATATCTGTTGGAAGTCGTCACTCTGCTAAAAATGAAAGGTCAAATGAATTCCCGACTTATCTTGCTGACAACTTCATTTTTCAGAAAGTAGAGGGAAACAAGGGGTTCTGCTATCTTGGACTTGACTCTCACCCACAAGGAGGAACTAGTCGATGAGGTGAAAGTAGTGGGACCACGTAATTGTGGAATTTACAGTTTGGGGGAGGGGAACGGCTATACGTAGTCATCCATATAGGTTGGACCTCAGGAAAGCAAATTTTAACAAACTTAAAGTTATACTGGGTAGAATCCCACGATCAGAAATACTTAAGGAGAAGGGAGTTCAAGAGGTGTGCGAGTTTCTTAAAGGCAAAATATTGAAGGCACAATCACAAATGATTTCTAGAAGAAGGGAAAATGGGAGGAGCCTAAAGAAGCCAAGGTGACTCCATAAACAGCTTTCTAAAGAGTTGAGAAATAAAAAAGACTCATTTAGGGAACAGAAAGAGGGCCTTTTAACCAAGGATGAATATAAACAAATAACCAGTGCTTGTAGGGAGAGTGTTAGAAAAGCTAAAGCTCAGTATGAGCTTAGGCTAGCAAGAGATGCTAAAAACAACAAAAAAGGGTTCTTTGCTTATGTTCAAAGTAAGAAAAAGAGTAAGGACATGGTAGGCCCATTGCAGGGACAGGAAAGTGAAATTGTAACAGGCAACGAAGAGAGGGAAGAACTGCTCAATTCCTACTTTTCCTCAGTCTTCTCCTGCGAGGGAAATGGTGCTCAGCATGGCAAAAACAGAACACATGATGACGGAAGGGAGTTGCAGCCTAGGATCAGTAAACATTGCAGCCTAGGATCAGCCTAGGGGTAGTAAACATTAAATGAAACCAAGTCCTCTGGGCCAGATGAATTGCATCCAAGGGTACTAAAAGAACTCACAGATGTATTTTCTGAGCCTCTGTCCATTATTTTTGAGAATTCTTAGGAGAACAGGCGAGATGCCAGAAGACAGGAGGTGGGTAAATGTTGTCCCCATCTTCAAGAAAGGGAAAAAGGAGCATCTGAGTAACTACCAACCCATCCGCTTGACGTCTATAGGAGGAAAAGTTTTAGAACAAATCATCAAAGAGTCAGTTCTTGAGCACAGTTACTCCAGTCTAAGCCCATTTAAGTCAATGGGCTTAGACTGGAGTAACTCTCCATAGGATTGCACTGTTAGAAAGGATGGCTGTGATTACTAAGAGCCAGCATGAGTTTCTCAAGAACAAGTCATGTAAGACTAACCGTATCTCTCTTTTTTGAGAGAGTTACTACCTTGCTGGATCAGAGGAATGCTGTAGACATAGTTTACCTCAATTTCAGTAAGGCTTTTGATCAGGTTCCACATATCCTTGTTGACAAGTTGGTAAAATGTGGTTTGGATCCTATTACTGTTAGGTGGAGCTGTAGCTGGTTGACAGATCGCACCTAAAGAGTGCTTGTTAATGGTTCCTCATCCTTTTGGAGAAGATTGAGAAGTGGAGTGGCTCAGGGATCAGTCCTGGGACCTGTGCTGTTCAACATTTTTATAAAAAATTTGGATGAAGGAATAGAGGCAATGCTTATGATCCTAAATTGGGAGGGGTAGGAAATACGGTAGAAGACAGAGTCAGGATACAGGATGATCTTGACAGGCAGGAAAACTGGGCTATAACAAATAAAATGAATTTCAGCAGAGATAAATGCAAACTTCTGCATTTAAGTAGGAAAAATCAAATACATAATTATAGGATGGGGGAGATTTGTCTTGGCAGTAGTATGTGTGAAAAGGATCTGGGGGTTTTAGTAGACCATATACTGACCATGAGTCAGCAGTGTGATGTGGCAGCCAAAAAGGCAAATGCGATTTTGGGCTATATCAACAGAAGTATAGTGTCCAGATCATGCGAAGCAAAGGTATCACTCTGCTCTGCTTAGACCTCTAGAGTATTGTGTTCAGTTTGGGCACCACAACTTAACAAGGATATAGACAAGCTGGAACTTGTCCAAAGGAGGGCAGTGAAAATGATGAGGGGTCTGGAGACCGTCCTATGAGGAAAGGTTGAAGGAGCTCGGTATGTTTAGCCTGGAGAGGAGACGACTGAGAGGTGATACGATAACCATCTTCAAGTACTTGAAGGGCTTAGAGGATGGTGTGGAGTTGTTTTCCATTGTCCCAGAAGGTCAGACCCGAACGAACAGGTTGAAATTAAATCAAATGAGTTTTTGGTTAAACATTAGGAAGAACTTCCTGACAGAGTGGTCCCTCAGTGGAACAGGCTTCCTCGGGAGGTGGTGGGCTGTCCTTCTTTGGAAGTTTTTAAGCATAGGCTAGATGGCCATTTGACAGCAATGTTGATTCTGTGGACCTAGGCTGATCATGAAAGGGAGGGCAGGAAGGGTTACATCAGTGGTTAGTTCTCGTGGCCCCTTCTTACATGACCAGGGTAATGTTGATCGCCACCTTGGGCATTACCCTGGGCATGTAAGGGGTCAGGTAGCAATTTTCTCCAGGCCAGTTTGGCTAGGGATCCTGATGGTGTTTTGCTACCTTCTGGGCATGGGGCAGGGGAGGTCACTGGAGGGTTGGAAGGAGGTAGCTGTGAATTTCCTGCATTGTGCATTGGGTTGGACTAGATGACCCTGGAGATCCATTCCAATCCTATGAATCTATGATTCTGTTTCTACTGAATTAACTAAGAGGCCTTCTGGAAAAAGATCTTCAAACCCATCCAGAAGGCTTTTAATGAAGCAGCCATTTTGAACAGGGAGACAGGGGCAGCAGCTGGAAAAGACACCGCCTGGATTCCCACCAGCCAAGACACAGCAAGGACTTTCAGTTGCAGCCTGGATGAACCCCTGAATTGGCATTTTTGTGAGAGATCTGCACTGTACACTATCGGGACCCATACTGGTCGCAACACAGGCTCAAATGCAGAGCTGAGAGCTGCAATTTGGAAGAGAGACTTACAATCAGGCCCGTGGAAGTTCTCTCTTGCCTGCCCCCCTTACCTTGTCTGAGACTTTCTATTTCTGTGTCTTTCACGTGCGAGAGGCAGATTAGGATGGCTCGGCTTATGTACGTCTGCTGCTCGACAGGAGAGTGCTTCACAGCACTGCTGCTTCCCCAGGTCTCGAGCAACTCTTTCAAAACCTGTGTGAGAATTTTGAGTGTCAGGTGCAAAAGGAAACAAAGCCTCTCTTGGATCCTGTTCATGCAACAGCTTTTAAAATAAAAACCTTGAATTAATTTCTGATTTGTCAGAAAGATCAGAGAGAGTGAATAGACAAACAAGACAGCCAGTAATTTCTGGCGAGGTCCAAGGGCCTTGGCTTCTCTCTCTTTCATCCCAAAGTACTTCCAATCCATTTTCATAGCTAATGCTGAATGTGGTGATGGAAGGAGAGTTGGGAGGAGAAGGGCAGAGAAGAGGTGGCGGCAACAGCAGTGGCAGCATTCGTCAGGTGAAGAAGGGAGTGATGAGATGGTAGCGGTGGCAGAACAGAGTGGAGAGGCAGCTGTGGCAGGAGCAAAGGAAGGAGTTACTGATGACTACAGGAGGGGGGACAGCAGCAGAGGCAGGGTGAGGGAAGGATGGAGGTGGTGAAGGCGACAGGGAGGGAGGAGGCAATGGGTGGAAGAGGTGGTAGAGGTGGCATGAAGTGGTGGTGGGGCCCAGCTGAGAATGGCATTTCCCCTCCCTCGAGTATTTCACTATAACCCATGAAAAAAAAAAAGAAACAACCAAAGTGCATGCTGGTTGTGAGTCGGTCTGTCAGTATTGCTCAGGGCTCCACCCACCTTAGTCAATAAGGTCCGCCGCGTGCCGTCCAGGGCTAAGTAACCCAGGAGGCTCTGCAACAGCGTGGTCTGTAATGAAAGCCACAACACCACACGATTCAGCTTCGGTCTCGTTCAAAGCTCGTGACTCCAGCCCCAGAAAACGGCTTGCTCTCCCACGGGCACTACCCGAGGAACCCTTTACCGGATAGCTATACTGAAGCAGCAGCAGCTTCTGGGTCATCACAAACTGAGCCTTTTTGCTTTTGACGACCAAATTCCCCAGCAGCCGGGACAACACAGCAGGCCTGGCAATGCAAAAGACAAAGCTTCAGGGATCCCTTTTTGTTCCCCAGCCCTGTCGCCTGTGACCAGCTGATTCAGGGACGGGTCTCAGCCAGGGTTTAACAATGCAAGAACCAAATCAGCGTGCTTAGAAACCCAAAGGAAGGACAGACATTGGCAAGCTGATGCACAGAACTCAGCTCACAACAGAACTGCCTATCTATCAGCAGTGTTTGAAAGTATACAAGTGGGGGGTTGGGGGGGGCTGTGAGGAACCAAGGGAGCTGGCAGCAGTCCCACCTACCAGGATTCTCTAAACCTTTAGAGGCTTAGAGCCCCCTTTAGAGGCCTTTCCGGCCTCTGTTTCCACTTACCGCAGTGAAACAAATGGCAGTTATATGTATCTGAAGGATGAAGGCATAACTCCTTCCCAAAGTAACTTGACTTCTTACCCCGGCACTGCCTGAACAAAGGCACAGATCACCGCTTCCATCCAGCGATCCGGCACACTCTCGATCAGCCGCCAGCACATTCGCTGCCAAATGCAGTCAGACTGGGTTCGATCCGTCAGGTGGGGCACCAACACACTCAAGAGCTCTTCTGTAATCATAAAAGGAAAAATAATTAGGTTCTTGGGGGTGGGAAATATTCCCTCTTGACTTCTTTTTGGCCAGCAATCAACGTAAATGGAGAGATGGAGAAAAGACAGATTGCTCCCTCTCCTGCTTTTTTCGAAGTTTATTATGACGTGTGCCCACAAACATAGCGTTACTATTTCTCTTTGCCCCTATAAACAAGGGAGATGTACCTTTCCTCCATTGGAAAGCAGCAAGAGTCCAGTAGCACCTATAAGACTAACAAAATTAGTGGTAGGGTATGAGTTTTTGTGAGCTACAGCTCTCTTATTCAAGTATCTGAAGAAGTGAGCTGTGGCTCACGAAAGATTGTAACTTACCACTAATTTTGTTAGCCTTCTAGGTGCTACCGGACTCTTGCTTTTTTCCACTGTTACAGGCAGACTAACACGGCTACCCATCTTAATCTTTCCTCCATTGTTTTGTACTAGGGAAGTCTGCCTTCTGGTGGCCAAGAGGAAGAGCGTTGCTTTTCTCCTAAATCCTCCTTGTCATAAGTAGGGACAATACACAACACCTACATGAGCCCCCATGCCAGTCAGTGCGTTTCCTCCTAACAATCTCTGCGTTTTCTATGTTCCCCCCACAGGGATGTTTGTTCCACTGCAGCCTGGTTCGGGGCTTTCACAGCGATTGCCCTGACCCTTTGGAATGGAACGGTGATGGAGGCAGAAACTGGTTTTGCGCAAAGAGCTTCCTACAGGTTTTCTTAGTGGGGATACGGGTTGCTGCTTTAACTAGGTGATGGGGCTGATTTACGGATACGTTATTTTTGTTGACATTGTATGTGATCAGTTTTATTTATTTTCGCAATGTGAACTGCCTTGAGTCTGTTGGGGAAAGGGCTGATATAAAGGTGTTGGTCTAGAGCAGCTTCATGTATAATCACACCCACCCGAGGTATTCAAGAGTTCTTTGTAGCCCCTTTAGATGGAGTGGATCACCTGACCCACAGCGGAGAGGTAGCTATATGAAAGCAAATTGTCCTTAAAAGAAGAGCACTAACTTTGCCTTCCATGCACACAGACCTTCCCCAGCACCTGAGACATGAAGGAGATGGAGCAATCCGAACCACCTAGAATAAAAACAAAAGCAGCGCTGGTCAGATCTATTACAGCAGCCTGTTCAGTTTGAAGCCTCAAATCTGCTGCACTGCTAACTAAAGTCTGAAGGTGCAGAAAGTCCACCCAGGACCCAAAGTGAGCCCCTGAAGAGCCTGCAGCCCTATAGGGAGCCAGCATTGGAAGCCACCTCTGTATTTACTGGGCTATTGCAGATGCAGCGCTTCACGCAGAGGTGAGAAGGCAGCATCTACCAAAATATTTACATCTACACAGGTGTTAAAGATAAAGGAACTCTGTTTTCCTTTATAACTGATCACGTACAGCCCTAGAAAGAAAGAAAACAACAGAGGTACCACTGGTGTGACCCACCTTGGGTACTGGAACAACACACTTATGTCTCTCAATTAACCCGTTGAAAACCAACACTCTCATACCCTACCCTGGCACTGTATACACAATCTAATTCTGAACTTGGTCCCAGAGTGCAGATGAAACAATCTACACAATGGTGCCACATCACGATGGTTTCGTCCCCCAAATCGAAAGAGTTCAAACAACAAATCAGGGTTTTGTTTAAAAATAAACCCCCCAAACTAGTAAAGCAATGATAAGCTTGCGCAGACATCACAACTAAAGAAGAAATGCTGAGCAAGATCCCACTGCATCATAGTTGACTTTCCAACTGGGCATTTGAAAAAACTAAGAATCAGCGGAAAGGAAGGTTGCAAACAGCAGCAGGAGGCCACAGTGGCAGGGGAAGGAGAGACGGCAGCGGCAGGGGCAGGGGGGAGAAAGAGGCACGGCAGCAGGACAACATGATGAGGGGAGGGGAGGAGATGGTGGGAGTGGCTGCCAGGGAAAGAGTCAGCAGGCGGAGGGAGGGAGCAGGAGCGACGCAAGGAGGAGAGAGGCCGCGAGGGTGAGGCAGGGATGGTAGCAGAGGCAGGATAAGGGAAGGACGGCAGCGAGAGCAAAGTGGCAGGGAAGGAGGAGACGGGGGTGGCAAGACGGCAAGGGACACCAGAGGGGGAAGGAAGTAGTGATGGCAGCACAAGGGGAGAGTTACACTACGTTTTCAGTGCGCCTCGACAGTAAAGTAGTTCAAGAGCGACGGTTACTGTGACAGATTCAAAGCAAAATAAGTCTTTATTTGGACCATGTTAAGTCGGTACAAAAGTGTGCAAAGTTTGATTTTCACAGCACTCTTAATTTGACAATATCCATTAGACAACATTTCCCCTCCATGTGGGGCTCTACGAAACTCAAAAATGTTGCAAGCTGCAACACCAATAGCCTGCACTGGTCGGTTAGAAGGTAGTGCTGTACCTTCCTCTTGTTATCTCTTTATCAGTGCAGAGGAAGGCCTTGAGCCAAGCTCACCTCGCAGCGATTCTGAGATCCTCTCAAGCACCTGGATGATTTCCAGACCAAGCAAGGGGAAGTAGTTTTGTGGAAAGAAGGCCGGGTGGTTTTCTCCCTGGAGCTTGTTGGCGAGATGGTCAGGGAGGCAGACGACCTTGTTGAGGAGCGCTTCCTGCAGCACCAAAGAGCCGGCTTGAGACTGCTGCTTACACACCTCCCACATCAAAGACGACAGCCCACCTCTCTGTAGGAATCGCTCCAAGACATCGACAACTTTGTTCAGACGGAAGCTTGGCCTGAACGGAGAAGGAATCCTCACCTTTATATGTCAATCAATGAGGAAAAGGCAACACAACAGGTTTGCATTGTCTGGCTATGTAGAGGCCACGTCATATTGAATTACCCCATAATATCAAGCAGCCGGGTTTTTTTTGTGTTTTTTTAAAAAGCACTTTTCTCATCATGGTAGAAGACTTTAAAATGCATAGGCCACATCTATTGACAATTCAAAGCTTTATTAAGCCACCCTCAACAAGGACCATGCTCTCCCCCGGACTGCAACTGGCTATCTGCAGAGGAAGGTGGTAAGCAACCCCCTGGTTATCATAGAGTGCTACCAGGTGGTTGCTACTGTTAGTTCATTGTCCCCTCCATGTGGCAACCATGAGCATCACGGAGCCATCTGACTTGGCTCCCATAAACGAAAGAGTTGATCCTGGTTTTCCTTTGCCTCGACTGAGGAGGTGCTTTGGGAGAGCTCAGGAGCCATCACATTTGCGTGTGTGCAGCACGGAGCCCCTTTCCTGAAGCAGCTGGCTTTGTAATCTAAAGCGGCTTGGTTTAGAACCTCCCAACGTTCTGTGATTAGATCCATTCTCAGGGCAGCTGTTTTTGGGCGGCACATGTTATCCTTTCTCAAAATTCCAGAAGTACAAGTGTGGGCACTCCTGCCTCAAAGCCAAAACGGATGAGACGCCTGACGCATGGAGGACACGCATCCGTTTCCCACAAGGTTCTATAGGAAGCGTAGTGAGAAAGAACCTCTGCCAGGGGGAAGAGGGAGAGAATCCCTCCTCTCCCTGACAGGGGTTCTTTCTCTAGGCATCTCATCTCGTCCACTTGGCTCCCTCCTGAGGCTGCCGGCTCCCCTTGCTCCCCTAAAAGCACTCAGCAGCCAGAGGGAGCTGAGCATGCGGGCGGCAGCAGTCAGAGGAAGCTAGAAGCACCAACAGGCTCCTTATCTCTCTCGCTGCTGCCAGTGCGCTTGACTCCCTCTGGCTGCTGAGAGCATTTAGGGGAACAAGAGGAGCACGCTGGCAGGGGGCGTGAGGGACAAGGAGCCGATTGTTGCTGCCTGCTTCCTTTGACTGCCGCCTGTACAATCGGCTTCCTCTTGTTGTGTCGGGCGTCTCGTCTGTTTTGGCTCTGTGGAGAAACGCTGTTGGTGGAGTTAACTTTCTATGGGCTGCAGAGAGGAGGGGCCAGTTCTGGAGTAGAATGTGATTGGAGGGAGAGCCAGTCAGTTGGTGGAGAGGAGTTGGAAGGTGACAGTTGGTGGCTGGAGAGTGGAGGGAGAGATGGCTCTGAGGGGAGATGGAGATCTAATGGGACCCCAGGTATCAAAGGATCGGGCCTGCCCTACACAACATTGAATTAGGGCATGAGGGAGATAGAGTAGGGGTTTCTGTTTTATTATTCCTTCTGTTCACTGTATATTTGCCTGTGTATAGTTAGAAGTTAAATAAATGATATTTTGGAATTCATGAAGGAAGAAAGCTCTTCTGTTCCACATAGTCCCCCAACCACTTGGGCCCACTAGCAGAGGAGGGAGGTTAGGAGGCTGTCCCGCCTAACCAGGACCCCATACAGGGACAGTGGTGGCAGCAACTACCTGGAGACAGGAAAGGGAGACAGCCCCTTCAGGTGCCTGGCCAGAGGTGAAAAGGGAGGGGTAGGCAGAGCGGGGTCTACCAGTGGGAGGAAAGGCCCCGTTTCGCCACAGGCTCTCAGTTGATTAATAGTTCCAGGCTCAGAACAGAGACTACTAAAGAACTGTAAAACTCTAGAATTAGAAATTGCAATCAAAAATGCCATTCTTACCCTGTGGAAATGATAGAATCCAATAAAACCATAAAGGATTGGTCCGCTGGTCCTTCCAGGAAAAAACTATCCCACAATTCCTTTTCCTCGTCTAACTGGAAGAGCTCCATCCAGTGAGGACTCAGGTTACTGATAAGGCATTGCAGAAAGGTAGTGAAGTGGCTGTGAATAAATTCTTCCTTCTCTTTCACAGAGGGTGGACTTTCAGTTCCTCCCAGATATCTCTTAATTGTCTGCAAAGTCTCGTAAATCTGGATGCCATCCCTCGAAGAAGAGAGCACGCTGTTTGCTTCCAGCACAGCACGTCGAACCTGATGCACGTCCATTTCTTGTTCTCTTGGTCACTGCTGGAAAACAGCAACAAAAGTGGTTAAGTAAAAACAGATGCATTAATTATGGTATAGCTGGTTGCTACTAATTAATTATGGTATAGCTGGTTGCTACTATCCCTGGAATGGAGGAAAACACACCCAGTTCAGGAAAGCCAGCACAATAATGACTGAGGCAAGAAGACCCATTTTAAGGGTCCCAAACAGTTAATAGTCTGCAAACAAATCCCCAGGCATATGAATTTTGAAATCTATGTAGCACAATACAGTCCTTTAACAGTTGTGCTTCTTTTATGTACAGTCCACAGTGTGTTCAGTTTCCTGATGTAGCCACTAGAGCCAAGGTGAAACTCTTTAACTAGGACAGTATAAACACTGGAACAGTCTGGAACAGTGTTAAAGACACACGGCAGCATTTTTTTAGAAAGGAAAACCTGGCAGTTTGATACTTCTATTAACCCGCTCTCAGCTAGAATGGATCTGGAACAAGTCAATGTGGGCATTTTACAGACCATAACAAACACTAGGACATATGAGAACAATATTCTAGAAAATACTGTTTCAATTTCATTCCATTTCTTCCTAGCCAAAACTCACTTGTAACAAAAACACATGAGAATGCCACGTTCTAAGGCAGGTAAAACAGTCAAGTTCAAGTATCATTTAGGACTATGTGGGAGCAGGGCTCCGAGGATTTCACTGTATATATGGTATGTATAAGCTGTTTGTTGTATGTACTACCCCTACTCTTACTGCATTATTTTTTAAGTCTGCAATACCACTTGTTTGACATACTGTGACTAATACTTTTTGCTTTGTGTCAGCCTTCGGCCTGGGCGTTGCTGCGCATGACGCCGGTGCGCCTGAACTGCGGCTCTTGGCCCCGGACAGGGACAGCCCAGGTCCTGGCTTTGTGGAAGGAGGGGAGGTAGACATCGCCCTTGCTCCCTCTCTACCACTCACAGGCCTGCTCAACCCGTCAGAGACCCTGCGGCCTCCTCTTACTTCCTGCATTCCAAAGCTTCCACCCTCCTTGCTCGCTCTTCCTTCTCTCCTTCGTTTCTCTAGCTCGTCCTCCTTCCATCCTTTCTCTCACGCTCCTAACTTCCTCCTCGCTCCTACACAACACACCCCTGGCTCCCCAAATGAGATTCCTTATATAGGGCTTCTTGCTCGGCTCTCTGCCCTTCTTCTTGTGGGCTGATTGCTCCTGACTTGGTCCAGCTGGGGGGGATACCAGGTGTCTCTCCCTGCTCTGATTTCCACCCTTCCTTCCCTGGGTGATCGCTCCTGACCTGAGTCAGCTGGGGAGGCTTCCTCCTTTCTACCTACTTGGAGGATAGGGCTGGCAGGACCTTTCCAGGTAAGACAGTCTGGTAGCCGTTTTCCCCTGAGCCCCCTTGCAGCCAGTCCAGTCCCCAGGCCAGGTGGCACCTCTATGGCCTTGATGTCTGGCTGGTCTGCCCGACTCTGGGGTTGTGTGGGGGCAGGGGCACCCTCCATCTGCCTGCCTCGTCCTTTGGAGCCTGGCACCAGGGGAGGCACCTGTGGCTCGCCGGTGGCCACTCCCAGGTTGCTCAGAGACTGGGGGCTGCCTTCTCGCAGTTTTGAGGCTGGCATCTCACCCCTCTCTACCTTCTGAGGTGGCAGCACGCTCCTCGAAGTTGTAGCTGTGGCCAGTCCAGGGTGTGCGTACAGCTCATCCGCACACTTTGTTTCAAATTTTTATAATCCCAGTCCTATAGTGTTGCTGATTTAGATTTCTCCTCATATTGAGTTGATTTACATGGTTAATCCACACTGAGTTTCAGTGAGAAAGGTGGACCATAAACACACAAAATGGAAATATTGTGTTGCATTTATTTATTTAACTCTGTTTACAGTCTGCCTTTCTCACAGACTCAAGGCGGATTACACAGTGTGAGTCAATGATATAGACAGGAGGAGACATCTAATAAGCGATGGACTAGGACTACAGAAATCTGAAATAAACATAGGATATTAGACATGATTCAGAATGCAGAAAAATGGTATTATATCAGTAGAAAATAATGTAGCAACAGCAGGATAATACGTAAAGCAAACAGATAATGCATCCTATGCCCAGTGGTATAATCCACAGCCCCTTCCCTTTTTAAAAGACTACAAATAACAAATCAATAAATGAAATAAGTGCCTTTCATGTCACAGCTGGCTTACATTGACCTTGCAGGGTTTTTACAGCAATAGACAAATGGTTGATTTGCCATTCCGTCTTCTGTGTGGCAACCCTGGCTTTTCCTTGGTGGTCTCCCCTCCAAGAACTAACTGAAGCCAACCCTGTTTAGCTTCTGAGATCAGCCTCGCCCGAGCCATTCAGCTTAGATCATAGCCCTATTACCTTTATAGAAATGCCCTCCTAACAGTTGCTGTACACAGTTCATGTGTCTAAGAAATGTTGGGATTTTTGAGCTGCCTTGAGGAGGTGTCCCAGAATGGCAGCCTAGAAATTGGTCCAAATAAATAACCAATACGTGGATTGAAAGAGACTGCAATGAAGAAATCAGAAGATTGAGACTTGGAAGAGTGGCTGTAAGGAAACTAGAAAAGATCTTTAAAGGTAAAGATGTCTCTCTGGGGACCAAGATAATCCAAACTATGGTATTCCCCCACTATGTATAGAGGTGAAAACAGACAGGGAAAAAATTGATTCATTTGAAATTTGGTGCTGGAGGAGAGTTTTACTGATACCATGAATGATCAAAAAGGCAAATAAGTGGGTACTAGATCAAATCAAATCTGAATTCTCCCTAGAAGCTAAAATAATGGGACTGAGGCTATCATGCACTGGTCACATTAGGAGAAGAAAAGACTCACTGGAAAAAGACAATAATACTAAGAAAAGTGGAAGGCAATAGGAAAAGAGGAAGACCCCAAATGAGATGGATGAGATAGAGCTACCCTAGCACAGTGGTTAAGTAGTTCAGCTGCAAATCAGCACTCTGCTGGTTCGAATCCCACTACTGCCATGAGCTCAGTAGGTGGCCTTGGGGCAGCCACTCGTCTCAGCCCCAGCTCCCCAGCTGCATTGTGGGGATAATAATAACACTAACTTGTTCACGGCTCTGGGTGAGGCACTAATCTGCCTAGAAGAGCTGTATATGAGCGCAGTTATTATCTCAATAAAGGAGGCCACGTCTGAGCAGGGCTATTAATGATAGGACGTTGGGGAGGTCTTGCATTCCTAGGGTCGCCATATGTCAGAAGCGACTTGGCGGCACATCACACACACGGATTGAAAATGGGGCAGGATCCTGACGGTGCGGCCAGTAGGCAAAAAGGAGCAGGGCCGCTCGGTTGTCTGCTACGGCGAAGGAAGGGCTGCAGCTCTCCACCAACCCCTTGTGTAGAACCAGAGCCGGGTGGGTGCCCAGGAGCATCCAAAGACCCGCAAGACTTCCAGGGCAAAGGCGGCCGGGAGCCCGAGCTCCCTTCGGCGGCCACTGTCCGAATCAGTCGCCCGGATTCCCGAAGGCGTCCACGCCCGGGCAGCCTCGCTGGTCCGGAAGGCGCTCCGGGCTGGCCTCCTGCCCTTCCCGTCACCGGCTGCCCCTTTCCCGCCCGTCTGCGCCGGGCCTGGGCCGCCGCCGCTCACCTCTCCTTCCCGCCGGGCAGAGGCGCCTCTCGCCGTCCCGCAGCCGCCCGGCCGCCTCTCCGGACGAGTGTCATCGGCCGTGCGCGGCGCCCTGATTGGTCGCCTTTGCCGACGTCGCCACCTCCGTCCCCGCCCTCCCCGCCCGCGGCTGGCCAATGGGGCGCTGGGCACGGAGGGGGCGTGGCCGGCGCGCCCCGCAGAGCCGGCTGTTCGCGCGCCCCGGCTCCGTCCTTCCCGCCCCTCGCCTGTGCACCGCGGCGGATGCGACGAGGAAGCGGAAGCCGCCTGATTGGTGCCCGGCGTGCCGGGGGGGGGGGGGGAAGGGGCCGGGGCCGGCGCCTTGAACGCAAGCGCGGGGGGAGGAAGCAGCCGCCCTCCGAGGGGCCGCGAGGGGGGTGCCGGGGATAAGCGCAGAGCCCTGCCGGCCCGGAGCGAGAGCGGCGCCCGCCCCCATGCAGCAGGTACGGGCGCCCGCGGAAAGGGGGAGGCGGCGGGAGAAAGGCGAGGGGGGGGGGGCTCCCCGATCCGCTTTACTCCCGAGGAGGATCCGCGGGACCTGCCTGGATGGGGTTGCAAGCTCGGGGTGGGAGGCGGTTCCTTCAAACGGGGGGCAAGAGAAGCAAGGGCAGGAGCGCCCAGCGGCGCGCTGGAAGAGGGGAGCGAGACCCGCAGCAAAGCCGGTCCAGTGAAACAAGATCGGGACCGGGGCGGGGGGAAGGGGGAAGAGACCATCACGAAAAGTGGAGCGTTTCTGACAGAGGCGGGTGCACAACGGTGGGGGGGGGACCGGGGGGAGGTGAGCAGGCGGGGGGAGGCTCTGCTGTCACGGCTGTTGGAAACGACCGTTAAATCCCCCGCCTCTTTGCAGGGCGAGCCCTCCGCCCCTGCCTGTCTCAGGGCTGCCTCTCTTACGGCACATCTGCATTAGTTACCTTTGCTTTTCTGGAAGCGTTGCAGACTAATTGAAAAATATACAATCTCGGGTCATAGGAAGGGCGCCTTTTTGTTTGGCCCTGGAGGTGGGCGATCCGCTTTGGTAGAGCGGTTGGCTGTAAAATCACGTTTTGTTTCATCGCCTTTCTCTGGTTGTACGCACTTGCGCAGACTGCTCACAAAATATCCCGTAGGGCCCCCCCCCCCAACTGCTCCAAGGGCTTTGATGGCAAACAGCAGGACCCCCGTCGTTTTCCGGCGCATGAATTCCCCTGGGCCTTACTTTCAAGCGAACATGTTTAGGACTGGCCGTAGAGGAATAAATTAAAAAAAAAACAAACAAACCAGGGAGCAATTTTACTCCCCTGGTATCAGAATTGTTATGAAATATTTGTGTGGTCACCTGTGTCCTAAACCATACTGATGTTTTCTTTAAGGCATGTGCTGAATTTTTAGCTTGAGATTAATTTTTGCTCTGGATTACTCTTTAAAGTTTTGTTGTTGGCAGTGGTTGAATTTTGTTGTGAAAAGGTAATTACACTGGATCCAGTGCAGCAAAACCCATATGCCTGTTCACCTATTTGTATGTCCCACTATGTAAAAAGATTAATCCTATGAGGGACTTGAGACACTGTCTCAACTGCCTTTTGTTTGGGTGTTTGTTTTTGCAATTGAGAGTGTGTTTTCCTGGCCAGAAAAGAAGATGCCCGCACTTCGTTTCAAATTTAGTGCTATGATTAAAAAAAATACTACAGGTATAAAGATCTTTTAACCCCAGTTCCATCAGTGGAGCTTTCTGCTTGGCCATGGCCAGAGGTTTGGCCTTGCCTATTTGAAGGGTCTTGCAGCCAAAGGGTGGGTGTTAGAAAGGTGTTTTGAATCTCGGGATGTTTTGGTGGGCCACTAAAAATGTTGCAGGCAGGGGACCAAAGAGCCAGGAATCTCAAGTTTGGGTGGCTGCTGGTTTGGCTCCCTGAAATACCTTGTTGTTGCTAGTGTTTGCATTGAACAAGTGTGAAAACCTGACCAAAGCAGAAGCCAGAATTTGCTGGTACAAATATTTAAAAAGTTGATGCCATATGCACCATAGAGCACACTTTTTGCAAAAAAAAATATGCAAAAAAGTAAGAAAGAAAAGTTGATCAAAGAGCAAGGGGGCGGGTGGTAAGCTTTGGGGTTGTTATTTTGCTTGTTGCCCCCCAAAGGGAGTTTGGGTGTTCCTTTCTCTTTTCGCCCTGGCTGCTCTGCCTCTCTTTCCAGGGGGGGAAAAGAAAGTGAATCAGAAAAGGTGTGTAGCAATTTGGTAGGTTTGGGGGGGGTTTGAAAATCTTTGTAGCCTTGGCCAGTCCCAGCCCCAGAGAGAGGGAAGACACACACACACACACACACACACTCACACTCGGAGAGAGAGAGCGAGCGAGCGAGGAGGAGGAGGAGAGGCAGCGGCGGCTGCATCTAGGAATATGAATTTCGCCCCCTCCGTCGGTCGGATCCGCTCGGCTCCATGGTGAGGCGAAAGAAGAGCCCCCCCGGCCCAGAAGAAGCGCGCAATGGGTAGGCTGGGCTGGGGGAGTCACTTGGGGGCCCCCGGCTGGGCTGGGGCGGGCGTGTGTCTCCGGCTGCCTGCTCTCCTCCTCTGCTCGCCGTGCGCTTTCCCAAAACGCCTCGAGTTTTCCGCTCCTTCTCCCCCTTCCCCGCGCCCGGAGGCGCCCCCGAGGCGGCCGGGGGTGGCCTGGCGGGGCGGGCGAGCCCCGGGGGGCTCTTTCGGAGGGGTTCCCGGGCCCTCGGCCCCCTCCCCGCCCCCGGCACAGGTTGTTGGGTCGGGACAAGCGAGCGAAAGGGGATTTAGTCACAAACAACGGCGGCCATGTTGAGAGGAATTTTCTGCTGCCTAAACTTCTCCCCCTGCTCCGAAGCCTCTCGCCCCCCCCCCGCCTCGCCTGCCCTGGGGGGCCCCTCTGGGCCTGGCGTGGTGCCCCCCCCGTGGCTCATCTGTGCCTCTTTCCCCCCCACAGGATGACAGTGAAGCTGGGCGACGGCAGCGCCGAGGAAGGGCTGAAGAAGCTGGGCAAGCGAGCGGCGGGTGAAGAGGAGTCCCTGACAGAAGAAGGGGCAGGCGAAGGAGCTCCCGGCAGCAGCACAAAGAAGGACGAGGGGGCCCCCCCTGCCAAGGCCGGCGACCCCCCAGCTCTGCCCCCAGCGCCAGCTTCCCTCCAGCCGGCCCACGGCCACGACCAGCATCATTTCCTCCGGTCCAGCGTCAGGCCTCAGAGCAAGAGGTTGAGGAAGGATTCTCAGGCATCCTGTGCAGCTGGCAGTGCCAGCACCGCGCCTGCCAAGGGGAAAGGTATACAATATTGATCACCCCCACCCCGAAATACACACCGACACACTGGGCTAAAAGGGGGAACGTTTTCTGCATTTGTTGCCAGCAAACGCTGGTGGCCTTTTTGTGGGGGGATTTTTTAAAAAATTCTTTTGTGGAGATTTCTCCTGATCTTCAGGTTCTTGAGTCCTCCCAAAGAAGTCTTCTGATGTGTGCCCAGCACACAAAACAGTGTTGGGCGCCTGTCTTTTATGATTTAAAAGCTTCCTTCTGCGCCTCCTGCCAGTCCTCTTTCCGCCTCAGTCAGAATCTTTTGTTTGAGTTGCTTTTTATTAGAATTGAGCCAGAGTTGTCATTGCACCTAAAGGAGCTGACGTGATGGCAGTTTCGGTAGATCGATAGGTTGTTATTAAACAAAATGGGGGAGGGGGTTGCCTTCCTGCCCTTATCATGTGGTTTGTGATGCTGGCACAATAACAAAAGCTGGGCAGCTGGAGCATGTCTCAAATCCATGCTCTGTCAGTACTCTTAACCACGCTACCTTGGGCTCTGTGTGATTGCCAGAGTGGCTCTGTGGATAGTTGAGGACATTTTTATGCTGTTGATGTGTGGCCTTTGTTTATCAGTTTCTAAGCCCAGCTCAGCTGCTTGGAAGTACTTTTACTAGGCCTTCACTGTGTAGCTGCTTTGAGATGTTCAGTGGATTGTGACATTTCAGTTTGTTTTTTAAAACTTCTCTATTGGGAGAATGGATTTGGTGAAAACTTTCAAAATATGAATTGACTCTCACCCCTGTTGCTTCCCTCCCTGATCCTAGCATATTAGGTGATAGAGTAAAGATGCTAAGGAAAGGATTAATGGTATTATTGTCCTATAATATAATAATTAATAATACTGTTTTGCAGCACCTTTCATAATGGGCATCCCATTTAAGCAAATCTTCCATTGCCTTGGAAGATTGCTAACAAATAAGAATGATAAAATATTTATATACTAAAAATGCTCTGGGAGTTTTGACTGAAGGTGATGGTGATGGGAATCCACCCAGAGGGTACCAGCTTTTCAAAGTCTGTGGGATTTACGGCTCTGTGTTTTCTCATCACGTGATCGGTTCTGATCTGGTTTACTCTGAATTGTGCGGCAGGTCAGGTTGTTGATGGTGCAGGTTGGCAGATTGCTTTGCTCTTCAGTGAGAGGTACTTAAGTCGCTGAAAAAGATGCATCCTGACTTGTGCATCTGGTAAAAGGGAAAAGATTCACCCAGGCTCAGCTGTTTTTAAATTTACCGTACTTTTACTTTTCCACTATTAGGTACCCATCTATTCTCCCCTTGAAATCATTGGACCTATTCCAGCCCTAGTCATGCTTAACAGTCCTATGCAGTTCTGTTGATTGAAATAAATGGGATTGGGCTGCCAGTAATGAGTACAGCAAGACTGGGGGGCCGGCTTTATTATCCCCATCTTGCAAGTGGGTATGGGAAGCATTCTCATATTAGTATGCATTGATATATGCATACTTTTTAGTTTGTGAGAGTCTGGATTCCCAATGGAAAGAGTTTGGATTCCGAATAGATCCAAAATGCAGTATGAAATCCAGACTAGATTCTCTGACAGATACACATTACTAATTCCTGTGTTAGGTGTGTGGTACAACCATGTCAGAATCAACAAAATGATAGTGTTTTAATGTGCCTTACTGTCCTCTGAATCTTTGATTAAATTCTATTGTTCAGTTTTAGCAGATGGCCTTTCCCTTTTGATAGGCTGCTAACTATCCAATGGAGTTGCATTCTTTGAAGATGTTGGAGACTGAGCCACCCCTGGTTGCACACAAGAGACAGTGGCTCCTACTTGGGGATGTATGTCTTTATCTTCATAAGAAGACTCCCTTAGACATTTGCATGGGGCCAGGATGAGTGTGGTGATACGGATATGCATCTAGAAGTGTTTAACTCCTTGCAAGGAAACCTGCATTCACAAATGGATTTCCCTTTTTGGATTAGGGTGGGGTTTTTCCAATTTGTTTAGCTTTCAGATTCCCAGAAACTAGATCTAGTCAACTGGATGTTGTCACGCTTCATCATATGCTACAGCTTCCACTTTTGTAACGTATACCTGACTTTGCCACACTTCCCACTGTAGCTGGGAGAGATTAAAAATGTGTTGAAGCTTCCAGTTTTATTTGAAGCATTCTGGCGTGAGTTCCAGATAGATAAAGAATCCGATGAAGGGAAATCACATTACAAACAGATTGTAAGACAGGATCTGTCTCTGTTTCTTAGCTATCATCTTGTACAGTACTGCAAAACTCAAAGTCTCGCCTGCTCTGCAGTTTATGGGGAAGCTCATTGTATCATATGCATTGTTGACAAGGCAGAAGTACATGGCCTATAAGCAAACAGGGCTTTAGAACCCTCGTCTTGCCCCCGTGTTTACGGTGGGATTAGATGCCACTTTTGTGCCCAGTTGCCAGGATAAATGTTTGGGAAGATTGCTTTGCGTTACTCTTCGGGGAGCACTCCTCTCAAAAATCCCTAGAAATCTCTTCTGGGAATGTTTGAGAAAGGTGTCAGGAGAGAAATTATCCACACACTTGTTAAACCTGCTACTTATTTTTAACTTGTTCCAGCCGAATACCACTGGAGCTGTATAATGAACAGCCTTCCCCATGATCTGCTTTTGTCAGCTTATAAATTGGCTTTATATTTAGAACATCTGATGAGTTTGATGCTCTGTTGTAAGCTCTGAAACCCCCAAATTCTAAAAAGTTCCGCTTGTTAGTTTGTTTGTTTTTAGTTAGACTACAGTGGAGTTAAATAAGGGGTGCTGCTGAGATGTAAGCAGGAGATGATGGATTGGACCCTGTGTGACGCCAGTGGAAGGCCTTCCCACAGCATCCACGTGTGAACCTTCAAAATGTCATGCTAAGGGCTGGGAAACCCACATAGATGAAAATCCAGGCAATGTGCGTAGCTGCATTCAACAGAGCCTCTGCCCTCAACAGCAGGAGGGGTGATCATCCCATTTTTTTCTCAGTGCAGCTATACATATTCTTGGCTTTCTGTCTACCCCAGCACTGCCTTTTCGAGGCTTTGATGGTGATGGTGGGAATCAGCTTCCGCCATCTTTTTCTGCTGGGGTTGCATTGGATCCCAACCCCCTTTAGGCTTCCTTCCATTGATGACTTTTATTTAAGCATTTTTGTTTCCATTCTTCTTCATTGGTTTCTTTATGCTAGTTGGGGGAGTAGATAGTCTCTTGACCCTTTAAACATTTTAACTTGGTGGCTTGTTAAAAGTCAATAACTGCAATGGATCTGTTCTAAGATGGAAAGGTGAATAAAGCAACTGAGCTCTTCTTAGCTTGAATGTCCTGGTTTCTAAGCTTGAAGTAAAAAGTCTGTAGAAAGTTGCAGATTGTTGCAGTGGTCAGGGCCCGCTTTGGACGACATGGCCCTTTGCAGTCCTTGGCTGCGAGAGAGTGGTTGTTACTCCTGGATTTTTTAAATAGGTGATATGTAAGCTAGTCGAGTACTTTTCTTATGGCGAAACTTGCCAATAGCCCAACTTGGACAAGTCTCTTCTGTTCCTGGTTTGGTGTTTTAGTGGAGTATTTTGTATAACTATACTAGCACAACATCCATGTTGGCTACATAGCCCATAACCAGCTTGAAATTTTCTCTGGTCTGCTCTGTGGATGTGCTCGACACCTGGGCGAACAAATCCTTGACGTTGCCTAGCCTGCAGACCCTGAGCACCCTGAAAGTGTGCACTGAAGTCAACAAAAAACATCTATGCAAAGAATCCCGTG